>NW_024081644.1:96741-543382 GCF_003009895.1 Hyaena hyaena
AAAAAAAAAAAAGAAAACCCAGAAATAAACCATGCAGTCAAGTGATTTTTTTTTTCCCTAGGGGAGAGAGAGAGAGAGAGAGAGAGAGAGAGAAAGACAGCGTGAGCAGGGGAGGGTCAGAGAGAGAGGGAGACACAGACTCTGAAACAGGCTCCAGGCTCCGAGCTGGCAGTCAGCACAGAGCCCGACGTGGGGCTCGAACCCACGAACCGCGAGATCATGACCTAAGCGAAAGGCGGACGCCCAACCGAATAAGCCACCCAGGCGCCCCTCAAGTGATCTTTGACAAAGGAACAAAGGCAATCGAAGGCACAAAGGATAAGGTGTTTTTGGTCAACAAATAAAGCTGAAACAACTCATAAAACGATGGGCAAAAAAACAAAAATCTAGACATAGACTTTAGAGCTTTCACAAAAATAAATAAAAATTGATTATTAGACTACATGGAAAATGCAAAACTGTATAATTCCTGTAAGATAACAGAAGAGAAAACATACATGATCTTGAGATTTATAGTGACTTAGATACAATACCAAAAGCATGGTTCATGAAAATAAAAGAAGCTGGAAAAGTTGGTAAGGGGATATATGAAAACTAATGACTCCCGTTAGATATGGATTATTTAGGTTCATGTTTGATACTCAGGTGGAGAAATATAACAGCAATGAACATATTTTACTGGATGTGAGTATTCAATAAGAAATGGATATATGTGTAGAGGAAGAAAAAGAATATCGTTTATGTCAGAAATCTAAGAAACATCAGGTGGCAAAGCCAGAAAAGAAGAGTGTAAAAGAATAGTTTGGTAAGAGAAGAAACAATAGGTTGGTTTCCTATTGAGTTGAGTATGTTCTTTTGTGTCAAATGCTGCAAAAAGATACAGTAGTTTATGAATATGAGGAAACAATGTGAGATCTAGGCTACTATTTTTAGGAAAGTGGTAGGATGCAGTCAGATTTGCAATGAGGTGAATAAAGAAAAGGTTTTGAGAAAAAAAGTCACAAGTTAAGAGCAATAATTGGAAAGTCTGATGAAGAGAAAGAAAAGGCCAACCACCACTCTGTCATAACACATAAGAAAAGTTCAAGGCAGCCTTCTTTACATTATAGGTCCGGTTGTTGACAGAGCATAAAGCTAAGTGACAGTATTCCAGTGAATTTTGAAATATGTACCTAAACTGTGATACTCTTATGTAATATTCAACATAAAGAGGAGCATCCTCCAGCATATGTTCGGCAACAAGTGATTGAATATTTTAATTGATGTTAACTTTTCTACTTGGGATATTGAAACAGAATCCTCTGGAAAATTAATGATGGTCTTACAGAATTTCTTGTTCCACCTCTTATCTATGACTTGTGTTTAAAATGTAAGATAAAGTGTCATTTTGAAAACTATAGCTTGTATTTCAAAATGATGTATTGATTAACACAAAGGGATTTCTTTCACTAAAAGTTGATTTCCTAAGATAATCAGCATAACCAGGTAGACCATAATAATTCTGATCAACATTAAGATGATCTTAATGGTATATCCCACCTTACTTTGGTTTAGCATATTTATGCTATTCTCAAAAATATTTATCAAAGTAATAGGAATAATCATAGAGAGATAATTTAATTAATAAACAATTACTCTTTTAGAAACAGAGCAAGTAAAATTTGGGGTTATTTATTTTCTGAAGCGATTTTGGTTTTAATAAGGTAGGTTTTAAAGCTGGGTCTATATTCCTGAAGAACAACTATTTTTTCTCAAGTAATTATTTTAGTCTAAGTAAGCATTTTGTTCATTGCTTTTTACCGAGAAATGTTAAGTGTTGACATATATTGTATAAGGTATTAAAACAAGTGTGAGTTCTCAAACATTCATACTCTTTAGTAGTGACTATCCATAAATAGTGCAGTGTGTAAAAACATTGCCCCCCTCCTCATAAAACACAGTTCATTTGTATTGCTACTATGAACATGAAAATTAAACTTCACCACATCTTCAGCAAATAAACTCTCAAGAAGGTCATGGCATTCTTTAAGTTCTCTGTTTGGCGCAATGAAGTCAATTCCATAAGACAACTTTAGAAATTACTACGTATTCTATGATAACAAGATCTCTATCAAGGAAGTGCTTAGCAAGTTGCTATGGTCAATGTAATTAAATTAAGAACCTTGGTTGACATAAAAATGGTCAGATTGCCACAGGATAATTACTAATAATTGTAGAAAATTCCAAAGATTTCCAATTCTAGCTAAGATAAATGTTAATGTAGCCAAGATTTGCAAGAATTTAAATATATAATAAAAGGTAATTGGTAACCTTAACTATAATGCAATCATACAATGTAATACTATGTAGTCATTCAATATTATATATTAAAGACCAGGTAATGATATAAAAGAGATTAATAATATTTAGGTAAGGGGGTAAATTCAATTTCATTGCTTTTTGGGGTAGAAAAACTAATCTGTAGTCTAGTAAGTGATGTCCCCCATTTGGCTTCTTGAGAACTGATCTCAGTCTCATAGAGCGAAGAAGCCAATTCTACAGCATGTCTGTCTGTACTTATATTTAAGATCATTTCACAAAAGGAAGAGGTTTCCACCACTTGGAATAGCATTATGTGTGTTTCATACATCTCCTTCAATTTGCACAATAATAGAGAAAGAAAGAATTGTGAGAAATTGGTCCCCAAAAGTTATCTTTTTTTTCGAATTAAAGTCATAGAATGTTACATTTGGAAAAAGCCCTAGGAAAGAGCTAGTCATATTTGTTATTTTATTAAGAACATTAAAATACTGAACAATGACTTACCCCAAGCTGTACCACTGATGAAACATTTGGGGCTAGAGTTCAAGACAGAAGAATAATTCAAAATTTATCATAGCTGTTATTTTTATTTTTTTAAGTCTATTTATTTATTTTGAGAAGGGGGAGAGAAAGAGACAGCATAAGTGGGTGAGGGGCAGAGAGAGAGACTGAGAAAGAGAGAATCCCAAGCAGGCTCTATGCTTTCAGCACAGAGCCCAATGTAGGGCTCCATCCAGGGAACCATGAGATCATGACCTAAACTAAAATCCAGAGTCCAATGCTTAACAAACTAAGCCTCCCAGGTGACCCTTGTCATAGCGTTTAAATACCATGAACTTGGAGTTCAAGTTCTATCAGTGTTTGTTTTTGGTGTTTAAAAGCTATGATGAATTGTGAATTACTGCTGTCTTGAATTCTATTTTACACCTCTTAATTTAATCTGACTGCTTTTCTATTGGATTGTAAAACATTTTCTTATCGATTTATAATTTTTTGCATAATAAATTGAATTAATACTATATTGCATAGGTGTCAAATATATTGTCTGTCAGGTTTTTTTTTTTTAATGTTTTATTTATTTCTAGGAGAGAGAGAGAGACAGCATGAGCAGGGGAGGGTCAGAGAGAGAGGGAGTCACAGACTCTGAAACAGGCTCCAGGCTCTGAGCTGGCAGTCAGCAGAGCCCGACGCGGGGCTCGAACCCATGAACCGCAAGATCATGACCTAAGCGAAAGTCGGACACTTAACCGACTAAGCCACCCAGGCGCCCCTCATTGAATTAGTTTTTATATGGTAGCTTTCCAACAGAGAGAATGTATGAGAACCAAAGGGTGGAAGCACGAGGGATCCCAGTTGCTGTCATGCCAAATTATTCACTTGAGGATTTTTATTTCTCTTCNTCACAGACTCTGAAACAGGCTCCAGGCTCTGAGCTGGCAGTCAGCACAGAGCCCGACGCGGGGCTCGAACCCACGAACCGTGAGATCATGACCTAAGCGAAAGTCGGATGCTTAACCGACTAAGCCACCCAGGCGCCCCTGTCTGTCAGTTTTCTGTTATTCTTTTGTGTTGTTTGTTTTTCATAAAAATTATTTTCATTTTTCTGTAATCAGATGTATCCTTTTCCAGGTTTTTGCTTTCTGCGCTATGGTTATGTTTAGTAACATTTCTAAGATTATGAAGTTAATACTTTTTTTAAAGATTCTCTTTCTATGAGTTAAAATGTTTAATACATCTAGAATACCTTCTAATTTGATGAGTGAAGTATTCTATTTTAGAAGCAGTATTCTGCTGGTTTCTACAATATTTATTTCTCTAACTCTCAGATAATTTGAATAACTTTGAAAGCATCTGTTTCTTGAAAAAATTTTAATAAACATTCATCTATGGAAGCACCCAAGCCTGGTAATTTTTCTCAAGTCCGTTTATGATTATTAGCACTTTTAGTGTAGTTTCTTTTTTCTTCTCTGTAGTCAACAAGGATGTTTTACATTTTTATTGAAAATCATCAGTTTATTTGAAATTTTTAAATTGATGTGCCCACAATTGAGTAAGACGTGTTTTTATTGTTAACATGTTTCCTAAAAATATGCAGTTACTTCTCCAATCAGAATGGGGCATCATTTCTTTGTTTTGTTTTTCTTGATTAGGTGACTAAATAGTTTTTCATTTTATCCACTTATTTCATCTTACCCACCACATCTTAACTCTTAAGATGGATTTATCATTTTCCTTGTTTGATAAATTAGTATTTTAAAAGTGTTTCCTTTTTGATTTGTCAATGGGGTTTCCATGTATCTTTTGTTCTTTTTTGTTTGTTTATAAATTTTTCTGAGACAAATGCTTAGTTTATTTATTAGAAATGTTTCTATTTTTCAGAGACATATATTTGAAAGTATGGATCGCTTCTTTTGACATTCTTTTTTTACTGATCTAAATATTTTACACATTTTCCAGCTTTTCTGACTGCAGTCAGAAATCTAATTTGACTGAGATCCCAGTGATGTGGGGCCTTGCAGATTTGAAAAGCCTAAATACTTCTAGTCCACAAAAGGAACTAATTACAAATTGCAGTGCAGCAGCTGCCTTAGCAGAAATTAAGACTCTCACTTCAAGCCTTTTTCAGATTCTTTCTCAAGACTGTTTTCTGCCAACAATAAAATCAAGCCCTCTTTGGAAGCTGTTATGCCAAATGGTCTCAGGTGATGACCAATACTTGTAAGGTCTTTGGGCTTTATTTACTTATGCATGCAACTGAGAAAAAGCGGTAGCTAAGAATAGACTACATTTGGAGAAAGCTCCTTGTCTAGCAAGTAGCCTGTGGTCGTCATTCCCTGAAACAACTAGTAGGCTCCAAACCTTTTCCAGTACCAGCAATTGCCTTAGTGGTGGCTGTGGAGGAAAAGGAACAAGAAGTCGTCTGGCCGAGGGAAGAAATTTGGAGGATAACAAACAGGATTTTTTTCCCCAGATAAGAGAGGATAGTAATATTGACTAATCAAATCAGTTCCTCCTTAAGGGGAGAGATCTAGTGCTGGCAATTTCTGATGCACTAACTCCATTGATCAATAACTGCTGTGTTTGTTTCCCTTTTACGAATGGGACTTTTTATTTGATCATTCTGTTGCTCATCAGCCATTTTACATTGGAGATATTGAAGGCAGAAATCATGTCTATTAGCTAATTGCTAGGCTGTGAGTAGCTGCCTATGAGCTTGATGGAGAGGATGGCTTATTGCCCAGAAGACCTAGGAAGTTGTTTTAGAGAAAGAGAATAGACTCTTCTTTGTTCCTTCTTCCCTTCTATCAATTGAATATGATGTTTGGAACTGTGATAATCATCTGAACACAAAGGCCACTCCCCTCAGATTCTTCAGAGAACTTGAAGATAGTCAAGTGTCTAATTACTATGGAGTTTCCTGGAAAGGCATCTTTCCTTGTGTCTGGTGTCCCAGCTTGTGTCTGGGATTTTACTATGTACTGCTATATGAGTTAGATAAAGACACTGTTAATTTGGATTTCTACAATAAATTTATTCAAACCTAGTCTTAACTGACATGTATTTTGTCAACTGCTTAAAATCATATTATTCAGCTATTTAATATCCCTGTGTTTGCCAATTTGGGTTAAGAAATATGAGCTAATATTTTACTATTATTAAACTTCTATTAATTTCTTATGTATGGTCTTTATTATTTAATTTACATATTCAATTTGATGTAATTTGATATAATTGTATGCATATTTATGACTGTGATTCTGATAACATCACATATACTCATTCTGAGGCAACCTTCTTAGCTTTGATAATTGATTTTAGTTTTTTAAGCTTATTTATTTATTTTGAGACACAGAGTAGGGGAGGGGAAGAGAGAGGGAGAGAGAGAATCCCAAGTAGGGTCCATGCTGTCAGTGCAGGGCTCAATGTGGGGCTCGAACTCATAAACAGTGAGATTATGACCTGAGTTGAAATCAAGAGCTGGATGATTAACTCACTGAACCACCCAGGTGCCCCAGCTTTGTATACTTTTGAAAAACTAATTCTCCATTGAATTTGACGATATATAACATTATTATAACAACCTCTGCTTTGTTTCCTGTATATCTACCTGATCTTCATATTTTAATGTCAGCCTTTTGAATTACTTTCCGTTTGATAATCTCTTATGTATTGTTAATAGTTTGATTTCATTTCTTGATTGAATTTAATCATATTTTTAAAAAAAAGCTGAGCAGATCCCATTTACATGTATTTATAACCAGTGGTGACTTTAAGCCTGTTATCTAATTTTAGTATTTTTTATTGTTTGTTTCCAAATCACTGTTGTTGATTTTCATTTGGTGTCTCTTTTTAACTATATATTTTTTTCTCTCATGATTTGAACAAATCATGATTTGTTTTTTTAATGGTTACTATTTTAACAGTGAATAATATAGATAAATTTTTATTTTTAAATTTTCAATTAATGGGTTCAGTTGCCATCCCAGTTCAGGTAGGGCAGTCATTTCCCAGAACTCCTAGATCTGGGCCCAGCTGTATTCTGCTTGAACAGGTGCTATTACACTGTGGGAATTGGTGACCGGGGAGGCTCAGAACTGAGTATTTCTCTTAGTCTAGTTTGAATAGGAACAATCTCCAGAGATTTGGGTTGGAGTCTTGGATGAAGATGTGGAGTGGGATGGGTGTAACATAATTAAAACTTTTAAAGTTTAGAAGTTTAGACATATGATATGTAGGCAACCATTTGTACTTTTTTGCCTAGACTTTACAAATATTAAAGGCAGGTTTAAATTTTAAAAGCTACCATAGAGAAACATAACTATCATTAAACAATTAAAGTAACATTAAATATGTTTAAAAGCTTCTTTCATCCATAAATATGGGAGTTATGTTAACATGTTTATATAAATGTAATCAGGAATACTGTGGCTATGAAAGATACATGGTGTCCCTGCCTCAGAAGCATAAAACTGAATTCCAACCATATCCAAACCCTTCCAAGGTGAATCTACCAGTTATTTAAATTATACTCACTTTCCACATAAGAGGTTATTAAATATTCTGCATTTTATTTACTCATTATGAATTTTTATGTGCATTGGTCTGGCTTTTTAAACAACCATGATTGTGTGTGTGTGTGTGTGTGTGTGTGTGTGTGTATTATATATATATTTTTTGAAATTCACAGCCTAGCACTCTTACAACCTTTTAATCACTTGAGGCAAACATTTTCTTTTTTTGTTTAAATTTAAGGAAATCTTTTTTTGACTACAATTTGTGAATTCAAAGGACTGCTTTGAGTTAATTGCTTTCTAAACCAAGATGTAAGTCTGATGATGCTTGTATAAGAGAAAGGGAGTTATCTGTGATAGTGATACAAATACTAAAAAGCTCATGAACAGCATCAGCAGTGAATCATACATGCCTGAAATCTCACATAATAGGGCATATCTACTATCTTACCTTATAGTTGTGATGTTATGTAGTTTTAATTGATTATGAACATTCAGATTTTTAATGTGGTTTCTTTTTGCCCCACAGTAAGTTTAGAGGCATTTTAAAAATTCATTTTGAAAAGGAGGATTCTCTTTCATAAAAAGAATTTTCCATTAAATGTATCAGAAAGACTCATTTTACTACTAAATATCTAATAAAGGTACATTGTCCTGTTTTAAGATGCAAAAACTAAGCTTAATTCGGGGTTCATAATATACACTTGGCTCTGACAGACAACATTGGCCTTCTAAACTTCCATCACCGTGAATTTGTGAATTTGTCTTAATTTTAAAAGCTAAACTGAGATCTCATTTTTTATGTTGACAATGTGAAACATCCAATTGTTTTATTATTATTTCTTGAGAATAGAAAGAATTTTCTCTTCATCAACTAACAAATAGGTTTGGAACTAATCTAAAAATGGAGACAAAATTTAAACTCAAAACTCTCCAAAAGTTTCATTTTATTAAAAATAACTTTCAATTGACGGAGGACTTCCAGAAAGGTGGCAACATAAACACAAATGTTAACTTTCAAGATCTCCTGAAACCACCATAAAACAAAGATAAATGGATTTTTAAAGATGCATAAACCAACAAGGGAAGAACAGAGCAGATTACATCAGCCAGACAATGATGATGGAAGTTAGAAGGTCAAGGTAAAATGATAAGGCCAACAAATACAGAATCCTACTAAGCTAGATAAGAAAGCAAAACAGGGGCGCCTGGGTGGCTTAGTCGGTTGAGCGTCCGACTTTCGCTTAGGTCATAATCTCACGGTTCGTGGGTTCGAGCCCCGCTCGGGCTCTGGGCTGACTGCCAGCTCAGAGCCTGGATCCTATTTCAGAGTCTGTGTCTCCCTCTCTCTCTGATCCTCCCCTGCTCACACTGTCTCTCTCTCTCTGTCTCCTAGAAATAAATAAAAATTAAAAAAAAAAAAAAAAAAAAAGAAAGCAAAACATAAACCATAATAACACTGCGTGATCCCCAGGAGAATCCAAAATTAGCGCTACCTAGTTATTTCTTCACGTAGAGGTAAAAAAGGAGAAGATTAAACTAAGGAAGACTGATGAAAATCCATTTAAGAAGCAGTCAGACCTATTGTTCCTTTCCCTGCAAGAATTTCCCTTCCCTCACCCCTGCAAAAGATGGTGGTTTATTTTCTAGAGATGGTATAAACACATGTTCTCTGATACAGACTTATCAAGCACAGATATGTAGAAGTGTTGCATCCAAACCAGAGAGATTAAGTAAACATAAGCATACTGAAGTAAGATACTTCACTCCACCCCAGTCCATTTCACATTACCTTGCTTCCTGCAAGTGAAGCTTTTACCTTTTTGCATCCTAAAAGAGACTCCCCACAAGAATCTGAAGAGCAAAGGGTAGATACCAAAGATGATAATAGAACAAAAAGGGAAACTTTGACATAATATTTGGAAATTACCTTCTCAGGAGGAAGGGTATTATTTTTCTCTGACCATAGAGAAAAATACAATAGATTAATAAAAGTGAGCCAAAGACTTAAAAAAAAAGTTCAGGAAGTTAAAAACACAAAGTAAAAGAGTGTTAGAAAAAGAGAAGCAAGAAAAATAGAGAGAAAAATCACCCATGAAACAAGCCAAGGAAATTTTACAAAACGGGATAGTATAGTTCCTAGAATGAATAGGTATCTAGCATAATAGATCAAAGTAGATCTACACCAAAGAACTTCTTCATGACACCTTAGACTATAATGATATATATCTGAAGAAAATAAAGTCACATGTAAACTAATTAAGAATCATCCTGAATTCACATTCCAACAAACATTCCAGATGAAAGTAGTCAGATGGTTCCAAATTAGAATTTTTTTTCAGAAAGATAAAACTGTGGAACTGTTTTCTCTGGAAATCTTGAGAGAAGATTGAGACAATTGGTGAAAAGTTTTAAAAATCTTTTTTAAAAATCTAGAAAATAAAAGTATTAACCTTAAGAAAATAACTTTGTAGAAAGAGAGAAGGAAAGGAAGGAAAAAGGAAAAAAGAAAGAAAGAAAGAAAGAAAGAAAGAAAGAAAGAAAGAAAGGAAGGAAGGAAGGAAGGAAGGAAGGAAGGAAGGAAGGAAGGAAGAAGGGAGGGAGGGAGGGAGGGAGGAAGGAAGGAAGGAAGGAAGGAAAAGAAAGAAAAGAAAGAAAGATAGAAAAAAGAAATAATTTAGAATTTATTATATCTAAATATATATATATTTATTATATCTAAATATATATATATCTATATATATATTATATATCATTCAGCATCTTAGCTGGAGCTGGAACATTGGCTCAGCGCAGCTCACTCACATGCCTGGCAAATTGGTCATGGCTAAGTGTAAAGAGCCTCAGTTCTTCTCTATAAAGGACTCTTCAGTGTTCTCACCACATTGTGGCTAGCTTCCCATAAAACAAATAATCAGACAGAGACAGGCAGAGAGAGCCAGCGAGCCAGAAGGAAATTATTCTTTTCATTATCTAGCCTCAGAAGTCACATAGCACTGTTGCATCCATATTCTACTTGTAAGGCATGAGTCACCAAGTCCAAAATATTTGCAGACATATTTTAAAATCACCATTCCTATCTTTTTGTTCTGCCATCATCAACAACTGACTTGCATTATGAAGATCTCAAGATGGCTCATGGAGTTCTAGTCATCCAGTCTTTATTTTAGCAGCAAGAAAGAGAAGAATACTTGGCAGAATTGTGCACCCTTTTCCTTTTAAGGCCATGTCAAGGAAGTCTCAGTGAGTGCTTCTATTTAAGCTTCCATGAGTAGAACGCTGTTGCTCCCTCTGCTGCAAAGGAGGCTGAAATACATAACCTCTTATTATTTATGATACTATACCTAACTAAATTTGGGGGTTCTGTTATAAAGAAGGATAATGAAACTGGATGTTAGTGTAGGCAACCAGCATTTTCTACTCAGAGAGCCAATAAAATAATTATTAAAAAAAAGAATCAACAGACTTCTAGTTCTGATAAAAATTGGAGAAGCCTTATTTCTCCCAATTCTTCCTTCTTACAGCTGAAAAACCTCCAAAATGTCTCCACAAAAGTCTTCGGAAGACTCTGAAAGGTGGAAATTAGAAGGCGGATTGTCTAGTGACAACACATCTTGAGAACAACACATCTTGAGAACTCATGTAGATGAGTCCCCTGGGTTCCTTACTGCTACTTGGGGGTATCCCAGACAAGGCACTACAGAAGGTTCTAACTTGGCATCTTCAATGGGAGCAGACAAAAACATCCTTTAAAAATCTTATTCTCCTGAGCCCAAGGACTTAGAAAAGGGTGGCCTACTAACAGAACATATTCTTTAGCAATAACTGCTCTACTCCAGCCCAACACCAATGTATAAATTGCAACCTATTCCCTTCAGTTTCACTGTGGAGCTGAGAGATTTCACCTGCATAGGCATCAAGAGGAGCTAATCAGCATCCTCTTGGTGTCAGTGGATTCCAGGGGAGCTGAGCTTCCACCCTATTCTGCAGCAACAAAGAAGTATGAGTCAGTCTTCTACTCATTTCTATCCAGATGTCATCAGTGCCCACCATGGAACTCAACTACTTCTCTCATTACCACCCTCCACATTCCAAACTCAGAGGCAATGAGAAGTCTTGCTTTCATTCTGGGAAGATGTTAGCAGGAGCCAAATTTCCAACCAAACCATCTTCAGAGCAGTATGAATATAAACCAGTGCCCCATTTTGCAAGTATTGGTTTGGGCAGGGCCCAAATGGGAAATTGAATTTACTTATCCACCTAACACTGTGGCTATAACTTCATAGGGAACAGCTTATGTAAAAAAAAAAATTTAAACTCGAACCTGTCATAACATAATATCCAAAATGAGAAAGACCCTTCATAGTTACCAATACCAAGATAAATCGGTTGTTTGAACTATCTGACATGGATTTGAAAGCATAAAAGTGCTTAAGCAAAGAGCTACAAATTCCTTTCAAACAAATGAGAAAATAGAAAATTAAAGAAACAGAGATTATAAAAAGAACTGCTTAGAAATATGAAAACTATAAAGCTGAAAAAAATAACTGAAAAAAAACCTCACAAGATGGGCTCAATAGTAGAATGAGGATGACAGAGAATAGAATCAACAAACTTGAGAATCTATGAACACACCATTTGAATTTCTCTAATCTGAATATCAGAAAATGGACCAAAAATGTAGACTTTCAGTGATATGTGAAACAATAACAAAAGAACTAATTATCATATATTTGTATTAAAGGAAAGGATAGAACAGAGAATGAGACACCGACAATTAGGTACTTCAAGAAATAGGAAATACTTCCCAAATATGGTGAATGACACATACCTACCGATTCAAGAGACTGAGTTAATACCAAATAGGATATATCCAAAGAAATCAAATACATTATATTTGAAAGGAAGGAAGGAAGGAAGGAAGGAAGGAAGGAAGGAAAGAAGGAAAGAAAGAAAGAAAAAGAAAGAAAGAAAGAAAAAGAAAGAAAGAAAGAAAGAAAGAAAGAAAGAAAGAAAGAAAGAAAGAAAGAAAGAAAGAAAAAGATTGCTTAAAATAGGCTAGAGACCACATTACTTATAGAAAAGAATTCACGTGATGGTGAACATCTGAACCATGGAGGACAGAAGAAAATTTTAAGTACTGAAATACTGTCAACCATGAATTCTATATCTGTGGAAATTCTCATTCAGGAGTGAAGAGGAAATAAAGACATTGTCAGATGAAAGAAAACGAAAAGCTATTCTCACTACCAAATTTATCTTAGAAGTATGGCTAAAAAAAAACTTTTTTTTTTTTTAAATTTTATGTTACTTTTGTGTCATTTTATTTTTTTTTTCTTACAAATAGTTTATTGTCAATTTGGTTTCCATATAACACCATGGGGGAGAAGAAGGGGGGAAATGGTGGGGGAAAGGGAGAGAGGCAAACCATGAGAGACTCTTGAATGCTGAGAAACAAACTGAAGACTGATGGATTTGGGGGGGAGGGGGGAGATGGACATGGAGGAGGGCACTTATATGGAAAAGAAACTTTCTAAAGAGACATAAAATGGTAACAAAAGAAGGCTTGGGACTTCAGAAAGAAATAGCAACGTTGGAATGGGTTAAAAGGAGGAGGAAACAAAATAGATTATTTTTCTTATGAGTTTATTAAATTGTATTTAATGGTTGAAACAAAATGATAACATCACCTAAGTCATACCTTATATATGTGGAGGAAATCTTTAAGACAATTATATTGGAAAGTGGAGAGGTTAATTGAACCTAAATAGAAGCAAGGTTTCTATACTTTGTTGAGATAAAAGGTACAAGAGTTAAAATTTTCATATGAATAGACTGTCATAAAAATATATATCGTAACATCTAGAGAAACTAAGACTATATCTTTGGTCATAAAATAAGTCTCAACAAGTTTATAAGAACTAAAGTCATACAGAGGATATTCTCTGACAATATGGAATAAAACTGGAGATTTTTAACAGAAAAAGAATAGGAAACACCTCCAGATCTTTGGAAATTAAACTATACACTTGTAAACAATCTCTGAATCAAAGAGGATGTCTAAAAGGAAATAAAAATGCTTGTAACTGAATGGAAATGAACTAACACAACACATTAAAATATGTGATGTGCAGCTAAAGCAGTGCACAGAGGGAAATTTGTAGCATTAAGTATTTATAATTAGGAAAGAAGAAAGTTGTCAAATTAATAATCTAATCTTTCCTTAAGAAATTAGAAAAAAAAGAGCAAAATAAACACAAATAAGCAGAAAGAAGGAAATAGTGAAGATAACAGGAGAAATCAATAAATTTGAAAAACAGAGAAGATAAATGAAACAAAAAAAGTCGTTTCTTCAAAAAAGACATTTAAAATTATAAATCCTAGCAAGACTGACAAGGATGGGAAGAAGTCACAAATCCTAATATCAGGGCTATAAGTAAGGATCCTGCATCCACAAAAAGGATAATAGGGGAAAGAGAGTCCTGAGAATCAGAACTCTGATAATTACCAGCCTGAATGACAGTAACTGCTGTCAAGACAGGTGCACTGAACTTATATATAAATGTTCATGGAGGGGTGCCTGAGTGGCTCAGTCAGTTAAACACCTGGCTTTGGCTCAGGTTACGATCTTGAGGTCCATGGGTCCCCTGCATCAGGCTCTGTTCTAACAGCTCAGAGCCTGGAGCCTGCTTCAGATTCTGTGTCTCCCTTTCTGACCCTCTCCCACTCATGCTCTGCCTCTCTCTCTCTCTCAAAAATAAAGAAACATTTAAAAAATTTATAAAACAAAACAAAACAAAAAGGTAACGGGAATATTATAAAAAACTGTACACTCATATGTTTAACTATTTATAAAGAACTTATCAATTCCTTGAAAACTACCAACTACCACTACTCAACCATAATGAAATATACAAACTGAATAGTCTTATCCTAAGTAAATAAATTCAATTTACAATTTAATAAGCTCCCAAAGGGAACAAAAGTCAACAAAAGTATCTCCATATCTCTGTTCAAAGTACAACCTAAACCAAATTGAGCTGTATTGTTGATTGCAACCCAGAGCTTCATTAGTATAGCAAATCCTTTTACTTAGTGTTGCTTCTTTCAGATAAAATAAAAGGAACAAAAACATTTCTTATCAAAAAATAAGTTGTATTAGGGGCACCTGGGTGGCTTAGTCAGTTAAGCGTCCGACTTTCGCTTAGGTCATGATCTCGCGGTTTGTGGGTTCGAGCTCCGCGTTGGGCTCTGTGCTGACTGCCAGCTCAGAGCCTGGAGCCTGTTTCAGAGTCTGTGACTCCCTCTCTCTCTGACCCTCCCCTGCACACGCTGTCTCTCTCTCTCTCTCCTAGAAATAAATTTTAAAAAAAAGTTAAAAAAAATAAGTTGTATTATTGATGTGTTATGCTTTATTTCTTTATGTTCTAAAATAAGATGTTTTCTTGATTCACAGGGGAAATCTCTGCATATCTGTAAACACTGGAAAGTATTTTATGCAGCTATGTGTGAAATTTTATATTATTGAAATTATATTGAAATGTACCTTAAATGTATTTTTAAGAGAATATTTTTGCTTTGATAGTTTTCTAGATATGACTGTCTATTCTATTTGTGTCTAATATAAGTAATATTTTTGATACAGAACAAAACACCTAAAAATGTGATCACCATATTACTTCACAGTTCTCTAATTTTACCTGTGTTCTTTCCTCTAGAAGTCATGTTATTTATATCCTGCTTCCTCTGGCTAACAACTCACCCATTAAGACTAAGAAGTCTTGTGCCTTAAATTACCTGTTTCTTTGCCCCCACAGTATCGTCCACAGACCTCTGATGTAAATCTCTTACATCTGCCACCCTTGACACTGACAATTTTACTCTGACCTTCTTTACTTAAGGGAACTAGTCCATTCCCACCTCACAAATCAAAGATTTTGCAGGGTCTGTTGTGTATCGCTGCTCTTATTATTACTGGGACCTCCACTCTTCCTTGGCACCAACATTTATTCAGGATTGGGTATGTAACCAATTTAAAACCAATGTGGTTCAAAGAGGTAAATGTTGTGCCTGGCCATTTTTTAACACTGTGAACAAACATGAATTTGGTGGGGTGGAGTTTCATTTTATTAAGTTGGCTCATGGTGAAGAAACTTGGTCTTGAAGAGTTTTATTTGAGCTATTTGTCTGAATCAAAGTCTATCTCTAAACTATTTTTTTAAAGTTATTTACTTATTTTTGAGAGAGCGAGAAAGAAAGCATGACTGGAGGAGGGACAGAAAGAGATGAGAGAGAGAATCCCAAACATTATCAGTGTGCTCTCATGAACTGTGAGATCCTGACCTGAGCCAAAATCAGCAGTTGGATGCTTAACCGACTGAGCCACCTAGGTGTCCCTAAAATGCTTTTGATATATGACAATTAACTCACATTTAAGTGTCCTGGTTTTGGTTCAGGAAGAGACTTGCTCAACATAATTCTTATCTTAAGACCCATCATACTCTATTTAAATTAATTGTTTAAATTTAATAATTAATTAATCATTAATTTAATTATTTAAATCAACAAGAGTCTGAGTTCTTGTGGAAAGGGATCATGTAGCAGCCTATTCATTTTGCTACCAGAGAAGTTTTATTTTTTACACATTTTTTCCTCATCATCCATGTCATAAGACCAAAGACCTGCCAATCACAGATTCAAATTCTGAGCTCTTTTTTTTTTTAAAGGAATTATATGAATCTAACAAATGATATTCCAAGATATAGTCTTTTATTGATTTTCTTGCCATTCTTGTCAGGAAGTGGCAGCTATTTTTTCTTAAAGCAGCTTCCAATTATTTTATTTCTCTTTAAATAAACAAATATATACATATATACATATATATTCGATTTTTATTTTAATTCCAGTTAGCATACATTATTATATTAGTTTCAAGTGTACATTACAGTAATTCAACTTCCATCCAACTTTCACTTCCATACATCACTCTGTGCTCATCTCCCCAAGTGCATTCCCTGATACCCAACACCTTATTTAATTCATTCCCCCACCCACATCCCTCTGGTAACCACCAGTTCTCTATAATTGAATCTGTTTCCTGATTTCTTTCTTTCTCTCATTCTCTGTCTCTTATTTTTCCCTTTGCTTATTTGTTCTATTTCTTAAAATCCACATATGAATGAAATCATATGGTATTTATCTTTCTCTGACTAACTTATTTCATGCAGCCTTATGCACTATAGCTCTATCCATCTCATTGCAAATGGGAAGCTTTCATTCACTTTTATGATATGTATATAATCATTCTTCACTTGTATGATACATACCATCTCTTCTGCATCTATTCATCTACGGAGGGACACTTAGGCTGCTTAGATACTTGGCTATTGTAAATAATGCGACTATAAACATAAGGGCGCATATTCCCCTTTGAATTAGTGTTCTTATATTCTCTGGATAAATACTCAGTAGTGTGATTGCTGGATCGTAAAGTAGCTCTATTTTTAACTTTTTGAGGAACCTCCATACTCTTCTCCTCAGTGGGTGTACCATTTTGCACTCCCACCAACAGTGCACAGGTGTTCCTTTTTTCTATATCCTCGCCAACACCTGTCGTTTTGAGTGTTGTTGATTTTAGCCATTCTGAGAGGTGTGAGGTGATATCTCATTGTAGTTTTGGTTTGTGTTTCCCTGATGATAAGTAATGATGAGAACTTTCAAACATATTGCATAGCATTTAGAGAGCAATCAACAAATATTTTGAGGTAAATAGCAAGAGAATGGCTGTTTAACTTTGAGAGGAAATATTTACATTATTTGTGAATTGTTTCATGATGTTGTTTAACTTTTAGTTTAATACTTCCTTTACTTTCAGCAATCCTATAGAGTACAGGATGCTTGACATTTATTATGGACAGTAACACAGCATCCTCTCTTTTGTCACACAACGTCTTCTTATGGAGAGATCTCCCCATTTATCTAACAGGACAGAACTAAGTCTCAAGGATTTACAGTATCACTTGGGATACTTTTTATCCTCTGAAAATAGGTTACCAAGAATAATTTAATAAAGAATGATATATGAAGCCTGTTGTGCACCAGTCAGCTAAAAATAAGAAAATAAACAAAAATTCACAAAAATGAACATAAAAGGTTCTTTGTAGATCTTGATTTAGAAACTCTATAGCCACTTGAGAACATAATACTCTACCACTTCAAATGACATTCTGACTCAACACACATTCTTATATAAAGGTTACTATATGAATAAATTTTCAGGTCGAACCAATTAAAAAAAAAACCTGTCTGTATTTAATCTCAAGGACAGAGATATTTGTAAAAATCTTTTAGACTTGCAGATTTTAAAATTTCATAAATCCAGTATAAGAATGTGTCTTTCATGTGAATGTGTATAGTTTATTGTTAAATATTCTTGTACATTTTATTTTAACCATTTTTGTGTCAGTACTTTATACCGTTCAGTATAATTTATATTTTTTCTTAAAAAATGGTCAAGAAATATATCTCAGTATAAAGTGAAACCAGATTTTAATTGCCTTATTGGACATTTTCTAGGATTATCTACTTAGCAATCAATTAATTTAATCAGATTCACCCTCTGGTTTAAATGGTGAAAAATGCTTTTTTAAGATTTATGGTAATTGAACTGATTGATGTGCTTCCTATATTTATTACAGCTTTCAAGTCTGTTTATCTATTGAATGTTTCAGATTAAGTTAAATCACAAGAGGATCTGTTTATCAAATTAGATATCAGGTAGCTTCTGAGTCTGCTGAAGTGAGGTTGGTCACTGAGAACAAACAACCGAAACAACAACAAAGACTATTATACTATTCTAGCAATTCCATTCTACTTTTTAAAAATTTATTTATTTTTGATGCACCTAATGCGAATCTTAATAATTACTGCTACTTTCTATTAAGTTAAACACAGATGTTTTATAAAACTTCTAAGTTTTCAGTAAATAAAACTCCAGAATGAGGACATAGAATGCTTCTTCCTGACATGTTTTTATGATGATATTGGCAGATCATTAACTTCTTCCTGAATTTTTAATACCCAGAATTTTGCTTCATTTTTTTTATTTGCTGAATTCAAGCTCATAGTTCATGAGCTGAAGTTCATGAATTTGGCATGCATCACTCTAGATTATTTTATAGATCAAGTCTTGTTTCCCTCACCTTATCATGAAATATTTCAGACATGATCAAATTGTGGCTTCAGGATAACTCTATCATTAAGCCAAACTTCGGGTTACTTCCGATACTCTACAGAGCCCTTACTGCCCATCTCTCCTAATCTTCCACTAGCTGGCTGTACTGGAAAGGCAAACAGCATTTGTTTCACTGGCATAGAAGATGGAGGCAGTTTTGGTAAGATTTCCTGCCAGCCAAGCAGGTAGATTGCCTGCTGGGTTCCTAGCTTGATATTGTTGAGACTGGAGGTCTGAGTGAACAAGGTCATTTGAGTCAGGGACTAAGTACTCAGCATTGAAGTGGAGTGACTTCTGTCTTAGCTCAGCAAGCTCCTTGACTTAACCACCCCCCGCATTCTTTGACTACCAAGTGATGAGTCCTCACTCTGCCTGAAATAAAGTCAAATGAATGCACAAGAAGTGGAGGCAGAAAGACATGAGGGCAGTGGAACTGAAGAACATAAAGACAAGATCCAATCAGAGAAGGTTCTGCATATATAGAGAAACCCTAGAAGCAATGGAGCCTTGTCATTTTTGAGAAATTCACAGGCCCTTAGAAATCCTTCCTTTGTGTTTACGAACCATGGGATCCTGGCCATGCCTTGCACATGGAGGATGCAGTGACCTATGAAAGACAACTAAGGATGTGTGCGTGTGTGTGTGCACGCACGCATGTGTGAATTAAAACATATATAGAGTTCCATTAAGGTCTTCATAGGTCCCAATCTCAAAGGCGGTTTTAAACTGACCCCTTGTCACAATATACCTAGTATTTATTGTTCTAGAACTATGGCAAATCTAAAAATGAGGATAAGAAAATCTAGAGAGGAAACAGATTTATTATAAAAATACTTGTTAGAAAAATCTTGTAAATACTTGGTAATGGATGTTTGTTGATTCATTGATTTAAATGTCTAGTACAAGAAGAGTTAAAAGGATAAGGAAACAAATGCAGAGTTTGGCTGAAGTGTGGAGTGGCCTTCATATTGGCTTTTCATAAATATGCATAAGTAATTATTTGGCATAAAGTGAAGGAAGTTCTGGAAAAGGAATTGGGAATCTGAAGACCTGTGGGTTCCACTTTTGTAAAACATGATCAGAAACATGAAACCAGGTTCTGGCTCTGCTACTTACTTCTGGCACCAGTGTCTTATTCTGCCCTCTGCAAATACCCCACCCACTCCACTTTGAGGTTTTTTTTTTTTTTTTTTTTCTTTTCCAGTTCCCCACAAAAGTTCTCAGTAAAACTGGGAAGCAATCAGTGAATTATTTCCCTCTCTGCCAACCCACCCTGACTTGCAAGTATCCCTCCCTTATCTTACCTCCCACTTAATACTCTTCCTGTACCCTTCCCTGCTGTGTTTTGCTCACTGAAAGCTTTCAATTAATCTCCATTGAGGTGTTAACTGATAACCAAGGTGTTAACTGAAGTGTGAATTCTCTCGGGATTATTTAAATTTTGAAAGCAGGCTCTTTGAAGACCCAAACATTCAGTTATTTAGAGAAGCTGAAGGAGATTTCCCTGTGATTAATACATCAAACTATTACACTAAGTAGATTTTTATTCTCTTTATTAACTTGCCCAGAAACTTAGCCTTAACAATGGCATAACTTTGGAAGAAAGGTAAACATCCGAGGAGCTCTACTAGTAGTAGTAGATGATGAACTGAACCAAAGGACACCCACAAAAATGCACTTGTTCTATCTTTTTTGACTTAACAGCATTGCAAACCTGCAGTTTGTTGATAAATCCTGCTCTAATGTCCGATATGGAGTTTGATACCCTATTAGAGGCTTTTCTCCAAAGGCACAAGTACAAGCAGTGAAAACTAGATATAAGGAAATTTTATGAATATGTGAGAATCAGCAATGAAATATATGCAACTTGGGGGTAAGTAAATATATATGCTATGTTAAAATATATAACAGTTGCTGACATTGGGGGGTGGGAGAGTGCTAGAGTGTTATCCTTCATCAAATATTTTAGAGCAAAAACATATCTTTTTAAAAGGTAGTTTACAAAGGCTAGAAGGTAATTCTCAACAATGATTAACTTCTACTGTGCATCATAGAATTATCTAAGGCATAGTTTTTATGTTTTTTGCATTAGATTTAAATAAAAAAGAAAGAGGTTTTCAAAAATGTTAAAATATTCTCATTGATTTAAGAGGAAAATACTTCTTCAAATTTTGAGGTAGAGGGATTAAGATGGGGATGTAGGGAGCTGAAGGAAGGGAAACAGAAACAGAGATCAGTGGATGCTGGATCTCCCAGTGGTTATCTAAATGATGCCCTAAGCAAGAATTAGAATATTCTGAAATACAAGACATAGCCAACTGTGACTAGACTGAAATAAATATCACTGGGGAATTAGTACACATCAGTGTTTTTAAAGTTATCTGATGTGATGGGGTGCCTGGGTGGCTCGGTTGTTTATGTGTCTGACTCCACCTTAGGTCCTGATCTTCTGGTCTGTGGGTCCTGGGTTCGAGCTCCGTATCGGGGTTCTGCGCTGAAGCTAAGAGCCTGAAGCCTGCTTTAGATGCTGTTTCCCTCTCTCTCTGCCCCTCATGCTCTCAAACATGAATAAACAGTAAAAAAAATTAAGTTATCTGATGTGAGTTTACATCAATCAGGGTGTCTGAATTGCAATTGTAGATTCTGTTGGGTTTTTTTTTCATCCCCTTCCTCAGAGTGTGTGCCAATGGTGACATTTGAGGAAAATATTTTTTTTTCCTTTTATTCAACTTACATATGATACTTTCCTTTTAAATCCTATATTTACAAAACATAGAAATCAATGTTAAATGATTAGGTTCCAATACAATGTTAACTGTTAGATTCCTATTTTAGTGTAGTTTGAAAAGTGTTACATAAATGTTACATGAGCCTGAAATGGGAAATATGAATGGAAGGTACTGCTGCTATACAACTAGCTCCTGAAGTTTTGGAAACTGCATGAAATTTGCAAAGGTCATTGCTTTGAGAGATATAGTTTTAGCTGAAATAATCCCTAATAATTCAAAACATTACTGTGGTCTTTTAGCCTCCACAGATCTTATGATTTACATATAATATTCATTTCATTTAAATCCTCCAAGACCATGGAAAAGATTCTCTTCATGAGATTCTGTGTGTGTGTGAGGGGGGGGGGTGGTGGAGCTAATTACTAATTTCCTTCCAGTTTATTCTGATTATGTGGAGAAGCAATGAAAAGCCAAGTATTCTGCCATAAATGGAGATTTGGAGCACAGAATTAATGTTGGGTCTTGAAAATGCTCTTCCATTGTTCAGTATGGAGACATAGATTAAGATTTTAAAGTTTTGATTCAGGTCCTAGAGCATAAAATACAGTTGTCGATGAGTTTTTAAGGGCCGGTAAGCTACAGCTTGGGGGAAAGTTAGGTGTATTCAAACTTCCTATCTACTCATGATTCTCTGTTTAAAAAAAGAAAAGAACTTCCACTAAAGAGTGAAAAGTCTGCCATTTGTCATAATCCAGAAGTTCACCCAAACATTCCTTAAATTTTCGGCATTAAACACATCTCCCAAGACCCTATGGCCACGGCTTTGCCTTAGGGTGGAGCTCAGTCCAAGAGGTTCACAGGACATAAAGTCCAAGGGATTCTTGACTTGGTGATGCATAAAGTTTTCTTCAGATCTCATTTCCCACGTCTGAGTGACCAGCTTGGAAATCGCAGAGCAGAGACAACCAAGAGAGATACAGTATATTTCGTGTTAAATCGGTCCAGGAGCAGAGAGAATGAGCAGGCGGTCTCGCGAACACGAGAATCTCTTCTGGAGGGGAGAGGTTATCAAGCAGATAAGGATTCCTAGGCGAAGAGCTACCGCATCCTCTGCCTTTAGCCAAGCGTCGCATCCGGAGCCTACTGCAGCTCGGATCCAGAGAGGAAGGTGGGATAGGAGGAGGTGGAAAACGGGGAGGAAAAAAAATAAATAAATAAATAAAAAAGGAGCTGGGGGAGGGAGGGGTGAAGCCAGGGGAGTAAGCGAGAGAGCAGCGCGCGGGGGGAGGTGGAGATGCGGGGCGCGCGCCTGGCGCAGCGAGCTGAGTGGACCGCTCCAGACAGCGGCGCGTGCAGCAGCTCCTGAAAGCGGCGAGTTGGCAGAGCCGGGCTGCATTTCCAGCAGGAGCTGCGAGCTCAGTGCGGGCTCACAACAAGGTGATGTGCCTGGAAGCATTTTTCTGCCCCCTTGGGCTGCCGCTGCTGGGGCTTCCTCCCTCCTACCCACCTCTCCTCCCCTGGGTCTGCGGGTCTGCGTGTGTGTGTGTGAGTGCCGGGTTGGGGGTAAAGCCTTCGGGGAGGGGGCACTCCGTCCCTGCTCGTCTCCTCCCCCCTCTACCCGCCTGTCGTCGGTGATGCATGTATTCTAGGGTATCCCGGTCTTCTTACCCCTTGTTTTGACACTGCCCCCCCCACCCCCGCTCCCCCCGGTTGTGTCTCCTTTCGCAGATGCTCAAGGTGTCAGCCGTACTGTGTGTGTGTGCAGCCGCTTGGTGCAGTCAGGCTCTCGCAGCTGCCGCGGCGGTGGCTGCGGCCGGGGGGCGGTCGGACGGCGGTAATTTTCTGGACGATAAACAATGGCTCACCACGATCTCTCAGTATGACAAGGAAGTCGGACAGTGGAACAAATTCCGAGACGTAAGTGCTGTGCACCCCCATCCCCGGACGCCAGGGCGCGCTGCTCCCAGGCGGGGCCGAGGCCGGGGACGGTTGCGCAGGGGCCTCGGTTTTCGAGGAGAGGGCTGTGGGGAGACGCGGCGGCGCTCGGGGCTGCGGAAGTTGGCAGTTGCGATGACCGCCCCCCCCCCCCCCCCCCCCCACCTCCTGGCTAGCGCGAGGGGAAGGCGTGCTTGCAGGGGCGCCGCGGTCCGCGGCTCCCCGGGTTCCCGCTCCCTCCTACCCGCTCAACTCTCCCACTTTAGCTCCCCGCCGCCCTCGGCCCCCAAAGACTTGCAAAGTGCTGGCTCTCCCTTTCCAACTTTCGAGTGGTGTCTCTGGCAATAGTAAACACAGCAGAGGCGCCTTTGCCGCGTCTTGCTACTAAAGTCAATCCCGTTCCTAAGGGTCCATTAAGGAATTTGAGAGACGAGGTAGGAAGATGTAAGATTTATAAATGCCGGCTCTCCAAGGGGCGGGGGGTAGTTTGGCCGCCCCAGTCGGCAGAAGTTGAACTGCTCTTGATGACATAACATTCCTGGTTGGTGCTTGGCATTAACTTTGACACCGAACATGTTTGCAGCACGTTGGATAACGTTTTATTCGGAATTGAATCACTGCCGTAAAATCCGCCGGGCAAGGGGGGTCGTGAAGGCGGAAAGGGGCTTCTTCGCAGGGGTAGGTCTGAAAGGGTTAAACTGCACACTCCCCTGGGGAGTTTCCTCGAGGCTTGTTAAGACTCGGGCAGTTTTAGGGACGTCTGTTTGCGGTGGAGTCAGTGGCTGTGACTCGCCAGTCATTTTCCCCCCCACCTGATCTGAGTGGAGCCGAGTGAGAGTCGAGGGCATCAGGAGCTCGGTTCGCCTTTCACGCCTTCAACTTGGGGGTCTCAGGGAGGTGGCTGCCCCGGCAGTCGATTCCCGCCCCCAGCCCACCCTTTAAATCCCGGAAGGCCGAAAGGGAGCGGGAGTGATTCACAGACACATTGCCAACCTTTACTGTGACATTTGAGATGATTTCTCGTACAGTCCATTCGCCCTGCCCTACGTGGAGAGGAGTTAACTTCTTTCATCAGCTCTCACTCCGTCACGATTTGGGGAAATAAATGGAAACGCAGACTAGTTTTCATCTTGCCCCCCGCCCTTCTTCAGACACCCCTCACCTGAATTAACCGGAGAGCCAAAACGCGTATAACTGATGCTGGCAGAGGGATTCCGGAAGAAAGGCTCATTTTTACTTTAAAATTAGATGTAGCTCATTTGATACTGTGCATGGGTACAGGGATGAAAAATGGTAATGATGATGATAATACTTAATGGAAGGCTTTGTCTTACATCCTTTAAGAACAAAGCTTAAACATCATTTTATTGCTAACTGAAATCCCTTACACATTTTATTTAAGTTTATGCTAATATTGAATACAATCAAAAAAGCAAGAGGGCAAATGAGATTTCTAAACCTCGGGAAGAATTTCTGCTTATCATATTCTCATTTGGAAGAAAAAATATTGAAGATTTTTTTTTTCAGTGTTTGAACAGTGCTTCGCATAATGATATTTTATTTCTTAGTGGGTGCTTGAAAATCTTTTAAAATAAATTTTAGGCTTTCTTTTCTAAAACATATTTTAAAACTTTAATATATTTTAGAACTTCACATTCTCTGACTTTATTAAAAGTACTTTACTGAATTATTTAGAGCAACCAGTTGTATCGGGCAGTTTGTAAATGTGTTTGATTAAAACTATGGAGTCAAGCTGAGTTGCCTGAAATAATTAAATATTCTAGGAATCATTTCACCAGCTTCCAGAGACACAGTGTAAAGCATTTTATTGCTATAGTATTTTCAGTTATTCTTACTTGATCTCTGGGGAAAAATCCATCAAAAGTATATGCTAAATTTAAGTAAAGGACTTATGAATATTTTTAGCAAGTATCTGCTTGAATACATGCAGTATATGAAAATATAATAATTATTTAAAATGCATCAGGTTTTAGCACTGTCATTTTAGTGAGATAATTTTCTTTTTGTAAAGATAACTTCTGGAGGGCATGGAGAATATAAGTGCTATCTTTTTCCCCCTTTAACCACCTGTTGCTTATTATTAACATGATAAAATCTATCCCCATAGTGTGACTTCTCAACTCAGAATGCATAATATAGAATCCTTATTTAAACCATCAATGTCAAAGTTGATCTACAGATTTTTTTTTCCCTTTTTGGGAATCATCAGCTTACTTACATTTTTTTTTCTGTATCTTTTAAGAAATTGTTTGTTTTTTCATCCATTTTCACCTGGAAGCCCATGTGGTGCATGAATCCACCTTTAAACATTCTGCATCAGCACTGATGTCTTAAGTAGTGGATTTGCCACTTAGTTCATACAAAGACGAAGAAACAAGGAAACCATCCAATTTAACTGATATGTTTAATGCTTTTGTCTCATAAAAATATAGTTAATTTTATTTACAAAAAAAAGCTTGGGAATGCCTAAGCATAAGTAATACTAGAATTAACCTTCCTGTGACTATTTACATAATCAACATTATTTTACAAATAATTCCTTATGAAAGTTGAACTATCTGTTCTTTTTAAAAAACAATTTAATGTTTATTTTTGAGACACAGAGAGAGAGAGAGAGAGCAGGGATTGGGGAGGGGCAGACAGAGAGGGAGACACAAAATCTCCAGTCTCTTAAGTCTCTGAGTAAGCCATCAGCACGATCCTGACACTGGGCTCAAACCCACAGACCATGAGATCATGACCTGAGCGGAAGTTGGACACTTAACCTTAACCAAATGAGACACCCAGATGCCCCTTAACTAACTATTCTTTTGAGTTATATTTGAAAACTACTTTGAATAATACTTGAAAATGTAATCCATAATTGTATTTTAATTGAATGATTTTAAGGTAAATATACTTTTTATATATTTTATGTATACAACTATATATTATGTATAATTAGGTTTAACATAGATAGGAAGTATTATGTGAGGGTAGATGAACATAGGAAGCACTGCCATTGACTCATTTTCTCAACTTCCTCAGTATACATCACAGAGAAATAAGAAACCAAAGGCAAGCTTAATATAGAAGAAACTTCGAATAATTTTGACCACTTTTTACTAGCAGAGCTCTTTGAATAAAGTTTTGTTGCCCTTTAAAGTGTACAGAATGTCATTATATAGACATAGAACTTTTATCCTTTTGAAAATCATTAATGTATTTGGTTGTTACTGTAAAAGTTCCTGTGGATTTTCTAACTCCTATATTTTAGGAAAAATAAAAGTTTAACTTAAAGGTATAGAAAAGTGAACTAATTTAAAAATAAGTATAGTACATAGAGCCAGCATGTAATGTTTAGGGTATAATTATGTGATTTTAAAATAAAGCAAACAAACAAAAACCTTCAACAACAGGATATATTTAAGAGATACACTGGTTACATGGCATTTGCTATTTTTCTTAGTTCTGGAGATTAGTGGTAAAATCAAGAACACAGGATTCCCCAGTGGGAGAATTGTGAGAATATTACCTTTACCAAGAACAGGTGTAAGGAATTCCCTCACTCCATTCTTACATGTATAATATATACATGCCTATTAGGAGAATTGAAAATCAGGATCATTATAAGAAAACAGAATCATTGGCTCATGAATCAAATGGTTCATATATTGCATATTTAAATATTTATGTTTTATAAGTTGATTAAATTATACCCTTAATCACATAATAAATAATATAGAATTTGGAAACCAATGAATTAGTTGTTAATGAATGATATAATAAAATAATCATTCTTAAATATTATTTCACCAAAGTACATATTATAATTAAGAATGACAGAAAAGATCCTACATGTTGCAAGCAATATAATATAGCATAATAGGCAATGATGGCCATGCTAATTACAAAGAATTCACATAATAAAATGAGAATTGCACCCATACATTGAAATTAAAATATTTCCAGGTTAGATTTCTTTTTCAATAAAAACACCGGGGAGTGGGAGGTAGTGGGTAGGAGGAGGGATGAACAGGTGGAGCACGGAGGATTTTTAGGGCAGTGAAAATACTTTGTATATTTGTATAATGATTAATACGTATCATTATACATTTGTCCAAACCCATACAATACAGCTACAAGAGTAAACTCCAAGGTGAAGTATGGGCTTTAATGATTATGATGTGTCAGTGTCCATTCACCTATTGTCAAAAATGTAGCATCTGGTGGGGGATGTTGATAATGAGGTTATGCTTTTGTGGTAGCACGAGGTATATGGGAAGTCTCTGTACCCTCCTCTCAAGTTTTCTGTGAATCATACCTGCTCTAAAAGAGAATCTTAAAGGAAATCATAACCACAGCCTCATCACCTTAAAAACAACAACAACAACAACAACAACAACAACAACAACAACAACAAAACCCTAGGGATCATACTGACCATTGTTTTAAGAAATGGCTGTCCATTCTTACTGCAAAATCTACAATCTACTTCAGTTTACACTTACCCCTTAAGTCGTTTCTAATATTCTTTTGATATGTTGAAAGCAGTAATAAAGTCTAACAATTTGACTTTAGAAATTCAGTCTTAAGTGGAAGGACATGTAAAGTGCTGTAAAAATGTGAAATACTGGTTTACGTGTGGAGAGGCACTCATATTTATAAGTTGACTTTCAAAATGCCTGATTTGGATCTGTTGAATAGGGTGGTAACCTTAACTTATTTTTCTTTTTATTCATTTTTCTCATGTGAGTTGAGGTTTCATCTTAGTAGAATGTACAGATTATTTGAGAGATAACGGCTGATGGAGTGGGATATTTCCTGCCACTCAGTGGCTGTAGAGGAGTAAAGCCCCCTGAGGATCTATTAACTTTTACTGCTGTTAGTTAGTAAATGAACAATTGGTTTGTAGACCCACTGCAAACAAAGTATGTCCTTACTTTAAAAGGCATTACAGTTCAAACAATGAGAACCTTTAAAGAGTACTCTCTCAGTGCTTTCCCTAGATTTCTGATGCACCCTCCTTGTATTTCCTGAGAAGCCAGCATACCTTTAGTACTGAGGGCTTCTCCTTCCTGGTAACTTTTCCTAAAATTAATTTTTTTAATTGACATATAATTGACAAAGTTGTGTATATTTAAGATGTGCAATGCGGTGATTTCATGTTCATATATATTGTGAAATGAATACCTCTGGAGTATGTTAATAGTAGGAAGGAATAAATTTTACTGTTTGAGTTTTCAACAGTATGTAACAATAACAAAGAATTATTAATAATTGGAGAAATCAAAATTAAACCACTGGTTCTCTTTGTTCAGGAATACTTTCCCAATAATGAATACCTAATTCTGATTTCAAAAAGATATTTTTGGTGTTTCTCACTAAAAGCAATCTTTTTAACTGCGGTTAACATTATATTTTCTCACAGTTGAGCACATAGGCTGTCCTTGGGAATTCTTCACAGTTAATTTGTTGCCTTCTCACAAGTGTTTTTCTGGTTTTCTTTTGATCTTTTCTTTTCCTTTTGATCTTTTGATGACTGTGGGCCATCACATTTACAGATCTGTAAAATTGTATATAGTGTATATAGTGCACATATTTGCAGATCAGACCTGGTAAAGACTGTAGCATGTAATATTTTTTTTTATATTTGACTATTACTCACATTGTTTAAATCATTAGAAGATTTAATCTATAGAGAGGCAATTGACTATAAGAGAAGCAGTAGGCAGTTTCTGAAGATTATGGTGCTACTAGGGCAGCAAAGGGCTAGCTCCGCGTAGCATCCTAACCCCTCCCCATGTCATCTAGGTCCTAGTCAAGCAATGTTTGTTGTACTGTTGCAAGATTCTTTACCTCAAAACCCGGAGTTCATTGTCTTGCTGCTTTGAAGAATGAAGAGGTGGACACAAAATGAGCAGCAGACAAAAGTTTATTAAAGTATAAGATCAGAAAGAAAGAATAGTGTGAAAGCTCTCCTTTACAGAGGGGGCTTGGCATTGGGAAGGGAATAGCCACGATTAAGCAAGGGTCTTTGTTTTATAAGGTTCTGGCCAGCACCTCCCCCTTATTGTTTCTCAGGTCCTGTCCTTATTGACCTGATAACTCTAGGCACTGGGTTGTCCATTCCTAATTGGCTTGATTCCGTTTTTGAGGGGTGGTCTATGGCCATATCATTCCTTGTGGATCATGAGTTTTATGGTCTACTACTTATTTTTTTGTCAGGTCTTTTGTCAAATTCACAAGGGGAGCCTGAAGGATAACTGATGCGAAGAAGTGGCATCTGTTACATTTTTAAGAGGAACCTTACACCTGAGGGGCTTTGCTATGGTCAGATGCTCCTAGCATTGTTCTAAAATATGTGTTTTTCCCTTCAGGGACCTCAGGTCCTAATCTTTCCCTGTATCTTTTCCCTTTTCCCTATTACAATACAACCTCCACAACCTATTTCTTAACCCGCCCACCCACCACCGCCACCATCACTACCTTACTCACCGGTCAGGATTAAGATTGGCTTTGTCAAGTCAGATGTCACAGGAGGCAGGCAGGGCCGAAAATACCCACTGATTTACTAGTTTCTGAAAAAGGACTGCCAGGTAGAACTGTATCACATTATCAGACCTCATCTGAAATGAGTACAAAATTTAGTCAATCTGCCCTGGGTCCTTTCTAACAGAAAGAAAATATAGGGAAGTACACAATACTTCTAACTCTCCAGCTCTCATAATTTTTAGTGAGTTATTAGGAAAGTATAATTAAATTAAATGAGAAATTACTTTGTGTATGTGTGTATGTATATATTTATTATACATTTATATGTATGTATATACAGGTGTATGCATAAATATATTTATATTATATATATACTTTATATGTGTATGCCTTCAAGTAAGTAATAGATGAAATAATAAAACCAGTGTGATTATGTATTGCATTATAGATATTTTTACATGCTAACTAGAAAATAGGCACTCCCTCTAAAATGTTGTTAAGACATGATTTAGGTTGTTTTTTTTTTCCTAGTGAAGTTTTCCGCATCTCACAAATTACAAACACAATCTCCTTTGTTGTTATATGTGTGGTCACTGTGTGCCTTTTGGGTTCTTACAGGAAGTCAGCAGCATGTTTGGGATTATATGCTTAAACTTTTTACCTAATATACAAAAAGAACATCATGAACTGCTATAAAGCATCTGTTTTCCTACTGTTACAACAGGACTATGATAAGGCCACTTTTAGATCTCATGATTCTGACTCAGAGTAACATTTTATGTTCTTATGCAACTTCAGTTTTCATGATCTGGGTTAGAATTATTTTATTATATTTTATCTATTTGTTTTCTAAAGTCCGATTTTAGAATTTTAGAATTTTCTATATACACCATTCAACTTCTATGCACTTCTAGGTATTTACATACATTTCCCCCATTTATGAAAACCCTTTTTTTTTTTTTTTTCTATTCTTTCTTCCTCTCTTGGTCTACCAATTCTGCTTCTTAGTAGACTCTGACCTCTCTCCAAATCTAGATTGTAGTCTCTTTCCCCTCAAAAATCTGACAGTTCACCTAGCATGGTCCCAGTGACACCTCCGAGTTAACATTAGAAAAATATTAAATAAATAAAGAAACATTATATTAAGTGTGCACTGCTGTCTGAACAGTCCTTAAGTAAAGGCTTTTAGAATTGCATTGCTTTTTATTGACCATTTCCACTTCTAACCACTGTTAGCCCAGTTTTGTAACGTGAATGAAAATTGAATTTTATATAAAATATAAGGTTTCAAGTACAAAACCGGTTTAGTCCATAAGTTTCAAAATGCACTAAAATGGAAATGTTGTGCCAAACTGTCAAGTTCAATTTTAGAGTGATAACAGTAGATGGTAATTATATGCATCTTGGCACTCCCTCTGCCAATTCATCCAATCCTTTTCCAATAGTTTCTCTTTGATCACATAAATTTTTGCTCTAAAGTCTTTAAATATTTTTAGCTGCCTCCTGTGTAATATTAAACACCAATATCTTCCCTCTTTTTCAACTACTATGTTTCCTTTAATGGGTGTGTGGCTGAATACAGATATTTCACAGATAGTCTAGACTTATTTCATCAACTTCTGCCTTGGTTACAATTGCCAATGCATTAGTTAAAGATAGGTGAAGTTCTTGCAAAATGGAGGTCCTGAAACCACGTGCCTGAATTAAGATAGAATTTTATTTCACAACCATGTAATGGTTGAAGTGGGCTTGACAAAATGAGTTGTCCAAGCCTGAACTTTCAGGATTATTCTCTAAGAGTTCTCTGTCATTAGTTATCTTTTCCTATCTGACAGGAAGGATTTAAGAGAAAGGATTTACCTCATAAGTTACCTGGCAGTTGTCACACATGACTTCCGGGTGTATCTCACTGACCTGAACTCAGTGATATGGCTACACCTGGCCAAAAGGGAGGCAGGGGAATGTCATGCCTAATGGGAAAAGATCAACAATAAAAGAAAGAAGGCAAAGATGGATATTTGAAGGAAAATATTGGTGACTACTACACCGGTTTCATCCATCTAAATATCTCTTGAAATTATTCCCTGTGCTCATGGATAAGAATTTTTGTCATTTACTGTTAACTGTTTGGCTTGCCTTCTGTCTTGTTCCCTCCTTAATTTCAGATTATCCTTCTATCCTCTGTTCAAGATAGAACTGGAGCATCCAGTATCTAAGGTTCTGAATATAGGAGCTTGAGGGAGTAGCAGTCTGCCAATGTCTAAGAGGAAATGTTGGAGGTCGGACCAAAGAAGAGCATCCACATAGGTTTTTTAAGGAGAGCCTTCTCTGATAACAAGTCTTGTTTTATAGTGAAATCATTTCACATTGTCTTCTGTGAAACTTTTTTTATTTTTTTTCTCTTTAAGTTATTGATCTTCGGTCATAGGTTCAGATAGGCAATGTAATTGGTGGGAAGGAATTAGAAATTGTCACTCCCCTTAGTTGGAAGATAGTATACTCTCTGTACAAGGTAGTATTTCCTCTGATGCAGAAAATAGAGACAGATATGGTTGATACAAAGTATCTTTCCCTGGAATAATAGTAGAAATGATGCCATTGCTGAATTCACACAGCTTCTAGTCCTGGAGGCAAGGTAAATAATCTCTTTAGTGTTAGCATCTCTTGGAAAGTTAGAAGATAGACACTGCACCAAGTAAGATTTGTCAGAAATAAAGTTTGTTTCTTGACATCAGAGAGGGCTGAGCTCCTTACCTGGGTCATAAGTAGAGATAGTGAATCACACCCTTTTGTTAAGTTTATTTATTTATTATTATTATTAAGAGATCTTTGGGGTGCCTGGGTGGCTTAATCTGTTAAGCCTGGGGCTTCAGCTCAGGTCATGATCTACTGTTCCTGAGTTCGAGCCCTGTGTCTGGTTCTGTGCTGTATCTCTGAGCCTGGAGCCTGCTTCAGATTCTGTGTCTCCTTTCTCTCTGCACCCCCCCTCCTGGCGCCCGGAATAGGAGCTCTTTCTCTCTCTCAAAAATAAAATAAACATTAGAAAAAGATCTTTGAATACTTCATACTTGCAAAATGAAAACTTTAGTATTTATTTTTCTTTCATGTAGATAGTTTTAAAAGTAATTACAAATAAAATAAATCTTTAGAATTTGGGTGAGGTAGAATCGTTTTTTATATGTAGTTTGTATCCTTTGTATACTTTTAATCTGTATTATTGTTCTTACTGTAAAATAGGGATAATTATATAAAATTCAATATTATGTTTTCATGATTGCTTCATTAGAAAAATACTCATTTTTAAAGTTATACTAGTTAAACATGCAAGAGAAAGTATTAAGTCTCTTGCCATTACAGCAATATGTGATTTTATTATTTTGTTAGGTTTTATTATTTGGCAATTTGGTTTACTAAGGACATAAATTAGAAATGGAACTCAAATTTAGTATATATGTATACTTTCTGCACACAATCACATAGCAAGTAGCAAGTATGTCTGTTTATTTTCCCTCCATACACTTCTAAGTTCTTTACATTAACTTAGGAATTAACTGTATGCTAATGTGCCTGTTTTCAGATGATTGCTTTGGTATTTTCCAAATAAAATAATACCACATTTTTATGTTTTCTGAACATATTAGGTAAAAGAAACTACATTTAAACCTGGCTAGATTATTTTTATAATGAGTATCCTCTATTTTCCTTATTTTGTTTTTGAAAACTGTTTATGCTAATTATCGTGAAATAAAAATCTTTATGTAATAATTAAATCTACATATCTGTTTCTATCTGTGTGTGTGTGTTTGTGTCTATCTCAACTGAAATGCCAAAAATAATGTAAATGAGAAAGAAGATGGCAGAGAAACCAGAAGCTCACATTTATAAAAGCAAATGCAACTTTATTAAATATATTAATTGGAAATAATTAGAATAATTTAATTTCTTTTCTGTTATTTATAGTTTATTTATTTTGAGAGAGAGAGTGAGAGAGAGAGAGAGAGGAAAGGGCGGGGTGGGGGGAGAATCCCAAGCAAGCTATGAGCTGTCAGCATAGAGACCAATGCAGGGCTCAACTCACCAATTTCAAGGTCATGACCTGAGCCGATAAGAAGAGTTGGACACTTAGCCAACTGAGCTACCCAGGTGCCCCAGAATATTTTAATTTAATGAATAGGTATTACTCTAACCAAACGGATTTTATATTATTTAAGTGAATAACTTTTTATATGTTATATGAATAAGCTATTCTTAAAGTTCTACTCATAAATAGAGGCGGTGATAATGGTAAAAATGTACTCATTCAAAGTATCAAATAAGGCAACTATTTAAGTTTAAATAAATTATAATACATTTATAGTAAGGGACACCTGGGTGGCTTAGTTGGTTAAGCTTCCAGCTCTTGATTTTGGCTCAGGTCATGATGTTACAGTTCTTGAGATGAAGCTCTACATTGGGCTAAGTGCTGACAACTCAGAGCCTGCCTGGGATTCTCTCTCTCCCTCTCTCTCTGCCCCTCCTGCTAGTGCTCCCTCTCTCTCTCTTTCAAAAATAAATAAATAAACTTATTTAAATATACATAAAGTAATGACAGATCATTCCTTATCTAGATATTGATAATAGCATAATAATAAGCATTTTCATAGAGTTTATCTAATGCCAGCAGTATTATAAGTTTTTAGGTATTAATTAGTAACAATCCTGTAAGGAAGGCACAGTTATCATCTCAGTGTGTAGGTGAGGAGACTAAGGCCCAAAATTACACAGGTAGTATAAGTAGGGTTCTCTCTAGTACTGGCATTTTGACTCCACAATCTTGTCCTCACATGCAGCCCTATAATGGATAGATAATGGATATTTATTAATTTCCAGGAACTTTAAGTATATTATCTCATTAGTATAATCTTTAAGAAGTATTTTATTTTAATTGTAGTAAAAAAGACATTACATAACATTTACTATCTGTTTTTAAGTACACAATTCACTAGTGTTAAATATATCCACATCGTTGTATAACCAATCTTCAAAATGTTTCATCATGCAAAACTGAAACTACCCATTAAACAACTCCTAATTCTCCCTTCCCCCAGCCTCTGTCAATCACCATTGTATTTTCCATTTTTATTAATTTGACTACTTTAGATATCTCACATAAGTGGGATCATATAGTGTTTTTCTTTTTGTGACTGGTTTATTTCACTTCTCATAAAGCCCTCAAGGTTGATCTATGTTGTTGCAAATGGCAGGATTTCCTTCCTCTTTATGGTTGGATAATATTCAGTGTGTATACAGATCACATTTGTTTATCCATTCATCTATTGATGGACACTCGGATCACTTCTCCATCTTGTCTATTGTAAAAAAGGCTGCTATGAGCATGAATGTGTAAATATCTCTTCAAGGTCCCACTTTCACATTTTTTTCATGTATCAGAATTGGGAATGCTGGATCAAATCATAATTCTATGTAAAAAATTTTTAGGGACTGCCCATTTTTCAATTGAGTTCTTTTTTAGTATAATCGTTTAATAACATACATAGTAGACATTACTAATCTACTTTTATAAATTGAATAACTTCGTATCAATACATTTAATTAATCTACCCAAGATTAGTGAAGTTTGAACTTACTTTCTTTAACTCTAAAGGTCATGTTTGTTTATTAGTTTATTCTTATTTATTTACCATTAGTCACTTTAAAGGAGTCATTTCAAACAACTTCAATTGTTTCTCTGTCTTTTGAAATGGTATATTTGGTTGTTGTAAATGGTCATGATAATTGTCTTTATTTCCATTTCTGCCAGATCAATAAGTTGATAAAGATTTGGAATCATTATTGTAATTATTATAATTATTGAGGGAGTGTCACTTATACAAAGTGACAATTATTTCATTATAATTTGATAATTGTATCTTGACTTCTAGTAGCCTGCCCTTCATTAATTTTAGAGTAAGTTACATTAGTGAATGAAAAGCCAGTAGTTGCATATACAGTATTGTTCAAAGAATAAAGTTCTCTCTATAGACATGCTACATATGACAATTGCATACTATTGGCATTTTTATTTGTGATTTTTTTCGATATCACAGTGAAATTCTGATTAGATTAGGTAGGCAGAAGTGTCTGTTAAAAGGAATACTAATTGTTCTCACAGTAGATGTTGTTTGGCTTGTAACTCAAACATCTTTGGAAACTGTTAGGCATCATGGGGCCTAAATCCCACCCATTACTGCTGTGGATTTAGTTTCCAAGTTGATAAAAGTAGAAAAGGGAAAGGTACTATGTCTTACAATTAAATACCAAAAATTCACAAATTACTATCACATATAATCAAGTGTGATCAGTAGTGAATGGGTGCTGAGGCAGCCTACCGTTCTCTGCCCGTAGTAGATCACTTATTTTCCTATGTGCTCCATGTGGAATATCAAAGATTGTTGTAATTCTACTGGCCAAAAAGAAATGAAATTGTATCATCTATAAGATAGATTATTCTGTGTCTAGCTTTTAAAATAATTTTGTTGTTTACATATAACCTGGAGACTTTTCCATACAAAATTGATTAAGTTCATTAAGTATGAACTATTTCACTAAAAATGGATTCTGTTTTTACCATTTTCTGGTAAAAGAGCGAAATTAATTAGCTGCCAGACTGAAGAAAATATGTAGTGAATAAAATTCAGTGATTTCTCTGTTTTGTATAGATTGAAGCTAGGTAATAGCGAACTTATTTGATGCTAAATTTTATACTAAATACTTATATGAAATAAATGGCTGTATGAAATATTCTCTGATACAAAAATAAAATAAATTTATACGGTCAGTTTTGGAACACATTCAGTGTTCCAGATGATTCTGTAGGTTTTTTATTCTTAGCATAAGGAAAGGGCCATTATTTAGGAGGATTGAATGAAGGAGAAGGACTAAAAATGCATAACTTAATTTAATTTTGTCTACAAATATATAAAACAATACAGGGCATTTTCTTCCTGAATATTGTAAAAGCCTTACTAGTGATAGCTCCTAAATATAGTAATTTGATAGTCTCTGCCTCACAGCTCTCTTTTACTTTTCTATCATCAGGCTACTTTGTGACTTTCAAAATATTTACATAGGGTACTCTAGGCAGGATCCTCTGAAATATGAGCTTGCTAATTGCTTTGGCACATGGTATTAGCATCTGCTGAAGAACCAGTTTTAGAATATCAGGAGAATATTTATAGGCCTTTCATGGCATACAATATAGTATGAAATTATAGGCAACCTCCTAGTCTTCCAGTAAGATTGTCTAAGGTGCCCTTGACAACATCTGATATTCTCTGCAAATATCCCTGAGGCAGTCAGATTCATCTAAAAGGAACATTCCTTGAGGCAAAATTTTCTAGAATATTGTATCAACAAGCATTGGCCTAGACCTAAGAAAAGTTTCTTAGACATGAAATGTAATTTCTTGGAGTTAAGATGTTATATACTTTATGGTTTTAAATAACTACTGTACTTACTGAAACTACCTGAATCAAGGCATATTTTCACAGTGATAACTGAGGAAGTGCTAGTTAGGAAGCTGTGAAGTTTCAAAGTAACCTTAGGCAAAGTAATGTTTTTACATAGATCAACACTTTTTAGTATCTTATTCCCAGAATTTCTTGTTGATTAAACATGTCAACTTTGCTGACTGATGTCATTTGAAATTATTTGTTTCAGAATTAAAAGTTTTATGTTTCTCTTTTTTTATCCTACATATTTTCCTAAATACTTTTTTTTGTCTTTTAAAAGTGAGAAAATTGCCAGTAGAAAATGGCATGTTTAGTTCAAGTAGCAAATTAGCAGTAAATATAGGGGAAAACACCCCACATCATTCTTGGGGGAATAAGACGTATTTGAAAAAGAATTTAATTTTGAACGTATGCCATGCATCAAGTTTGAATATCACTGAAAACCACAGCCGTTTATATCAGTGAATGAGATCTGGAAATCTAATTTCAGAACTGCTTTGTTTGCTCTGAATAGCAGAAAACCACCTGGCTTTTGGCGCCCAGAGTCTTGTGTTTATTCTTAGAATGAATGTCCCTTTATTTACGCGTGCCATTTGCTCTGATGTGGGGATTTGGGAGAGCACTAAAAAAAACTTGCCACCAGTCCCAAAGGGGAAAACAGTGCGTCTGATGCCACTCTTGGTACCCTTGGTACCAAGATAAGACTTAGAGCACAACATCAAACATCATCAACGGCAAAGTTAACGCCCTTGGGAATCTGGGACAGTTATTTGGGTATTCACACACAATCGTCTCTGAGTTAAAAGCAATCTGCTGACTTTTTCTTACAATTTAATGTTTATTTCATTTTTGAGAAAGAGAGAGGAGAGTGTGTGTGTGCACATGGGGCAAGGGGCAGAGAGAGAAGGGACAGAAGATATGAAGTGGGCTCTGTGCTGACAGCAGTGAACCCATTGTGCAGCTTGAACTAGAGAACTGTGAAATCATGACCTGAGCCAAATCTGGACTTTTAACCCACTGAGTCACCCAGGTGCCCCCAAATTTGCTGTCTTCTGATTGGTCTGCCAAGGTATCCTTGAATTGCTTTCACATTTCCTTACTCCATAGCCTGTCATCTTGGACTCCAAAAATAAGTTCTTTGTGAACAGTCCTTATAAATGGTAGGTAGTTTTAGGATCAGATAGTCTTAGACGTAATTAAAACATATTTATTCTTAATTCTTATACCTGAATAAGTTTTTTTTTTTTTTTTTACTTTTTTGTTGTTGGACTAGATTGTGATGCTTCTGATTTGTATTCTTAATTGAACAAAAGTGCTTCTTTTATTGTGTTTTGTGAGCTTAACTTTTTTAACTTGAATGAAGTTATAAATTTCTCCTAGATGGCATAGTAAGAATCCACAATTTAACTTTTACAGTGATACAGCAATATTGGTATCACATAACACTATCCAATATGTAAAAACATCTAGGACTGATATTTTAAATGGACATAACATATATACTCATTACCAAGTTTTTTCTTTCTTTTTTAATTAATTTATTTTGAGAGAGGGAAAATGCGTGTGTGAGCAAGAGAGACAAAGAAGGAGAAAAAAACTTCATGCAGGGCCCGTGTGAGCAGTGCAGAGCTGGCCGGGGGCTTGAAACCATGAACTGTGAGGTCATGATCTGAGGCTACACTAAGAGTCAGAGGCTTAACCAAATAAGCTCCCAGGTACCCCTACAAAGTTTCTTACTAAAATAGATATTGGCTCAATCACATAGTAACCAAAATAATCTGTATAAAGAACATATGATAATAGAACTAAATGTGTTATAAGAATTTGAAGTAGCATATTTTCCAAGTTTTTACATTTTAATGTATTATGATTTTTTTTGAGTTTATTTACTTTGAGAGAGAGAGAGAGCATGAGCTGAGGAGGGGCAGACAAAGAGGGAGAGAGAGAATCCCGAGCAACCTCATGTTCTAACCAGCAGGGCAGAGCCCAACCTGGGGCTTGATCTCACGAACTTTGAGATCATGACCATGATCATTAACAGTGGGATACTTAATCAGTTGAGCCACTCAGGTGCTCTGAATTTGGCCCAGAAATTTATTTCTATATTCTGATCTGTTTTACATTTATTTAAGGACTTCCTGTGATACTATTGTTTGATAATAGTGTTTCCTTCTGCAACATAAATAAAGTGTCTCTACAGTTATTAAACCACCATTTTTCCAAAGCTAATCCTCTGGGCCAAAAGTCTTTAATTATTTTGGAATAAGGAGATTCAGAATTTGAGGACAGCATGACCCTTTTCCCATAAGATGTTCAGATAGTGCAAATTTCCATACAACATTCAAGTCATTTGTGGCTCTCTGCTGTGGTTATTTATAACATGGATATAAGTGAATTGTATGGTAGAGCCATTTGTAAAGAACTTATGACAATCTTCAAGCTGTGCAAAGATTTTTTTTTTTTTTTTTTACTGCTCCTGTGAATACAGGAAATGTGTAACTGCAGGTATCTTGGTATCTCCCTCCAACTGTTCACAATCAAATCATATGTCCTGCCAAGGTCTTGGTAGTACTTTTCAAATCCAGAAATTCACTCTTCCTTCACTCCAAATCATTATCTCTCACTTCGGCTAGTCTTATACAGGACTTTCATAGGCTTTTCCTTGCCTACGGTATCTAAAGCTTCATTGATAAATGAATTTACTCAAATTATAACTCTGATCTTTTTGCTTGTATGTTCAAAAACGCCCCTTCATCCTTTCATTTATTATAGAATAGGACTGCATATAACTGCAACTGTAAATTGCCTTGAAAAAAAATAGTGAATAGAATTACTCCTCATTGGATAAATTGTGGAATCCACGATAATGGATCAGTTCATATGTTTGTTTGTATAGTCATCCTAGAGAGAGACGATGTGAGTCCTAAGTCTGTTAGAGTTGTTGTAAGCTCTTTGAATATCATAAAACATACCTGGGGAAAGATTGTTCATCAAGAGTCTAAAATCAGAGAGAGAGAGAATTAATTCACCTAGGCAAGATTTGAATGTGCTCAGGAGAGAGAGAGAGACAACAGTCACTTTAAAGGTTGTTCTAACGTTCTGTAACATGTGGATGGCAAAAATATTCCCCTGTCTTTGATTCCGCGCTCACCTAGCAAACTTCTGATTTTAATGTAGCTCAGCCTCAGGGAGAGAATGTACCAGTCATGCTGACATGTGTTTTCTACTGACAGAACCAGGTTTCTGAGGTGTCAGGGCTGAAGGCCAGATCCTGGATGGTGTTAAATTCATCAAGGTAATATCACAGTGTGAGGTCTTTGGTAGACACTGGGAGCTTCTTGGTGATAGACAGGTCTTGCCAGGAGCTTTCTATTTAAATGTCAGTACCAAATAAAATTAAAAAAAAAAAAATTCTGTTCTCAAATCCAAACGGCCTCATGTCCTGTCTCTGAACTTTCTCAACCTTATTTTCTCTTTCATGCACTTTTCTTACTGGTCAAATTGAGTTATCATCTGTCTTCCTGCTACAATTTCTGCTTTTTGTGTGGCTTTCTCATGAGCTGTGCATCTGGAACAGAAGTCCTTTGCCTGATTATTTATCTCTTTTTCCTAATATTTCTCATTTGTCATGGCGCATTTTATATTCCCCTTTATCCTAATATCCTCTGTGATTTCCACAGTCAAAGGTAATATTTCACTTCCCTAAACTGCTAGGGCACATTTTGAGAAGCAATGGTAGCTGTGGAAAGAGATCTTAAGAGATCTTTGCCTTGCATTCCAGGAATGTATAAGGAAAACTCATAAGGCTAGTGAAATACAAGGATGGATGAATGATGATATCACTGGTTCTCATCAGATCAAGTATAGGAGTTAATAGTTAACATAAATCTCAAAACCCACGTTACTACTATTGGTTGATATCACAATATTTTATCTTATTTTTTCTGAGAGGGTTTATTGAGTATGTAATTTATGGATCCTCTCCTAATTCCCAATTTGTACACAGTCTTTTTAAATATCTGATTTCTGTATTTAAGCTCTCATGTATTTCACAAGAACAATGTTGATTTTTACCACCAATTGTGAACTATAGTTTAAAAAAAGAAGAAAAAGAATATTAACAAGGGTTTGCCATGTCATATATGACACATTTTTGCTCTTCCAAGCAGCCAACTCCTGATCTATAATTACTATGAAAATGTCAACAGTAGGCTGCTGGATTTTTGCCATAAATTGTCACAGAAATTAGCCATCTCACAGTAAGCTTTCAAAGAGAGGAAAAGGACTTTCCCTGTCTGTTTTTGTCTAAACTCAAGCTTTCTAAAAATGAGAATCCTAAGGAAACACTTTAAACTACTGTTAAGACTCAAATGATTGATTCATTCACTGTATGTAACATTATATAAAAGGGAAATATAGAGAGATTTATTTTCTCTGGAAGAGCATCTGCTGAAAGGAAACTACTTAACTTGATTTTATAATAAAAATACAATGTTAAGAATAATCAGTTTTAGAAAACACCTGTGGGAAAGATACAACTACTATGTAGACTGATGTTTTATTTTGTGAATTAAAACATAAAACTTTTTAGAATCCCAACCAACTGAAATTTAAATTACAATTTTTCACATAAATATTTTCTTCTTTTCTGTCTTGCTTATAATCTTATTGTGTAATGCATTCAACTGGGGGAATCTAAAATGCCAATGAAAGATGTATGATCTATAGCATGGATTAAAATTATGTAAGAAAGATAAAGATAACTACTGTTTGTAGATATTTAATATTTTTAACTATGTAAAAACAGTAATGACAACATATATGAGACCAAAAGCAAGAATTATAATCACTATCTGTTGAGTGTTTTTACACTGTTGTGCTTTCCTATTTTCTTAAAATAGTTTCTAAATTTACATCTTGGAAGACATCTTAAACCCAACTATCATGGAAGCAGTGTCTATACGCCTAAAACTGAAAAGAGAAAGGAGGCCTTTGAAGATAATTTGAATGATACAAGGCTTGTCTTAGGTGCCAAGACAAGTAGATTTCTGCACCTGTCTGCCAGAACCTGAAAAGCTGAGTTCACAGAAACAGAAAGTAGAATAGTGGTTGCCAGCAGCTGGGGGCCAGGAAATGGGGAGATGTAAGTCAAAAGATACAAATTTTCAGTTGTAAGAATGAGTTCTGAGGACCTAAGTGTCCATGATGCCTATAGTTAATAGCATGTTATTGTTTACTTAGAAGTTGCTGGGACTAGGGCGCCTGAGTGGCTCAGTCTAAGTTTAGGACTTTGGCTCAGGTCAAGATCTCAGGGTTTGTGAGTTTCAGTCCTGCCTAGGGCTCTGTGCTGGAAGCTCAGAGCCTCGAGTCGGCTTTGGATTCTGTGTCTCCCTCTCTCTCTCTCTCTGCCCCTCCCCTGCTCACACTCTGTCTCTCTCTCTCTCAAAAATAAATAAACATAAACAAAAAAGTTGCTGAGACAAGATCTCAAGTATTCTCGCAAGAATAACAGCAGAGAAAAGTTAATTATGTGGATGGATATGTTAATTATTCTGATCTTTGTTATCATCCTACAATGTATATGTATATAAAATCTTAGTGTTGTGCACTTAAAATACATGCAGTGGTATTTTTCAACTTCCCCCAATTACTCTTCAATAAAGTTTAAAAGTAAGGGGGAAAAAAACGCTTATATAGAAGCCTTAACTGGGTTCGGTCACTTACACAAGCCAGAGGGTCTCAAAAGAACATTACTCTCTCAGGTTGCATCCTTGAATTGGCTGTTAGTGTGGGAACACGGGATAGAGTGTACATTCCAAGGACAAGGGGAAGAAGTAAGGAACTTTTAAAAAAATGTTTATTTTTGAGCCGACTGAGCCACCTAGGTGTCCCAGAAGTAAGGGACTTTTGATGCCCAGGTGCAGCTCTTGGTTCAACTGGTGGTCACGTCCTCTCAATGACCTCTTCCAACAAATTTGACACTGAAATCGATCAAGGGGGAAGATTTCTATTTTCTTCATTGTATTTAAATGAATAGTTGTGGTAAGACTATTTACGTTTCAAACTAAAACTCTACATTTCTTATTTAACATTAAATAACAGCTGATACTAGTGGAAAAAACTATGACATAAAATTTTTAAAAATTATTGCTAAATATTGAAGTTTTTGACATTTTTTGGAGTGCTGCTTTCACAATATCACTTAGAACATGTATTTAGAACATATTTTTTAAGATTATCATTAAGGTAGTTAAATGAGATGCATAAAATGGAGTTCATAACTTAAAATATCTTCATGTAGCAGAAAAGATTTAAGAATGATTCCAACTTTTTAATAAATTATTGTACATCTATAATAGCAATATCAAAGTAATTTCAAATGCCATTTGACAAAACTATGTTGCATAAAAATAATCAAATTATAATCAGAAAAGGAGAAGCAAATTAAAAGTTTATGATCTAAGTATTATTCAGGAAAAAAAGGATCAATTTGGTACCATTTTCTAGGTATCAGACATGATGGCAAAATAATAGAAGAGCGAACTTTTAGAAGCACCTGAGTGGCTCAGTTCATTAAGCATCTGACTCTTGAACTCAGCTCAGCTTTGGTCTTTTTTTTTTTTTAAGTTTACTTATTTATTTTTGAGAGAGACAGAGACAGCACGAGTGGGGCAGGGTCACAGAGAGAGGAGACAGAGAATCCCAAACAGGGCTGGCCCTGTTAGTACATAGCACAACCTGAGGCTTGAACCCACAAAACCACCAGATCATGACCTGAGGCTAAACCAAGAGTTAGATGCTTAACTGACCAAGCCACCCAGGGGCCCCAGTCTCAGCTACGGTCTTAATCTCAGGGTTGTGAGTTAAGCCCTGCGTTAGGCTCCACTCTGGGCATGGAGCCCACTTAAATGAATGAATGAATGTATGAATAAATGAATGAATGAATGAATGAATGAATGAACAAACCTATTTTAATTAGATACGATTTTTTTTTTTTTTTGAAAATACCAGCGGCGTGAAGTGGCTCAGCCAGCTAAGCGTCCAGTTTAGGCTCAGGTCATGATCTCACAGCTCGTGAGTTGGGGCCCCAGGTCGAGCTCTGTGCTGACAGCTCAGAGCCTGGAGCCTGCTTTGGATTATGTGTCTCCCTCTCTCTCTGCCCCTCCACCCCCTTTCTTTCAAAAATGAATAAACAGGGGCCTCTGGGTGGTGCATCTGGTTAAGCATCGGACTCTTGATCTTGGCTCAGTTCATGTTCTCACAGTTCATGAGTTCAAGTCCCGCATCGGGCTCTGCAACATCCCACTGCTTGGGATTCTGTCTCTTCTCTCTGACCCTCCCCCACTCATGCTCTCTTTCTCTCTTTCTCAAAATAAATAAACTTAAAAAATGAATAAACATTAAAAATATGAAAGAATATACCAAATAACTTCTTTCCCATATTCCCTTCAATATGATATGTTAGTTTAAAGATAGTTTTTTTATTATTACTATTATTACATAGTTCATTGATACAACCATGTAATTGATGGTTATAATAGCTATAAATATATTGCCTGTTTATTTTTAATTAGTTCTTTGGAAAGTACAGGAGCTCCTGCTTTCCCCCTTCTGCACCTCATTACCTATGACTCTATGGCACACAGAATGCCATCTGCCTTTGCACAAACAGGGGAAAGGAATTACGTACATAAATTGCTCATTTTATATCAAGAGTAAAAATTAAAAGCAAATAATTTTCATGTATTAGTGGCTGTATATTTCAGAAAGGAAGAGGGAGTTACAGAAGAAGGGCACAGTTATTTCTCTAGCATGGAACTGAGACCCACAGGAGCAACTTTGCTGTTAACTACGATATCATCGAGCATATACAGACACCACACCATCTATGCAAAACCTAAGTGATTCAAGCACATGCTGCTGAGAGCATTAAAATGACTGTAAATGAACACCTGAAAAATGATTAGGTATACGTTATATTTCAGCATTTTTATTACAGGCAGTTGTAGTAGCCAAACCACAGATTTTAAAGTAGAATATTCTTAAATTCATGCTAAGATGGTCTGTAAACTTATACTATCTATACTTGTGCTGTATTTTGTCATATGTCTTGAAAAAATGATTTCCTGCAATTTTCTAAAATACCTTGACCTTGTGACAAGATGTCTAGGAGCTTAGATTATAAGATTTCTACTGACATTATGTAAATATGTTGAGAATACTTTGTTATATCAATTTTGATATGATTGTATATGGATTTTGGATTGATTAAAGGTTTGTGGTCTATACTATGATCTGGCTGAAGAAATGCAACCCTTGATTGTTGACTGATAATATCAAATGGTTTACTCATACAGATATAACTTCCACCCTTATTGAAGCAAAAGAATAGGAGAAAATAGTATGTAGGTTAAAATCATTAAGATTTTTCTTGGATCCAGATCTTTATCTGTAGTTGGGATATAAAAGAATAAATCTTTAAAAAAAAGGTAAAGAAGAGACAACAAATAAGAACTACTATGTTTACATTTCAATACACTCATTTCTAACTTTTAAAAAGACATTCCTGAAACTAAAATGAAGTTTAAAACAGGCATGTAGCTTTGTATTTATTTATGTATTTATTTATTTATTTATTTATTTATTTAAATCTTTATTTATTTTTGAGAGAGAGACAGACAGACAGAGTGCAAGTGAGGGAGGAGCAGAGAGAGAAAGAGGGAGACACAGAATTCAAGGCAGGCTCCAGGCTCTGAACTGTAAACACAGAACCTCACTTGGGGTTCAAACTTATGAACCGTGAGCTCATGACCTGAGCCAAATTCAGACGCTTAACCACCTGAGCCACTCAGGCACCCCTAAAATAGGTATGTAGCTTTAATATGGCAATGGTTTCTGTTTCATCTTTGTTTCAAAATACTATTATTAAATAAGTGGAAAGGTAGGAACAATCCTAATATAACTTAAACAAAGAGAAACTATACAGTCTCTCTTAACTGTAATAAAAGCTGGTTTGATTAACTATACTAAGTTTCCTGTTAAGATTCATAGTTTAACCTCTATCCATTAATGGTCCATTAAGAGACCATTCAAATAAGTAAAAAAAATATTGCGTGTGTAATTGGTCTTCGACATGATCTAAGACAATATTAGCAATTGGCTTATTAGGTTACATGGACAAATATTTGCATTTTATTTGAAGAAAGATAATTTGAAATTAGCTATCTCATCTAAGAAAAACAGAGTTGTTCTTCTTTCATCAGACCATTATCTATTTGAAGTGAAGAGATCGTCAACCTCAGAAAATGCACAGTCTCCTTTACTGGAGGGGTTATGCATGAAAGCTGTCATGATTCTTGGGGACTTCTTGGACTCTAAATAATATAATATAGTATATATGTATATGTACATACATATATGTGTATACTTGTATGTATATGTAGAAAAGTTTAGTAAACTGAGAGATAATTTATAAGAAAAAGTAGTTTATTTTGTACTATTTTGTGAAATACTGATCATACATCAATGAGTCTATTCAGAGATTCTTAGATTCTATTATTTAGAGATTCTTATGGATTAGGTACCTGTTTCTGAAAGTTCTTAAGTTTTGTATTATTAACATCTTAGGACAATCAAAGCCTGATATTATTGATCTGACTGGCTGCTAGTCTGAATATATTCAACCAAAGAGAGGCTAGAAAATATTTCAATATACTGTAACAGCAAAGACCTTATTAAAGTCCATAAACATAGTGGAGATGTCATTTATTTAGTTCAATATAACATAATCTTGCTGTTGAATATTGTGAGGTTAATTCTAGCTGCTGCAATGCATGCATTATAGGATTACTGTCATTTTGCAGCCAGACTCCCTGAGATGGAACCTTGACTTTACAACTTACTGCTAGATTGGTTTGAACCCTGAATCTGCCCCTTACTACTAAGTGGCCCTGGGCAAGTTGTGTTCTGTCCACATTTTCTGGCTCTGTAATAGGTGAATGGTATTAGCCTCTACTGCTTGGTGTTGTATTGGAGGGTTATGTATTGATGCGTATGAAGTTCTTAGTTCACAATGGTATATGTTAAATACATGGGACATGTAAGTCATAATTATTTCTATTGTCATCAATACCTTGTTATTTAAGTTTATAATTCAAGTTGAACTCTTAAGAAAGAATATTCACTGCTCAACAACTGAATCACATTTAGGTGAAACGTTTTGTATGAAATATGTAAGATTTGGAATTTCCCAACTAATCACAGTCATCTATTGAATCATAAACTTTAGAAGATATTCTTTTTAATTTTTTATTTATTTCTGAGAGAGAGAGAGAGAGAGAGAGAGGCAGCATGAACAGGTGAGTGTCAGAGAGAGAGGGGACACAGAATCCGAAGCAGGCCCCACGCTCTGAGCTAGCTGTCATTACAGAGCCCGACGCGGGGCTCAAACCCAAGAACCGTGAGATCATGACCTGAGCCGAAGTCGGATGCTCAACTGACTGAGCCACCCAGGTGCCCCAAATTTTAGAAGATATTAAGAGAAAAATACATATAGATTAAGAGCATTTTGCACCTACCTACAAGGTCTAGAGATAATCACGCAACATTTGTAAGACTCAGCTAGCTAGTAAAATGAGAACTGTATTTTCTTTCAGAAAATCAGAAGATTGTAATAAATATCAGATGCCCAAATGCACATGTAAATCCTTTAGAAAATAATAAATTGGTAAAGCATGGTACCATTTTGAAGACACTCTTCCTCTATTAATAAATGTGTTTCTCTTTCCTTAATATATGTATTTACTTTTGACTATTTATAAAATTTATAATAAACGTTGAGACTAAAAATAAATCAAAACAATGAGAAGAAGACTGCTTTGCTTTCAAATAACTACGTGTGCCACTTTTAGCCCCCCGCCCAAGTTATGCCTTCTCCTCTCTGAAAAATCTTTGGAATAGTTGAAGTGATTAAGGAGTTGAAGAATGATTTGAATGTATCGTGGCAAAGGAAGTAATAGAAGCACATGCAAATTATAACTTTAGGGGGAAGTGAGGCAATGAAGGCTTCACAGAGTCCATGACATTTAACCTTGGCTTGATGGAATAAAGCATATGGAACAGGGATCTGCATGCACAAAGCTATGGAGGTAAGAAAGGCATGCACAACACGTATTGTAAGTGTAAGAATTTAGGTATGGCATAAATAAAGAGTGAATGATAAGGAATCATTGGAGATGAGACAAAAGTATTAAGACTAGACTTAAAGGTATTTATTTTGGGGGGAAGTTTACTTTTTTTTTTGAAGTTTACATTTTTTTAATGTTTATTCATTTTGAGAGAGAAAGAGAGTACATGAGTGGGGGAGGGTCAGGAGAGAGAGAGAGAGAGAGAGAGAGAGAGAGAATTCCAAGCAGGCTCCACTCTGTGCTATCAGAGAAGAGTCTAATGTGGGGCTGGATGAAACAAAGCCTGAGATCATGATCTGAGCCGAAATCAAGAGTCTGGCACTCAACCCACTGAGCCACCCAGGCACCCCATAGGCTTAATGGTATTTCTAAAATGTGCTAAAAGATTGTCCTTTAAAAAAATATTTTTGGGGCGCCTGGGTGTCTCAGTCAGTTAAGTGTCCGACATCGCTCAGGTCATGATTTCATGTTTCATGGGTTTGAGCCGTGCGTCGGCCTATGTGCTGACAGAAAGCTCAGAGCCTGGAGCCTGCTTTGGATTCTGTATCTCCCTCTTTCTCTGACCCTCCCTTGCTCACACTGTCTCTCTCTCTCTCTCTCAGAGATAAAGAAAAAAAAAACATTAAAAATTAAAAAAAATAATTTTATTTATTTTGAGAGAGAGAGCATGATCCAGGGAGTGAAGAGATAGGAGAGAGAATCTCAAGGAGACTCTGTGCTGTCAGCCTGAAGCTTTATGCAAGGCTTGAACCTATGAACCATGAGATCATGACCTGAGCAGAAATCAAGAGTGGGACACTTAACCGACTGAGCCATCCAAGTGCCCCAACAGATTGTCCTTTATAGACAATGGAGGGTTCGTACAATTACCACTTAGAGGGAGCTGCTTGACTGTTTTTGTTGAATGTCCACAGGGCCAGAGTAAGATCTTTGCAGATCTCAATCCCTGAATGGCCTCCTTTACCTCCCATATGAATGAGAATATGGAATTAGTATAAGGACTTTCAGTCAAGTTCTGCCTATCCCCCATGATATCTACTTTGATTTGATTCTTTCAGAAAAATTAAAAATGCAGAATTCTTGAACTTTTTCATTTTAAAATTTTTATAGTTTTAGTACCTCTAGTTTGTTAGGGTTCTAAGCACATGCTATATCTCAAGTAATGCAGCACTAAATTATTAGTCTCTCATGTAATGCCTTCTGAACGCATTCTTATCTTATAGTCTACCTACTCAAGTAAGACTGAAGAGTAATATAATTTGTATCCCAAACTGGACCTAAATGGATTTCTTAAAAGTCCATTTAAAAAAAATGAGTGGGGGCATATTTTGAACATGAGAACTTATATGAGACTTACATGAGACTTGAAAGGTTTCCTTCTACCCTACACGCACAGAAAACACAATTTAATTGCCACACTATTTAGATTGCAAGCTTAGAAATGTTTGCATTAAGTTTCTTTGAAATAACATTTTTTTTTAAAAACTCATATTCATTTTGCATTCTGTTCAGGGATGAATGACAAACTCTATCCAACCATCAAAACACAATGAAACATCATAAATCAATCACTGTTTCAATTTAAAAAATATTATTTTCAAATACCTAATGTTTGGAAAATGCATGGCTTGGGAGTTTAGAAGGAAACCACTAATTTTCCAGTGGCAACGAGGATCCTACTACGTGTCACCCAATGCATTTACTTCAGTCTGGTGAGCACAATGTTAACCAAGCAAGAGTGGCTTTCTCCTTATTGAACTAAACTGCAGATGACCTTCTGGCTTCAGTTGTATTTGTAGTAGTTGTTGTTTTATAGCAAAGGGGGGAGAAAAATCTAAATCTAACACTTCTTCCACTGTTATTTGTATATTAAAACGTCAAAGGAGAAATTGAGCTGCTAGTGCTTCATATGCAGAATACAAATAAATATTAACTAGAATATGTAATTTTTAAAAATTATAATGTGCAGGCTGTTGTATTTAATGTTTATAAACTTTGAATACATCTTGTTAGGATACTGTTTTAGAATTTTATTACTTGTAACGGCATAGGAAAATAAAGTTTCCTGGCAAAATATCAGTAACAGAATCACTGAATAGGGATTTTAATAGGTAAAGGCATGCTAAATTTATAAAAATGTTTGTCATATTTTCAAGAAAATCTAAACTGAATGTCATTTGATTTATTAGCATGAAGCAGTAAGTATGTTTGCATTTCCAAAAATGTGCTTAGTTCAAAAAGGTATAAGAAGATAAAAAGAAAACAATAAAAATTCTAGGTAAATTGGCAAATAAAGTTGAGAATTTAAGATATTTGCCAAAAGTAACTTACCTAGTGAGACTCAGAGGTCTCCTGTTTAACTCTGAAGTCCAGGACCTTAGTCACCATTCCCTACTGACTTCCCAAATTAGATTGAATTACCCAAAAAAGGAAATGACTTGAGTCTCTAACCATTTAGAATTAAATAATAGATCCAAAATAAAATCTACCTTTCCAATTATTCCTGCTTATAGAAGAGAACAGCTATAAATATAATTGCTAACTACAAATAATAGAAAAACAAGTTACCTCTTGCTATGTATACCTATTGCTATAACATTTTAATTTCATTTATCATTCAATAAATCTCTATGAAATTGCACTTCACCATTTTTTTCCTACTGTGTGAGGCAATGGTGATTCAAAGATAAATATTTAAGGGCTTTGCCTTCCTTCCATCTTTTCTGGTCCAGAAATGTCTCCTAGTGGGAGATCCTGTGGCTTAAGTATTGGGAAATGAGAATGTGCTTGCCAGGTGTTAGGGATTGAAGTGTGGGGTGGCATTTACATTAAAGGCAGTCATGAGTAAGAAAATAAAAACTCCAGGAAAGTTCAGAAGGTTATTTACAAATCAGGCCTCCTAGGCTTCACGTTAAGATGTGTTTGCATTTCTTCATCATAAATTAAATGAAAGCAGCATGGCTCAAATTTTACTGACTAGGAGAGACAATCTTGCATTTAATTTTTATTACATAGTTCAAAATCTGAGTGATCCCAAACTGATCATTGTACATTAATTTACTAAAATAGATTTACATTAATATTAACCATTGCTCAAAAAATGCCTAAAATTCCTTAGAATATTTAAAATGACATATTAAAATAAATATTTTAAATAGGGCTATCGTGGGTTTTGGGGTGATAACTAAGTAATTTTGTTCACTATTGATTTTTTATTATGCTTATCACTGGTGAGAGTATTTACAGGTTCACATAAAAATTAATGTGTAACTGTACCGATTTTATACCAAATACATGCCATATACTGTCATCATTGAGGTAATTATTGTTCTAATGTGATTTTCTTATATTAATTTATAGTTTTCTCTAGTAGACAGCAAAACAATAGTATATAAATACATATTATATTGCATTAATATACTTCTAAGATACATTAATAACATTATGACTCCAAGCGTGCTAGTACTTGAAAATTCATTTACTTCTTTGATCAGGTCTTGATTTCTTTTGTCAAAGTAATACTACCAATTTACTGTCAGAGATCATAACCAAATAATAGTGTATATCTAAATAGTAAATCAAATCAATCAACCTTTATTGGCTACGTATCTTCACATAATTTTATTTCAGAGAAATAAAAGTAATTTGAAGACAAAATCCATGGAGTGTTTTTGAATTGACAGCTAGCCCCTTGGTTATTTCATGATGATAATTTTCAGCCGTACAACTTGCTCATTAGATTGAAAACCGGCCAAGAAGTCAAGCACAAGAACAGAACAAAATATGTTGTAACTTAAAAAAGAAAAAGAAAGTTGTTAAATGTTTGAGTTTTAAAATTGAGTTTATGTCCAATTTGTGCAATATTCTGCCTGAATCAAATAAAGTCTCACATTTCTCTTGAAATTTTATTTTTCCTAAGACATGCTAGTTACCAAAGCCGACATCTAGTTTTGTTGAGGCTAATAACAAGAGGAACATTGTTCCCCATGGTGAACTTTTTGAAAAACACAATCATTTTATCTTTTCCTGTAATGTTTGTATATTTTAAATCTGCTTACTCAGAATAATTTATTAAATTTTGCTTGCAGAACTAAATATTTTTTTCTGAGCGATTTATGTATTCAACCTGTGCATGGGACTTGCATAAATATACACATTTTAAAATACTTTCTAGGATCATGGGTACCTAATGCAAGCTTCTGACAGATAGGGAGCTGAAATAAGTTCAAAAATAAAAACTTTTTCTAAAGTATTTAAACTAATGAAAGCTGAAAAAATAAATGCTGCTGCTTTTTTGTGTTTAGGAATTGTTTTCATTAGGATCAAGGCTAAGATGAAAATAAAATAAAATAAAATAAAATAAAATAGTAAAATAAAATAAAAAAGACACCCAAAAGAACAGTGATTTTAAACAGTTAGAAGATCATTTCTCTCACATAATCAACCAAAGGCAGACATGGTGCCAGTTCACGCGGAAAAGCACTCTTCTTTCTTTTGTTCTCCCCTTCTCTCCCAGCACGTTTTTACTTAGTAGTTCATGGTAGCATCTCCAGCTCTGCCAGTACATCTTCCTTCCAGCCTGGGAAAGGGGGAGGAAGGGAGAAGTGGAGAGCAGAGTCACTTTTTAAGGATCAGCCTAGGAAGTAGCACACAATAATTTCACTGGCATCTGTTTGGCCAAGATATAGTGACATGAGTTCATTAGATGCTGAGAGGTTGGGAAATACAATCTTTTTTTTAAAAATTTTTAAAATGTTTTATTTATTTCTGAGAGAGAGAGAGCAAACATGAACAGGGGAGGGTCAGAGAGAGAGGGAGACACAGAATTCGAAGCAGGCTCCAGGCTCTGAACTATAGCTGTCAGCACAGAGCCCGACAAGGGGCTCAAACCCACGAACCATGAGATCATGACCTGAGCCCAAGTCGGATGCTCAACCGACTGAGCCACCCAGGCGCCCTGGGAATTACAATCTTTAAACTGTGTGTACATTTAAAATTAGACTTTCTATTATTAACACAAAGAGTATGAATGAGGTGAAAACTAGCAGTTTATGTTACAGAAATATTAGAATATATTTATTTGAGAAGTTTTCCATTAAAAGATTGCTTACTTTAAATATTAGTGTACCATTTAGCAATACTTTCTTTCTTTTTTTTTTTTTTACAAATAGTTTATTGTCAAATTAGTTTCTACATAACACTCAGTGCTCATCCCCAAAGTGCCCTCCTCCATGCCCCTCCCCCCCTCCCCCCCACATCCATCAGTCCTCAGTTTTTGTCAGCATTCAAGAGTCTCTCATGGTTTGCCTCTCTCCCTTTCCCCCACCATTTCCGCCCTTCTTCTCCCCCTTGTTCCTCCGTCAAGTTCCTCCTAATCCTCCTATATGTGCAAACATATGATATTTGTCCTTCTCTGCCTGACTTATTTCGCTCAGCATAACACCCTCAAGGTCCATCCATGTTGCTACACATGGCCAGATTTCATTGTTTCTCATTGCCATGTAGTATTCCATGGTATAGATAAACCACATCTTCTTGATCCATTCATCTGTTGATGGACACTTAGGCTCTTTCCATGTTTTAGCTATTGTGGAGAGTGCTCATTTAGCAATACTTTCAATAGCAAGTAGCAGCAGATGATTACATTCCAAGTAGCTTGAACCGTAAGAATATTTCTTACCTCTCACATAAGTAGAACTGTGATAGAATTGGTTGTTTCAAGTCTCAGAAATGTTATCAAAAATGACACAATTTTTCTATATTTTCACTCCGCATCCTCAGCAAGATTGTCATTCATACCTATTCACAGTTTTGCTTTCATGGTCACAAGATGGCTGCTGCAGCTCTAGGCATCACTTAGAAAGTCATGTCCAAATGGGAGAGGAGCAGTTTCACATTATTTCCTCTTTGGGTTCCTTTCCTTCTTTCCTTCCTTCCCTCCTCCCCCCCATCTTTTCTTACTTCCTCACATAGGAAAACCTTCTTGATAATCTCCCAAGCAGATTTCTTTCAGGTTTCAGTGACCAATATTGGGTCACAAATTTTTGCCTTGGTTGTATGATCTATTATATTGTTACTTTCAACACTTTTATTGTGAAATGTGTTTTACCAGAACAGAAGCTATTTGGGAGGATTGTTTTGGATGGCATCCAAGAGTACTTACTGCAATTAGGTTGCACAATTAAAAAAAAATTAAATGTACATAAGATGATTTTAGTATTCAGTTTAAAAACATTTCTCTTGAAAGCTCATCTAGCACTTGATTAAAAAAATGGAAGTGTTTTGCTTCTTTAACATTGGATTTCTAATAAATACAAATTCTTTGTGACTTTATGTTATTGTCATCTTGATACTCCTAAATCTTAGTAATAACTAACAGAATCTAGTTTCCACATAAAATAGTAAAAACAAAATGTGAATAATCTGTAATACCTGAAAATATTTTTCTTAAGAAATAACTATTATCAAATATTCTATAGTTTATTCACATTAAGAATAATTATGTGTTTTTTCTCTTTTATACTCAAGGAAATAATTTTAACTTACTTCTTTGTGCTTTATCCTATAATTTCTAAATTTTGTATAATAAACAAAATATCTTATAAATACATATAACTTGTATTTATGTGTAAAAATACATACTATTTAACTTAAAAGACATTTTAAAAATTAGGAAAAACTTCATAATATAATTAGTGGTTATTCTTTGGGCAATGATATTATGAGTAATTTCTTCTTTACTTTCTTTGCCTTTACGAATTTTCTAAAATTAAAAATTATCTTTATTAAAATTAGATTGTACTAATTTTTGAAATAATGCAAATCAATTGAAAATAGTGCTATGACAATTGGACATCCATATTTAAAAATATGTACTCAGCTTCTCATCATACTTTATGTATAAATATTTTCAGGTAATATTTTATTTATGTATTTTGAGGGATAGAGAATGAGTTAGGGAGGGACAGAGAGAGAAGGAGGGACAGAGAGAGAGTCGGAGACAGGGGGGGGTGGTGTGAGGGAGTTGGGGGGGGAAGGACGAGGCTCCATAAGCAGTCTCTGTGCTGATAGTCACAAACCCAATGCGGGGCTTGAACTCACCAACCGTGAAATCATGAGCTGAGGCAAACTCAGATGCTTAACCAACTGAGCTATCCAGGAGTCCCTAAAACTATAAAACTTTTAAAACATAAGAGAAAGTCCTTCTTGTCCCTAGTTTTTCTTTAATTATGTATGCATTGATAGTAAGTTTGCTATAACGGAATCATTATTTTACAGTTTTTATAAAGAAAATGAGCAAATACAAGAAACTTAAATATTTCAAATGGAATGTTGAAGGGAAAGAAAAAAATCGTAATATTACAAAATCTTCCAATATAGGCCATCTGGCCTCATATTTCTCTTAATCTATATCTTAATATTATTTGTCTCTGGTTTTGAACTGAGGATGAATGGAAATTAAAAAAGATAGTCCCCCCAGTTTTGTTCACTAAATACTTGTGTGACTCTTTCAGGGATAGTTCTTCCATCAAAAACATAAAAAGACATTATTTCATAGCTGGGAGGGAAACATGCAGATCTCTACCTTTCACAGTTGCTATTGATAGTATGCTTTTATTTTTTTCTTCGGAGGCTTGAGTTTTATTGAAAGAAACAAAATCATACATGTAAAATGGGTTTTCATTTCTTAGACTTTCACACTCTAAATTTTTAAGAAGAGTAACAATAATGCTTCATCAAGTTTTACCCCGGGTCTATTCATTTCAACAATTAATCTTTTTGGGTACAGGGCTTCTGCACCTTAGCTACACAACAGAATCACCTAGAGAGGTTACAAAACACTGTAGACTGTGTCCTATCCCCAGAGATTCTGATGAAGTTTTCTAGTAAACAACGTAGGAGTTGCAATTTTTAAAAACTCCCCCAGTTGTTCTAACAGGAGGCCAAGGCTGAGAAGTATTGTTACAACACTTGTTTTTGGACAGTGTACTTTTTAAGATAATTATAAAAAATAGAAGACAGAGTTACAAAAATGGATTTCATCACAAATATTGACAATTAGATTATTTTTAAAAATTTAATTTTTAAAATTCATTTCTGAGAGAGAGAGAGACAGCTTGAACAGGAGAGGGTCAGAGAGAGAGGGAGACAGAGAATTCCAGGCAGGCTCCAGGCTCTGAACTAGCTGTCAGCACACAGCATGATGTGGGGCCTGAACCCATGAACTGTGAGATCATGACCTGAGCCGAAGTTGGATGCTTAAGCAACTGAGCCACCCAGGTGCCCCATAACTGGACTATTTGAAGAGGTCTGTGACATACATACTAAGATTCATGTGGTATCTCCAAACGTCCTGATGCATTGGTTTGAAAAAACCTCAGGCATATCAAGTGCTTATTGTTTGTTTGTTTTTGTTTGTTTTTGGGTGATAAAAAAATGTCATGTTTATTTAAAACACAAAACATGACTACTACCACCATCATCAACAACAAAATTTCTTTGTTAAAAACAAGTGAACTAAAACCTTCCAAAATTGTATTTGATTCTTAAAAATCTATTTTTAGTGAATACCATCATGGAACTTCATTCAGGTCAAATAAAAGTCGCATAACATTTCTAGCTGCCCACATTTTTGAGACCCCCAGGGACTCAATCTTATCACTACATATTTCAAAGAGTTCATTGGAAATATTTTAGTTTCTTTTCTTTTCTTTTCTTTCCTTTTCTCTTATTTCTTTTCTTTTCTTTTCTTTCTTTTCTCTTTTCTTTCTTTTCTCTTCTTTTTTTTCTTTTTATTTTACTATAGTTAACACACAATACTACATTATTTTCTGGTATACAGTTAGTGATTTCACAATTTTATGCATATATGTATATACACATATATACAAATGTACCTACCATTTATCTGTCTCTCTGTCCCATGACATCGCTATTACAAGATCATTGACTATTTGCTTATCCTATATTTTCATCCCTGTGACTTACTCAGTTCATAACTAGAAGCCTATATCTCCCCTTCCCCTTCACCCTATTTTGCCCAAACTCCCACCCACTTTCTTTCTGCCAACCATAACTTTGTTCTCCGTATTTATAGGTCTGATTCTGTTTCTTTCTTGTTTTATTCATTTGTTCCACTCATAAGTGGAATTGTATGGTATTTGTGTTTCTCTGACTTATTTCACTTAGCATAATACACTTTTGTTCCAACCATGCTGTCCCAAATGGTGCAATCTTGTCCTGTTTTATGGCTGCCTAATATTTCCTTACCCTTACACATTTGTCTGCTGATGGACACTTAGGTTGTTTCCGTATGTTGGCTATTGTAAATAATGCTGCACTAAACATAGGGGTATATATTTTTTTCAGATTTGTGTTTTTATTTTCTTTGAGTAAATATCCAGTAGTAGAATGATTGGATTAAATGGTAGTTCTATTTTTTAATTTTCAGGAAACTCCATGCACCAACTTACATTCCCACCAACAGTGTGCAAGAGTTCCTTTTTCTCGACCCCCTTGCCAACACTTGTTATTCCTTGTCATTTTTATTTTAGCCATTCTAACCAGTGTAGGGTGATATCTCATTGCACATGAAAACATTTCAACATCACAAAAATCAGGGAAATGCAAATCCAAACCACAATCAGATATCAAGTGTGCTTTTATGTTACCTGATAACTAATTAAAATGGTCATTTTCACAAATCTGACTACATTTTATGTGCTTTGTATAAAATGTCATGAATACACTCTTCTTTCTCATATCTATATCCATATCCATGTCTATATCTTCTATCCATCTACATCCATATCTATATCTACTAGCTAAAAGTATACCCAAACTATAATATCACTTCAGTCTGAATGTTATTCGGTTAGAACAAATAATTACAGTTGTTGTTATATAACTGTGTAATTGGAACACGGTTTGATGAAAATTACTTGTCTCAAGTGCACAGGCAAGATATGGCATCTAAGAGGAAAGTTTGAGACTTAATGCAATAATATTTTGAGCATTTGAATTAGGACAACAAGTGAGTTCTAATAATGGATATGAAATTATAAAATAACATTTACTTCCCTGTGATTTAATAATTTGTATTTATTTTTGGAAGACAAAATATATTGAATTGACCAAAGCATCTGTAAATTCTGTCCTATACATTAAATAAAGTTCATAAGTTGAACAGAGGTAAAGAAAATTAATTACACTCTCATGAGTTTAGGATAATGGTATAGGGAACTGAGAAATTGCTCTATAGAAGTAATACTTGTCATCATATCATTAACTACATTTATTCTGGAAATGTCTACAGTTACAACTCTCACCTTCTTTAGTCAGGATCATTAAAAGATATTCTAGTTTGAATATCATTCTACTATATTGCTAACTTTGAATATGTCACATAACAAACAGGTGAAATGTTTGGATTTAATTTCCAAAATGAGTGAAATAAACTTGCACTGGTAGTCATTGTTGGAGAAAAAAATAATTGAATTCTTCTCCTGTTGTAATTCAGAAAATGTGCCTAAATATGGTTATTATGCAAGAAAATGTTTTTATATTCCATTCATTACATGCATTTATACAAATAAGTTTACTAATTAGATAGTATTACTCTTACAAAACCAGGCAGACATTTATTTGAGGTGTTTATTTTCAGTAACTGTTTTGGATTTCAATTTAAGAAGCACATCAGTTACATTAAGGTAAATGTGAGAGGTTTTGTGATCAGTTTTCATATATTTTTTCTTCTCAACTCCCATATATTTTGTAGATTTTTTTGAATACAGGTTGTTTGCTATACCTTGCTCTTTTAAATGACCAAGAAAGAGTATCATCATTGTAGGAAATAACTTCTAAAAAATAATGCTTATTTATTTTTGAGAGAGGGTGAGAAACAAAGCACAAGTGGGGAGGGGCAGAGAGAGGGAGACACAGAATCTGCAGCAGGCTCCAGGGTCTGAGGTGTCCGCACAGAACCCCATGTGGGGCTTCAACTAAGGAACCATGACATGAGTTACATGAGTTGAAGTCAGGCGCTTAATTGACTGAGACACCTAGGCACCCCTGGAAATATCTTTTAATCCAGTAAAATGTTGTAATAGGGAATAGTTATTATATTCAATACAAGTATTTAAAAAAAGACAATACAGGGCACCTGGGTGGCTCGGTCTGAACATCTGACTTCAGCTCAGGTAATGATCTCACAATTCACGAGTTCAAGTTCAAGCCCCACATTGGGCCCCCTGCTGTCAGCACAGAGCTTGCTTTGGATCCTTGGGTCCCCTTTTTTCTACTCCTCCCCTCTTGCACTCTCTGTCCCTAAAAAACAAGAAACATATTTTTTAAAAAGAAAGAAGATAATATACAATATAGTTTTGGTTTTTAAATCTTCTGTGTTCTTACTTAATTCTTAAAATAATTCATTTTTATTTTCTTTCTCTTGGTCTTCTTTTTATACCTTTCTCTTCCAAGAACTTTCATTCTCCTTTTCCTCTTTCCTTTCTCTCCATAGTGCTACCAAGGAGAAACTGCCAGTATCCCAAGGAAGAAGTTTTATTCAGCCCAATTGTCTCAAAGCTTGATAGGAAGCTTTAATAAATTGTGCAACAAAGTTAAAATTAAGTTGTTTAATTATAGCTGGTGTGTCTGTGCAGAGCCACAACAGGATGGCTTTTGCTGAAGGGCTGTGTTTTGGATGAAGTGCTATACAGGGTACTATGAAAATAGGATCCATTTTATTTCTTGTCATTGAAGCATTCCAGGTACTTTTGCTCTTAATAATATAAATACTGTGTTATCCGTTATATTTAATATGAAGTGACATATAACTCAACAGAATTTCCAGCTTGTTTTTTCTACTTCCAAGGTTAGAAATTCAAAGTTGCTGTTGCAGGATCCTGGGTGGTAGTGAAATCAGCAAGTGCAGGAGGCAGCTTGCGTCATTTGACCTTCTCTGCTCCTTAGTTTGTGCTCATTATCTGATGACTTTACTATTCATAGCTGTTATCTGTTGTAATATTATATGTGTGTTATTACAGGAAAAATGCTTAAGTATAAAATCTATGAAAAAGATACTTACGGAGAATACTCTGCAGTGTATCTGGTGACCAATGGAGTCGATTGCCTTTTCAGTATAGCATCCTCTGCTGTATTTTGCATTTTGTAATTTCAGTCTATGGATTTAGTTGTTAATGAGTGAATACGGCATCCTTAAACAACATAAAGAGCATATTTCATAGCTGCATTGTACCTGTTTCAGTGAAATTGACTAGATTCATTCTTTGTGGTGTTCCTATGTGTTTAAGCAAGGAAGAGATAACATTGTATTCCTTTGACTACATAGAAATTTCTAAGCTGATCATCCATTTTAAGCAGATTTCATCCATCAAGTAGATGAATTCCCTTTATACTTCCTCTTTTTCCTCCTGAATTTTCAGATAGGCAGTTATTATTGGAAAAGCTTCACCATCTTTAACTAATGTACAAATGAACAAATTCCATGCATTGGTACTGATTTTGCCTTCTGTATATAGAAATATACTTTCTTGGCCTTATGATAATCACAAATATCTGAAGGCATTTATTATATCTTCTCTTTTCCAAGACAAACATTTACTATTAAACATAGACCTTCCATACATTGTGTATTATGCAAGGGCTTTTTTATTTTGCATTTTTAGTAATTATACAGTTATTCTTTCCATTCTTTGTAAAATTACTCTATAGAGAGATTATTTCTCTCTAAAGCAAAGCTATAAAAATACATAGAGTTTAAAATAAAATATATAGTCAGTATGGAAAAGCACAGAAAAGAAAAAAATATTGCCTATGATTTCATCATCCTGTGATAACCATGATTGTATTGATGCTTAACGTTATTATTTTTTAAAATTTCATACATAATATAATTGGTTGGATTCCCAGGAGGCAGACCCAGATTTAAGTGTGGGAAGCTTATTGGGGGGTGCTCTTCCTAACAATACCTGTCAGGGGTGAAGGAAGCAGGGTTGGGCAGACGGGGAAGTTGACCTGGAATGAACTTGCAACAGAAGCCTCAGTCAATAGTTTGAGGAACTGTGCAGCTAAAATGGCCCTTAAGGATTAAACCATGTGAGGCAGGGGGCCAAGACTTTGCTCTGGTGCATTGATTAGTTTTTGGATATGGACTGGCTCCAGGGATGAGATGTAACGGCTGGTTAGGCAGCTGCTTTTGATGGAAGCAGTGTCTGCAGAGAGATCCACCTGTAACCATCTTTAATTTTTTTAAAAAATGTTTATATATCTTTGAGAGAGAGAGAGCACGTTTGTGGAAGCTTCAACTGGGGAGGAGAGGAGAGACATACACAGAATCCTAAGTAGGCTCTAGGCTCTGAGCTGTCTGTACAGAGCCGGATGGGGCGCTTGTGTGCTGGAACTCATGAATCATGAGATCATGACCTGAGCCCAGTTGGGACACTTAACGCTTAAGCCACCAGGAGCCCCCAGCTGTGGCCAAATTTAATTAACATCTAACATCATGGCTGCGTAATCAGTGTCTGCGTCCTGAAGAGGCACCTTGGCAGCGCCACACCAACTACACATGCACACAAAAATAGTTAGCATTTTGAGAATGATAGCTCATATTCTTCTTTAATATTTTGTAAACTTAAAAAACAATTTCTGTGATTTTGTGTATCTAAAATTTTAGGCAACAACAGAGCCTATGCTGCCCTCATTTAACTTGAATGCATTTTCATGTTTTATGTTTTCTGAAGATTCTGTACAAATGATTGTTTCGAGTATTCAAAACTCTACTTGTGCACAACCCAATATGAATTATGAGTTTCTTTCTATAAAAAGTGAAGGATAATTTTAGGTACTACCTAATATGTTTTGGGGTCTTATTAAGTTAAGAGGCAAGTCTTAGGGCTGTATTTTATAGGCCTGATTAAATTGGATTGAAATCTGGGGTGCCTATGTGGCTGAGTGGTTTCAATGGTTAAGAGTCTGACTGGCTCAGGTCATGATCTCACAGTTGGTGAGTTTGAGCTCTGCCTCGGGCTCTGTGCTGACATCTCAGAGCCCAGAACCCACCTGGATTCTGTGTGCGTCTCTCTCTCTCAGAGAGAAAGGGAGGGGCAGAGAGAGGAGGAGACAGAGGATATGAACCAGGCTCTGTGCTGACAACAGAGAACCCAATGCAGGGCTTGAACTCACAAACTGTGAGATCATTACCAGAGCTGAAGTCCAATGCCCAACCTACTGAACCACTCAGGCGCCCCTGTTATTGTTTTTTAATGCTGAGTAACGACGATTTTAGAATTGCATTCAATAGAGACCAAATGGATCACAGCCGCGTTTTGATATTCTCATTTTCAAGAGCCATGTATATTTTTTCTAGATCCATATTTCTATAGTTGGCTATAAATATTTGTGATCTGATTCCAGTCATATTAGAGGGAATTAAGAAGAGCCACATACATTGATTCTTAAAAATATATAATGTAAAATAAAGTAAGCCAAATACAAAGGACTATAAGAGATATTCTTTATTGAGACAAGCTGCATCAGCAACTTAGTGAAAGTGTTGCTAAGGGCCTCGCAAAGCTGCTCACAGATCTGCCTGTCGTCCGAGAGAGCCAGGTGTTAGCATTAAACTCAGGACTTGTGCAGTTTGCATCAGCACCTTGTGGATGGTAATGGAGAGCGATGTTTGTTTTAAGGATTGCAATGCTTCTTTGTAAAGGCCTTTTGGGGACTCACCTCATTTAGCAAGCTTATATTTCAAGCATACCCTTGAAACATAATATATACATTAGGTGAACTTGGGAATTGAAATAGCCAATTTGTGAATGAAAACTTACGTTCATCATGTTTCTTAATTATTTTCACTTTATTTAAGTGACTTATAAAAATTTATTGCCACTTTGGTTTGAAGCTTCTTTTTTCTGATTAAAAGCAATTAAGACACTAGAATGCAACCTTCAGATAATTTTAAGGAGATTTAACTTTCAAGTGTTTATGTATAAATATAAAATTAATGAACCATAGATTTCTCACACTTGAATTCCTAATAGTTTATTTTCACTTTCTTTATAAATTCACTTATCTTATAAGTAGTAGTGTAAGGTTTCACATATCTTAAATTAAGGAATATAAACTCAAATTAAATTCTAAATTTTATGAGTGTTATATCTGTTTTGCTTTTAGTATCATTTTTTAATAGTCCTGAATGTATTCCTAGATCTGTGACATTAAAATCAATGAATTTATAAAGTTGGACACAATTCTGCCTTTCAGTAGATTTGTAACTTAAGTCTACCTCTTTTTTTTAACTTTATTTATGTATTTTGAGAGAGAGAGAGAGAGAGAGAGAGAGAGAATCCCAAGCAGACTCTGTGCTGTGATCATGGCCTGAGCCAATAGCCAAGAGTCAGACGCTTAACTGACTGAGCCACCAAGGTGCCCCTTGATTCTACCCTTCTTAATGGTAAATTGGCAACATTAAAGCATGAAAGCCTTAAAAGTGTCTGTAACATTTCATTGTTAGGTACAAGGTTCGATTGGGTAAATTATCATGGCTATACAGTGAGCTTACCCAACCATAGCAGACATACCTTAAGGTAACCTCTAATAAATCACACCCTTGTATAATCCTCTTCCCTTGAGTACAGGTGGGAAGTGTGGTGTACTTTCATGCCAGTGATATTTGGAAAAGTGATAGAATGTCAGTGCTGTCATTAGGTTACATTTTGTGGCAACACTGATAAGATAGTCACTTCTGTGATTACCTTACATCATATATGACTCCACCTTAGTTGACTGTAGGGGGATTTCTCCTTCTAGCCCAGAAGAAGTAAGCCTTCAGGTTGTGAGAGGGCCTCTGAGCATCATTGCAGATCATGCTGACAGCCAGTGAACAAAGACTTCATTCAGTCCCACAACAGCAAGGAACTGAATTCTACTAGTCACCATTTATGCTTGGAAGAGGACCCTGAACACTAGCAAGGATGCAGCAGGACAACACTTTTGATCAGAGTCTTTTGAAACCCTGACTTGAGGACCAACTAAGCTATGCCCAGACTTCTACACGTGGATACTGTAGGATTAATAAATGCTTGTTGTTTTAATCTGCTAAGTTGGTAGATAATATGTTATAAAGCAATAGATAATCTTTGTATCAAGGATATTAATTATAGCAGTTTTATATAGTTTATGTAGTTCAAAGAAAAAAGAAACAAAACACAAGCAACTGAAAAGTAAAATAAAATGGTGTGTTTTTAAGTGATGAAAAGAGGTTGGAAACAGTAGGTTTAGTGTGGCAAATTTTTTTCTTAGGCATTAGTATATATATGTAATATACTAGTATATGTATACTACTATTATATATACATTAAATTGTATAAGTATATAAAATATTATATATATATATATAATTTTATACACACACACACAATAAAAATGATAGAGGGGTGCCTAGGTGGCCCAATCAGTTAAGTGTCCAACTCATGTTCAGGTCATGATATCACAGTTTGTGAGTTCCAGCCCTGCATCAGCTCTGTGCTGACAGCTCGGAGCCTGGAGCCTGCTTAGGATTCTGTGTTTCCCTCTCTCTTTACCTCTACCCTCCCCACCTCATTCTCTCTCTCTCTCTCTCTCTCAAAAAAATTTTTTAAATATTATAGAATATACACTGGTGTGGAGAATAGATATATGGTTATTCAAAAATTTCTTTTAGCTCATAGATATTTTTAAACATTTATATAATGATAAACCTGTCATTTGGTTAAGTACTTGGGAATAGGATCATATGGTAAGTATGTTACTAACTGTGTAAAAAACTGGAAAATCATTTCCAGAGCAGCTTTGATATGTTGTGTTTTAATTTTCACCTAATTCAAAATATTTTTTAAATTTCCCTTTTGATTTTAATTTTAATCATGTGTAAATTGGACATGCACAATTAGACATGCATATTCATCTTTGAATATTTGGAGATCTTTCCATATGTCTTTCTGTTACTGATTTCTAGTTTAATCAATTTATGTTCAGAGAAACTATGTATGACTTCCATTCTCTGAAATTTATTGGAACACATTTTATGGTCTAGGATATGGTGTATCTTGGTAAATCTTCTCTTTGCACTGGAAAACTATATATATCTTGCTATTTTGAGGTTGAGTTTTCTAATAATATGTTTAAGTGATTGATAGTATTTTAGTGTAGAGCAATCTTTTCCCTGTGTCTCAGTCTTGCATGGTGATCCACATCTACCTTATATATGCACAGTATCTAAGGTGAAATAAAGTGTCTTGCATGGCCTCCCTGATAAGAATCTTCTGTACCATATCCATGCAGGAACCAGGGTGCAAGTAGAGTTTTTGCTCCTATATTCATGGCCAATGGGATTTGCTCACTGTTACTTTAAAGTGGGCTGGCTTGTGTCTTTCTCTTCTCCCAGAAGCAGCTGTCCTTAGTCTGGTGTCAAGTCAGGGACTGCCTAGAGGTGGTGGTATTCCCAGTCTTTCCTTTGGTCATCTCCAGTCTTTGTTCAGAAAGGATAGGATCTGACACATAAGCATGTTTCATATTCCCTCTTCCAGCAGCAGAGGTCTTTCCTTGTATGAGCAAAAGACATGGTGCAAGGGCAACCAATATGGCTGTCCCCTAGTAAGTAGTCAGTCAGCACCTTGCACTCATGCAGAATCTGGGGTGCACATGTGCTTCCCCAGCTGTTTTTCCTGCATCATCATATTTTCAGTCTTTTCCTGAGTCATAAAGCAAGAGCTCTCTCAGGTCACTCTATGCTCCCTCAGTCTATTTTGTGTGCAGCTAGTGGGGTCCTGGGGAAAGGAGCTGGTGAGTGGATATGGAATCATCTTGTTTCTGGGACTCTGATTGGTTCGAAACAATCATGCTACGCTAATCTACACTCAACCTTTGAACGTTTGTTAAAATTTATGATGTCTTCTTTTTACCTTCTTTTATGCTAGCTCCTCTTCTTTCCATGCTGTCAAAGAAGAAACTGACAAGGTATCTTTCTGTCCTTGAATGCAGTTCTCCTGGTTGCCTTATAATCTCTGAACTCTCTGATGGATTAAAATGTTTGATTTTATAGATTATATGTCTTATTATTATGGACAGTGACAGTTCTCTCTTGTGGCTTTCCATATTCTGAGCGGTAGTGGAAATTTATCTCATTTGTCAAAGATTGTTTGATAGAAGGAAAAATGGACTGCAAAATACTTCATCATTTGGATATACCATAAGTTCTTTAATCAAGAAATGTTGCTGGATGTGATAGGCTTTTTTGGATCTTTTTTCATTATAAACAATGCTACAATTAATTTTACGAATTCTTTAGTATCTTTATTGCGTAGTAAGATACTATGTACTATTGTATTATATCTCTATCTATCTATCTATCTACCCATTTATCTATCTATCATCTATCTATCTATCTATCTATCTATCTATCTACTTACCTACCTACCTATCTATCTATCAGCACAGAGACTAAGTTTAAGGTGGAATGGAAAGTAGATATGAAAAAGTATGAGTGAGAAAAATGGAATGTTAGGGTGTTAGATTATGCAAAAAGTGGAGAAAACATTAGTTTCATGATTAGGGAAGTAGTTTCATGAGAGAAGCACTTAAGAAAGGACAGTCTGAAAAATCAGTACTTGCTGATAAAAAAGGAGAAAGAATAAAATGAGGGAAGCCTTCTGGCAAATTGTTGTTGGGTAGAAAAAAATCCTGGAACCTTAAAGTTTTTTTCTAGAAAGAAATGGCAAAGATTCATGCCATTGAATATAGAAGGTGAAACAGAATTGGCGCATGGTGTCCTGGATGAATGTTAAGGTCACCATCATAACTAACTAAGGTGGCTTTTGTTGGATGCTTTAAGGAATGAGATGATCTCTGAAATAATATGAACTGTATTTTTTAAAAATCAATATAAAGTTATAGAATTATAATTTCTTAGCCTATTTTATATCTTACAACTGGACACCTGTCTTGAATAGATTTGTTTTAAATACGAACAGCTATGGGAGGCTGGATGGCTCAGTTGGTTAAGTGTCAACTTCAGCTTAGGTCATGATCTTGCAGTCTGTGGCTTCAAGTTCCATGTCCAGCTTCTCTACTGTCCATGCAGAGCCTACTTCGGATTGTCTGTCTCCCTCTGTCGCTGCCTCTTCTCTGCTCGCAGGCTCTCCCTCACTCTCTCAAAATTAGACATCTACAAAAAAAGTAAAATAAACATGAACAACTAATGATGCAACATGAAAAATGTAAAGCTGGAATGTGCATTTTTAAGGCTAAAATAAACATTTGAATTTTGAAACATATATCTTATTTTTGTTTTGCATTTATATTTTCATATGAATATAAGTTGAGTTGTAATATCCAGGTCTAAAATTTTATAATTAATTGTTTCAGGTGGTTTTTATTTCACTGGAGAATACTTATTTTAAAGAGAAGTTCTACATGCTATGGGAGTCTTCTAAATTATTCTTCCTTAATTCTCAGTTTCCTAATATATATTCATATCATATATTTTTACTTTTTAGAGCACTACTGTAAAATAAATCTGATCAAATGGGGGAAGCACAAGGTATATGTTACTTTTGAGGATATACCTATGAAACTTGGAAATACTAAAAAGCATTTAGCTTTCCCTTACTCTCACTAATACGGTAGTATTGATTGATGTATAGGTGGTCAAATCCTGATGAAAGAAGAGGGAAAGGGAAGATATAACATGTTTTATTTTTATTTGAAAAGGCATTTTGTTTTTAAAAAGTAAAAAATGGACACAAACACTATTTTAAAATAATTAATTTTAGAAACATTGAACTCAGTAGTTAATTGTATTTAGATTTACCTTCAGTCAGCATGTACATTTTTTCCCCTCACAATGTGTTGTCAGGATCTAAATTCTAATTTGTGTGAAGGGGCAGCAGTCACTACTGTGTCACTAGCTGTCCACCCTCCTGGTTTAAGCTGAAATATGGAGGGCTTCAATTTACCTTGGTTTTTCATGTTTCCTGTTATAGGTGCAAATTCCCCACACACTGTATTTTTCCAATCAGCCCAGTTATTTGTAGAAGCTGAACCCACACAACAGACTGCATTTATACAGGGAATCTTGACTCGTGGCCATGGCAGAGGTCTGGATAATTTAGAGTTGGTTCAGTGGTGGATAAAGAGAAGAGAGAGAGAGGAAGGGCAGAGGAGGGCAACATGAATCAAAGGAGAGGGCTGGAGAAAGGAGCCACTTTTGTCAAATGTCTGGGTCTAAGTGAGGCACCTGCTTCTGAGAGAATGAGTGCTCTTGGAAGCCAGGATAGGGTGGCTGATCTACTCATTTATCAAGTGTCGAGGATGCTACAGTAAAAAGTATGTGTGACATACTTGCCAGTGAGTTTAGCCTGTCTGCTAATATTTAATTAAAAGTGTTTTCCATTCCTTCTCCCCCATTTCAAGTCCTGATGAAGGTCCAATACCTTAAGAAAGTTCTTAAGATTTCTGTGCATTTCCAAGAACTTAACATTGTCTGTCCAAGAACTGCCACATTTTCTCCACTTTCTGCTGAATTCATTTTACATATTCACCTGGAGGTAGAACCCAGATGTTTGATTTCTAACCAGACACTGTGCATAAAGCAAACAAAACATCACCCATACAAGGCTGGTGAACATAGTCAACTTGTTGAAAATATAGAGTTTGCATAATACAGGTTCAAACGACTTTAAATTGAGTGCCAGACATCCCTAGAAATAATTTCTGTTTCCTTTTCTGCTGAGTAAGTGTCCAGACTCAACTCTGTCTCTTCACCACCAGATTGTCATGTATTCCATATATAAAGGACATTAACAGTAGATTTTATTCTTTCTCTGAGAAAAACTAAGATAACTAATTCAGCTTCCAAATGAAGAAAATTTTTAAGATTTTTTTTCCCCAAATCAGACTGCTCTCTTCCTAATATGAAATCTGGTGACATCTGTTTTAGTTTCCTTTTTTTTTTTTAATTGTGAAATGTGATATAATGGCTAAAAGAATTTGTCAGCTTTGTATAGTATTCTGGTCTTGTTTTGGCAAAGCTTATACTCATTTTTCCAATATGTAAGATGGCGATAATAGTAGAATCTCTTTTATAGGGTGGCTATGAGTCTTAAAGGAGCTAATTCTGGTGAAGTGCCTACCGTGCTGTGCAGTTCATTGTGAATGCTCAGTAAAAATGACATCTTACTAAATCCTGCATGGATATAGCTTTTGCTGGATACTGGAGAATGTCAGTTATGATAGGAGGGAATGCTGCATAGCGAGTTGGGAACATTTGAAACACAGATAACCGATGTTCATGCTGCTGGCCTTCTGAATTCCATGAGATGAAACATGCCACCTAAAACTGAAGCGGCTATTTCCAAATTAAGGTTAGTGATATATTCTCCAGTCCGACTACAGGAATAGCCGATGTTCAGATATATGTATGGTGATTCTTTCAGGAAAATAGGCATATGAGTGAGAGGGGATTAATTTTCAAATCTTCCAAGTTGAAGTCTTTCTTTAAGAGATATGTTCAATGTGCACATAAAAAGGCTAATTTCTTTCAGTGTATATATATTTAACAAGAACAAATGGGAATTTAACAAATTACATTCACAACCCTTTTGATTTATTACCATCTTGGTAACTCATGAACCATTTGGGTCTCAAATAAATGATCCTGGTATGATATTCAAAAAGATTTTTCAATCAATGTTTTATGACAAACTCTAATAAAAGTTTCTATGTCTAGATATTTCTTCTGTATCTTTTTTTTTTTTTTCCAATGGGCCCTGAGGGTAATGTTAGATTGATTCTGGTAAGCTCTCGTGGCTAAAGACTATTTGCTGGCACCGTTCTCATAGGCTTTTAGATCATCTCTTATTTATAGTCTGGTAAATTATATGCTTTTCTTCATTACAGTTTTCAAAGGATAACTTTAATTATTATGAGAATTCATTTCTTTTAGGCAAACTATAGTTTTATGTGGCCATTATATGCAAAAATTCTTTGTGGAATATAACCCTAACATTGATGAATATTACAAGTCTTCTTCTTTTGTTTTGTTCAGACTTCTTTATTATGAAAGCGCTTCAGTATCACATTTTATTCATATTTTTATGAGATCATTCATTAGAAATTCTTACTATGCATTATGTTTTTTTAAAAGAAAAAAGTATCATTTTTATCATGCTGTTTCAACCTAAACTTTGGTTGGAAGTCATTTCATACTTTTGTACTTGGTTGAACTTTTTTCTGACTTACCATGAAGAAATCTTTTTTAGGAAGTTTAAAGGAATATTTTGGAAAGAAGAATATATTGGTTTGCTATTGATACATAGCAAACTACCTCAGAACTCAGTAGCTTGAAACAAGTGATCAGTTATTCTTCAAATATCTGTGGCTTAGCTGGCCTGGGCTCAGCACCACTGAGCACTTTCTTTAGGCTGCTGTGGTTGGGAGACTTTGCTTGTCACTGTAATTGTGTGGGCTGGGTTGGAGCTGCCCTGTTCCATTTAACTTTCTTTTTTCTTGGACCACCAGAGTAGCCAGGGCCAGCTTTAATCATGGGGATGACTAAATGAAAATAAAAAGGACAATCAGAAACCTGCACAGTGTTTTTGATTCTGTGCTCAGAGCTGACATACTATCATTTCTGCTTCATGCCATTTGTCAGTTCAAGTACATGGCACAGCCTGAAGTAAAGGGATTGTCCACTCCTCTTTGTCAATGATAAAGCCACAGAAGGGATGTGGATACAAGAACATGTAGCAGGTTGAGATAAATGACACAATCTACCAAAAACTAAGTAAGAAAGGAAACAAGACCTTTGTTTGAGGAATACTTGTTGGGTGTCTTTTTCATAACTGTAGCTTTTTACCCATCAACTACTTACTCCTTTGAGATATCCTTGAGCGTGACCATGAACAATAGCTCTTTGGTTTTTCTTTCTTTTGGCTCCAGAGAACTCTTTTTGGCATACTTTTGTTCATATGTAAATGTGGGATTATTATACTTAAATACGCATATAATTCCTAGTCTGCTGGAAAAATGGCAGATATTACATCCTGTGGTTGTATTTTGAGGGTTAGGAAACTAAGCATGGATTAAAACTATGACTAAGGAAAACATAACTAAGGAAGAGTGTGTGCAATGTATCCTTTAATACTTTGTTAAGAAACATAAAATTTTCTAGAACTTTATGGATTGTAACTCTGCACAGTAAGTTATTTAGGAAGTCATAAAACAGGATAGGTGAGAAAATTTCAAAGTTCTACTTTTTGCAATGTTTTAAATTACCCAACAAATCTTTACTCAGCATCTGATACACATGTCCTGGGGATACCATGGTGGACATAATAAATAGTATCAGGACCTCTTGGGGCACCTGTGTGGGTTGGTTGGCTAAGCATCTGACTCCTGATTTTGGCTCAGGTCATGATCTCATGGTCCACAAGTTCGAGCCCTACATCAGGCTCTGCACTGGCAGTGCTCATGTTCTCTCTCTCTCTCTCTCTCAAAATAAATAAATAAACATAAAAAATTTAAAAATATATCAAGACCCTATGATACTTACCTTCTAGTGGAGCAAGACAAATATAAACAAAATAAGGTTAGCTTGGGTGATTATTGCAATCATAATATAGCTTAGAAAAAAAGAATGAAGGAGCCATACATATATTTCATTGAATAGCTTTTTAGATAGAGGACAAAGCAAGTGAAGTAGTACTAAGTTGGGAGTAGGAGAATTTGAATTACACCAAAGAGGTCTTTGTGGCTAGAATGGAGGAAGTGGAAAGAAATTGTAGGAGATAAAGGCAGAGAGATATTAAGGACCTAGATCATAATATAACCTTATAGCCAAATAAAGCATTTTGGGTCACTTTATCTTGGAGAGATGGGAAGCTCTTGGAAGATTTTAAACAGAGAAATCATTTGATCAAATTCTTTGCAGAACAGACTAGAGAGTAGAAACTTGGAGTTAAGTTAGAACATTCTACCAATGGTCTTACAGATGGTGGCTTTGTAGCAACAGAGATAGCGAGAAATGGTCAGATGTGAGATATATTTCGGCAGAGGAGTCATATGATTTGGTCACAGATTCAAAGTGAGCCTGGTAAGAAAGGAACCAGAATGATCCAAGGTTTTTTTGTCCCATCCATTTAAAAAAAAAAGGAAGTTGCCTTTTAAACAAGTTAGGGAAGTTGTTGAAGGAGCAGACTTAGAGAGAAAGTCAAGTTTTACATTGTGCATGTTAAGTTTAAGATTTGTTGTAGACGTCAAAATTTGTTAGCAGGCATGTATTTATTTATGTATTCAGTCATTCATTCATTTATTTTAATGTTACTTTTTGAGAGAGAGCACTTGCATGTGCTTGTGAGCAGGGGAGGGGCACAGAGAGCAGAATACAGAGGATCTGAACCAGGGCAGTGCGCTAACAACAGAGAGCCCCATGCAGGGCTTGAACCCATGAAATGTGAGACCATGACCTGAGCCAAAGTTTGATGCTTAACCAACTGAGACATCTAGGTACCCCATTCAGCAGGCATTTAGGTATAAGTACTCATCTGGATAGCTGAGGAGTAAATGGGACAAGATATAATTTGGGAGCCACAGCTTATAGTTCATATTCAAAGAAACATATCTAGTTGAGGTCATTTTTAATGAATGAAAATATTATGCATCAGTGCGTGATGGATTGGTCTTTTTCATCATGATCCAAGTTATAGTAAAAATTTAAATGATGAGGATCCTGGATGGCTCAATTGGTTGAGAGTCCAACTCTTGATTTCACCTCAGGTCATGATCCTAGGGTCATGGGATCGACCCTGGTGTCCAGCTCTTCATTGAGTGTAAAGCTTGCTTAAGATTCTCTCTCTCTCTCTCTCTCTCTCTCCCTCCCCTCTTTCCCTTTGCTCCTCTTTCTTGCTCCCACTCTCTCTCTAAAGGAAAATTAAAAAATGAGAAAAATGCAAACACTTTAAATGACACCCAAATAATTTTAAGTTAGACAAGTTATATACTTTCAAATTTTGATGTTGTAGGAACACATCCATGTTTTAACTTTTAAAATGGTTGAAAATTTATGTGTAGTACATGCTTTTGAAACCAAAATGTCATCTCTTATATGAATGTTCTTCTCAAAATGTTAGGCCGTATCTTCCTGAATTCAATTTGACATTCATTAAATACCTGGATTGTTGGGATCATAGTCATATTCTTAACTATTTTTCCTGTAGCTATAGAATATATTAAAAAAATCACTAACCCGGTTATTGACCTTTAAAATATAAATGCTGAAATGTCATGATGCCTCATTATTCTGTGCATAAAAAGGAGACCTTGATATATAGGCAGCAATATTTTTTGCTTAATAGAACCTACTTACATACTTACAGGAACACAGTCTCAAGGTTCCCTTTATTTTATGCTTTCTTCTCATGGATAATAATTCTTGAGTTTCTGATTGTGGCTTGATACTGACTCTAAGCTGCTGCTCCTACACACATCCCACTGTCCTGCCTGACTACAGCTTCTATTTGGGGGGCACTTTTCAATGTTCCCCTGCTTCTGTGCCCAGCAAGTAAACACTGACCTGGAATTTCCTCAGTTCTGCTCCTCAGTCTTCATTGCAGATGCTTAGTTTATTTTGTAAGGTTGGTTAGAGAACGTTCGCTTCTTCTCTGAATGCTCCTACTCTGAAACATCTCAGCTTGTGTAGTTTAGGCCCTGAGTGGTTACCATTTTTTTTCTGTCTCCACTTGTCTCTTTTATCTCTAATATGCCCCTAAGGAAGGCCGTGTTGAGGTGAAACCATCATATGGCAGTTTTACCCGGAAGCCCCATTCTACTGTACTTGGGTCATGCTTGTTAACTTAATCTCTTTGTGTGGGGTGGAGTCACTCCCCGAAAGTCCATGTTCCCTTCTTGTAATATACCTTCATTTGGAGCATTAATTCCTCTCCCCTCTGTACACCCCATACCAGTTTTATTAACCTTCTTATGAGTTATTTCTCAGCATGATATTTTGAATTTCTTTCCAAGAAATCTTATCAGCTTCCATGTAAATAAGTAAATGCAAATAAATTTCAAATGAAGGTAAAATATATCTCCTAAGTTCTCCTAACAGACATATTGAAATTTCAGTTCTGGCATAGCAAGGACACCTGCCTCTTGCATATTGTGAATGAAAAGATCTTGGCTACTACAGCATACTATCGTTCTGATATGCACATAACAAAATGTGCAATGTCCCATTTCTTTCTCAGGTTAAAAGTACATTAAATGAAATCAGTATAGATTATCATGGCTGTTCATTAAGTTTTCGTATTAAGATTATAAGAAATCCATGCATAATAAATTAGATTAAGAAAAGAGAACAGCCATGAATGAAAAAAAAATGTTATTTGATTATAAAAAAAAAAAATGTTTCCTCTGGGAAATCATTTTAGCAACTCAAAGAGGTTTCTGGGACCCAAATTGCCCAGGGACAGAATGGAAAGTAGATTTATACTTGTGCACCTGCTCTCATAAATTTTTAGAACCTGTCTCTGATGTTATTTTGAGCATTGCAAACTGGGGACAGGATCTGCAGCCGAGTTCTGGAGCATGGGCTCTGGTTGTCATGAACATGGTAGAGTGGAGACACCATCTCATGCCTTTTCCACCTTGGCCCTTTGGGCAGAACATAAGGAAAATGGATTTCAGTAACAGTGAATGGACTCATAATATCACCAGCCTAAGTGCTGGGACCCTAGACTTGTGTTCCTTTTTTCAGGATCTCAAGGAATTTGATAAGCTCTCTTGTACAAATAGCAGCAGTACAAATCAGTCACTTAAAAATATCTCACTCATGTAATCCTTAAAATGATTCTGAAAAATAAGTAGTCACAAAGTTTTGAAATTGACATTTAATTTTTTTCAAGTATAATTAGATAAGACATAATTTAAAACATATTGTAAAGATTGACACTTTAAAAATAAAGCTCTATTTTATAGAAAGTTTTACATTCACAGACTTTTCTATTGGACTGAGTAATGTAACAACTAGTTAAATAACAACTATATCAGCCACTCTATATAGAGTTAAAGAGGAACATACATTACTCCCTTATTCCAATAGCAGTTAACATTTAAAGTAAGAAAGGATTTGGAACTGGACTGTCAACGAGACAGATAGGAGAGTTCAGTGACTTGATTAAAAGTAATTTCATTGATGACAATATTTTGAATTGTCCTTTTGAGGTTTACTTAGGTTTTTTCCATCTTGAGAAATGCTCAATCCACAGTAAGACTAGAAAAATGAACATTGTTATTTAAATAGAAGAATATCATGGCTTAAATGAAGAATGATTAATTCAAATGTTGTGCTGTGAAGCCCTCATCACAGAGTATCAATTCTTAAGGTCGCATGAAGACTAGAAGTTTAGGGACACCTCAGTGGCTCAGTCAGTTGAGCACTCAACTCTTGATTTCTGCTCAGGTCTTGACCCCAGGGTCATGGGATAGAACCTGCATCAGACTCTGTTCTGAGCATGGAGCCTACTCAAGATGCTCTCTCTCCCCCCCTCTGTCCCTGACCCCCGCTCATGCTCTCTCTGTCTCTAAAATAAGAAAGAAAGAAAGAAAGAAAGAAAGAAAGAAAGAAAGAAAGAAAGAAAGAAAGAAAGAAAAGAAAGAAAGAAAGAAAGAGAAAGGAATAGAAGTTTAAAGATGTGGAAATGGATTTCTGTAAAGGCATCCATAGCATCAAAACTGTTGGGAGATCTTTGTGGAGATCTCAGGCCTGGGACCATGGCAATGAGGGTTTTCACCACAGCTGTGGGCTGCTGCTGATTTTAGCTCAGGGCACCAGGCTTGGAATCTGGAACTCAGCTGCCTGGGTTCCAACCCCTACCTTGCCCTTAACAGCTCTATGACCTTTGGTGAATTACTGCAACTTCCTGTGCCTCTGTTTCTTTATCTGTAATACGAGGGTTAAGAAATGAGAAAGTAGCCTTGATATTTGGGATTGTAATTTTAGGTCTTGGTGTTTTGTTGAAAATTCAAAAAAAAAAAAAATCTCACAGAAAACCAACAGTCAGATATAGTCATCCTGTGACCATAGTGAGATAAGGCAAAGCAAGAGCAGTTGATCATTTTGTCTAAGGGCATACCAAAGACAAAGTTATCACAATATACCTGCTGAAATGAGTAACTGCTGCTTCATTAACCTCATTGGAGTCTGCCCTCCTTCTAAAAAAAGCTTCTTAATATACTTGATAATAGAATTCTCCCTGCTTGCAGACAGCACTTGAAACAGTGAAACCCAGCTTCTGGAACCCTCTTCTAAAATCCCCATCACCAGAGTTCAGATCCTAAGATGAGTCTTCCTATCACTGTCTGAGGTGCCCCGGGTATCACCGTGGGTCTCATTTCCTGCAACAGGAATTAAACCAAAGTGTGTAACTACAGGTGCTCCTCCTGTCATCTTTGACAAGAGGATGAGAGTAATAATTGCTTCATAGATTTTTTCTTTTTCTTTTTCTTTATAGGCTTTCTTATAAAATTAATTAGTATATAAAAAGCTCTGAGAACATACCTGACACGTTAAAAAGGAAAGGTGCTATTGGCCATCAGTGCCGCGTGGCCTTATTTTCTGGGAATTTGGATCTGGCCCCTTCCAAATGCGTCAGCTGAAGACTTTCTGTCTTCTGCCATGACCTCGCTCTCAGGCTGCTCAGGACACAGATCAGTTCCCTGTTTACTGGTGTCAGGAAGAGCCCATGAAAACTAGTGCCTTGTTACATAATTGCCCCTCTAGTTCATTGAAAATAGCAATTTCACCTATTCAGTAGAGTTTAGTTAAAAATTGCCTTGTCAAAGCCACAATTTGGGATGTCTTGAAAAAATAGCACCGTTTCTGAGCTGCATCAGTTCCTTTGCGATCCTCAGTGCTGGGGACATGGTGGTACATAGATCCAGCCTCTCCTCTAACTGCTCCTACAAGCCCATGCACCTGCACTGTGCAAAGTAGTTGATCTGCAGGCATTGGCTGGCCTGGGGCCCTGTGGACACTCGGCTGGGTGCCCACATGCAGCAGCCCTAACTACACTTTTGTGGAAGCCAAAGATTTTTTCTACCTTGTTACGGACAGGTTTATTTCTAATCCATCTGATTTCAATTTGATACTGCGTGTCACACTCATTGCCCAGATTCCGCTGCTCCGTTTTTAGGAAATTTGACTGAATATTTTTCAACACCTGATATTTAACAACTAGAAGAGATGGAGGCATTATTGTTAGGTACAAAGCAGCTATCTATGTGAACAATAGAGACATATTGACTACCAAAAGTTGCATTCAGTTACATAACATAGGAAAGTTTAAATCAGCTGAATTCATTGAAAAGACATACAGAGATTTAGATTGTTAGATAAAATAGGTACAACGATGGTATCCGCACCATTAAATGGCTGGAGAAATGAATGAGGGAATTAAGGCAAAGTGCTTATTAGCTGGATGTTTCTGCATCCTCGTTGCTCAGTATTATCTGCAAAATGGCCCCAGTGATGTTCATGTGCCGGTACCCAGATCCCATGCTTGTTACTTTATGTGGCAAAAGGGATTTAGCACATGCAGTTAAGTATCTTCATATGGGGAGATTATCCCAAATTATCATGTAGATACAGGATAATTACAAGGGTCATTATGAGAGGGAGGGGGCAGGATAAGCATCAGAGAAGGAGATGTGGTGATGTAAGCAGTGGTCAGAGTGATGGGGCCAAGCACCAGAGGATACATCCAGACTGCAGAAAGTAGAAAAGGCAAGGGATCAGTTTTCCCTTGGAGCCTCCAGAAGGAATGTGGCTGTGCTGAGCCTTGATTTCAGTCTACAGAGACTTCTGACTATGAAACTATAAGCTATGAGTCTGTAGAATTTAAGCCATTGAATCTGTTATGACAGCAAAGGAAATTACTACAATTTTGGTAGGACTATTATTATAAATACTACTGTACTTGTTTGCTGGGGCTGCTGTAAGAAGATACCATAAACTGAGTAACTTAAGCAAAGACACTCACCGTCTGACAGTTCTGAAGCTACAAGTCCAAGATCAAGGCATCTGCCTGGTTGGTTCTATTGGAAGGCTGTGAGGGAAGAGTTTGTTTCCATTTTTTTTCTCCTTGACTTATAGATGACTGTCTCTTCCATAGGTCTTGACATTGTCTTCCGTCTGTGTGTGTTTCTGTGTCCAAATTTCCCCTTTTATGAGATTGCCGATCAGATTGGTTCAAGGTCTACCTTAATGATCTCAATTTAACCTGATTACCTCTGAGATGGTCTTAACTTCAAATAACATTATCCTAGATGGTATTGGGGGTTCAGATTTCAACATATGAATTTAGAGGGAGGGGCACAAACAACTCATTATAATTATTATGTGCATTTATTTTATTTTTAAAGTTAATTGAGTTTTTAGTAATCTCTATAGCCAACATGAGGCTTGAACTCATGACCCCAGATCAAGAGTTGCATATCCTACCAGTTGAGCCAGCCAGGCTCCCCTTATTATGTGGATTTAAAATATACTCCTAGGGGTGCTTGGGTGGGTGGTTCAGTCAGTTAAGCATCTGACTATTGATTTCTGCTCAGGTCATGATCTCACAGTTCATGAGTTCGAGTCCCACACTGTGCTCCTCACTGACAGTGTAGAGCCTGTTTGGGATTCTATCCCTCTTCCTTTCACTCTGCCCTTCCCTTACTCTCTTTTTCCCAAAATAAGTAAATACATTTTTAAAATAATAAAAATAAAATAAACTCCTAGAATGTGAAAGCTATGACTATACTCTCAGAAACAAACAAACAAACAAACAAAAAACAAAGAATTATTTTAACCATAAATTTCATTTGACTAAGGTGGTTCTTTTAAAAGGCAGCCTGATTGGGGATTTGCCATGTCTTAAAGGTACTGTGACTTACTAGTTTAATAAGAAATGGTACCACTGATATGACAACTGGGATACAATCTCAATTATGGGAAATGACAATTTAATAGTTCTAAAAACAACTCCCTTTTATAATTATAGAGAATTTCCTTAGTGGTTTTGCAAGTTCTTTAAGTCATTCAACTTATCTCATGAGGTTTGCTTAAGGATGTGGTTACTACAATATTTGAGCCTGTTCAGTAGTTCTGCAGGAGGTCAGCAAAAAAGCATGTTTAATACATATAGACATATGGTGGCCACATCCTTATATAGAACAAGCAAACCAAATCATATTTACCACTGGCATCTGACTTTCCTTAGATTTGTCCTGGATTAGTGGTGCTTAAAACTTCAGGGAGTCCTTTGAGAGTAAATATTACAGAAAAGATTGGTGTCTCCCCAGAAAAATGCTGAGTGTGTGTGTGTGTGTGTGTGTGTGTGTGTAAGTAAACAGAAATTTTGCTTAAATGTCAGACCATTTGAAGTTGCTTCAAAGCTTATTTATGAGCCCCTCAAGACTTATTTATTTATTTATATATTTATTTATATATTTATATTTGTATTTATTTCTGAGAGAGAGAGAGAGAAACAGCATGAGCAAGGGAAGGTCACAGAGAGAGGGAGATAAAGAATCCGAAGCAGGCTCCAGGCTCTGAGCTGGCAGTCAGCACAGAGCCTGATGCGGGGCTCGAACCCACGAACCGCGAGATCATGACCTGAGCTGAAGTCGGACGCTTAACCGACTAAACCACCAGGCGCCCCTCAATACCCTATTTAAAACCTTTTTTTTTTTTTTTTTCTGAGGCAGTTTCTGTGGAAGGTCTCTTGTTTGCTTTAGCCTCATCTCCAAATTCGGCATCTTTATTGGCTTCCAGAGCCTCAGCTCAATCCCACAGGCTCTAGGCTCATCTCCTTCGTCTTGGCTCCGGGTGAGCACTCACTGCCTCATATCTGACCTCACTGGTCCTCGGGAACTTTTCTGAGCGCCACACTTCATAAGCAGCCTTCCTCCTTCTTTCATCGTGGAATAGGAGAAATCAGTCATTGTAAACCCCTGTGCATTGTGGGAAACTATTGCCTAAATTATCAGTTTGCCTTAGGGAACTTACTTGTTTTTTTTCCACAAAAGTTTAGAGTACAATTTGTAGTGCATTTCTAACAAGTAGTTTTATTCATACCTTGGTTCCTTGAACCAAAATTCATTTTTTCTGATATGTAGCATCACATGCATTACTATTTTAAGCCCTACACTTTTTATTAACCCTTGGAAAACGCATAAAATGTGCTATTTATTGTATGAATAAAGCAATTCTTGCGTAATAAGAATATCATATTGGACAAATCATATAAAAATACGTCATAGACGTATATAGCTTCTTATGACTACTTTGAAAAGCAGTATATTTGTAGGTTTTATTTGGATTGGCTGTTTTATTATCTTCTTTCCTAAAGAACTAATACATAAAATCACACTGCATTATTTCCAAAGCTATTAGAAATAGTAAAAAATTGGGGCACCTGGGTGGCTCTGTTGGTTAAGCATCTGACTTTGGCTCAGGTCGTGGTCTCATGGTTCATGGGTTCGAGCATGAACCCTGACAGCTCAGAGCCTGGAGCCTGCTTCAGATTCTGTGTCTCTCTCACTCTCTACCCCTCCCCAGCTTGTGCTCTCTCTCTCTGTTAAAAGTAAAAACGTTAAACCTTGGGGCGCCTGGGTGGCTTAGTCGGTTGAGCGTCCGACTTTCCCTTAGGTCATGATCTCGCTGTTCGTGGGTTCGGGCCCCGCGTCGGGCTTTGTGCTGACTGCCAGCTCAGAGCCTGGAGCCTGTTTCAGTCTGTGTCTCCCTCTCTCTCTGACCCTCCCCTGCTCATGCTGTCTCTCTCTCTCTCTCTCCTAGAAATAAATAAAACATTAAAAAAAAGTTAAACCTTAAAAAAAGTAGTAGCAAATCTATGTACTTAAGTGTTAAAAATCAGAGGAAAATGGTCAATCAAAATCTTAACTTGAAATGACTCATACTGTTTATTGCCTTTGCTCCAACTGTTCCTTCTGCCTGGAGGGTCTGGTTTGTCTCTTTCTTCAAGATGAAGTTCCATCCATGAAGTTTTTCCTGAACCACTCAATCTACTTCTGTTTCCACAACTATCTCATTAGATTGTAATCACAAATTGGTTCTTTCTTTTTTATCAGCCTCTCTCACTGCACTCAGATTTTTGAAGTCGGTGATGGTTATGATTGAAACAGCTGACTGAAACAGCTCAGTATCTAACACAGTGCTGTTTACTTAGTAGTCAAGCAGTAAATGCCTGTTGAGTTAACAAAAAGAAGCTTAAGTCAGTAAAAAAAATAATTGGAACGGGGTTAGAGAGCTCTTCATATTGAGACAGATTTTTCTTTTTGTCATTGTCACTGTAGAATAATTTTAGATGGTCATATGAAGAAATTCAGTACAGTATCTAATAGATTCAGAGCAGGGGCTGCAAACACTCCTTTCAGGAAATGTACAAGGTAGTTGGAAATATAGGCTTAGAGTGTCAGAAAGAAAAGCTGCAAAATGCAAAGGAACTTAAGAATATGTAAGGCAATATTGTCCAAGCTATTTACATATATATGGAGAGGCAGTAATAACAGTGATTGGACTCACTGTAATAGAAAGAGTAGAAAATAATGAAAAGTAAAGATACAGAGATATTTCAGATTTTGTACTGCCACTTTAAATCATCAAATGGAGTGCCACTAATGCACAGATAAACAAAGTACTTATGGGCATCCATGACCCATCATTCATCCCAGTGAATGAGAGCAGGAAGTCACGAAGATATAACTAAGGCAAATGAAACATAAACATGGCTTACAGCCCTGGATTACAGATACCTGAAGCTAATGAATGATAGAGATGAAAGGAAAATACTGGATTTGCATATGGCTCTGTATATTTTCAGACTAATTAATGTAAAAAATATGAAAGTAAAAAGGGATAAGGATTCATTCCTGTGATCAATTTTGTCAGAGATTTTCATGTTTCATACATGAAAAGTTATTTAAAATAACTTACTCTTGAAGAAGTATGAGCTCTGAAATCTTGCCACATTCCCTGAAACCTGTGATAAACTGTCAGCCAGAGATTTCATATCAAAATGAAATGCTTGCACGGGTATCACACACACACACACACACACACACACGTACGTGTGTACATAGACGTGTATGTGTGTGTATATGTGTATATGTCTATATCCATATATAATTTTTAAAAATCTCTACTCTAAATTATAACTAATCTTTTAAAAGAACTGTGTGTCTAGCTCTAACTGGGGCAAATGTAAATGAACTGACGTAACTGAATCAAACAAATTGGGGGAAACTAATTTGAAATTATCTTGTGCATTTAGATAATATGCTTTCTTTGTATCTGTGTATAGTGATTTGAGCTATACAAAGAAAGAAATAATTATTAGGGATTCTCTTTCAGTAGATGGGAATGGTGAGTTGTCAGCTTACATAAACATCAGGTTGAGGGGCTTCTTTTCTTACTGAAGATGGCACTATTTTAGGAAGCGGATGTCTCTTAATTGGGTACACATTACCCTCAAAAATGAATTATACTTGCTAATCACTTGTAAATTGACAAACTAAAATTCGATGACGTTGCTGACAGAATAATGACAAATATTAAATCAAGGAAATTTGTAATAATTGCCCTGGAAAAAAAATTCAATTACAATAAATTGACTCAGGTTAAGAAATATTGCATTTTTTAATGTTTATTTTATTTTTGGGAGAGAGACAGAGTATGAGTGGGGGAGGAGCAGAGAAAGAGATTGGGTGACACAGAATCTGAAACAGGCTCCAGGCTCCAATCTATCAGCACAGAGCCAGCCCCAAGCAGGGCTCAAACCTACCAACCATGAGATCATGACCTGAGCCGCAGTCGGCGCTTAAGTGACTGAGCCACCCACTCGCCCTGCCCCAAGGAATATCGCACTTGTAAACACAGCACATGTTGTACCTCTGTCTTGCTCTCACTATAAGTCTCCTAGTGCCCTTCTCAACTGATCTTCAGGGACCCTGGGCCAGCCTGCACAGAGGGCCCTGCCTGGAGATTTGCCACAGGCATTGGACTTTTGCTGTACTCCCAATTAGCTTTTCTCCTTTCTCCCCTAAGCCCAGTTAAGTTCACCCTGTTGGATAACATTTTAGGTCCGTCCAGTATCCCCTGTATCCTCTATAGTGCTTTTCCTGTTCTCTCAGTTTTCTTCTGTTGCTTTTTAAGTTATTAATTTTTAAATTAACATTTAAAAAGTTTTCCTTTGGGTCTTTTCATTCATCCCCTTTTTTGTTCCATATACATGGGAATAGAAATAAGTGAGCTCAGCACCTGGGTGGCTCACTAGGCCAAACATTTGACTTGGGCTCAAGTCATGATCTCGTGGTTTGTGAGCTTGAGCCCCACTTGGGGTAAACGGGAGCCTCCTATCAGGTGAGCCTGCTTCTGTCTCTCTCTTCCCCTCTCTCTTTCTCTCAGTCTCTCTGCCCCTCATGGTATTCTCTCACTTCCTCTCTCTTTGCCCCTCGCTCACTTGCAGTCTGTCTCTCTCTTAAAAAAAAAAAAAAAAAGTGAGCTCATAAGAGGGATACTTAATAAGATAAGGATTCTTTCATATTAAAGAAAATAATGCCATAGATTTCTTGCAAAATTAGTTAAAACCCTAAAAGAGTGTCATGACTGTTCAAAACGTTCTTAAATTCTGAGGGTCTGCTTTTGGATTGTCCCTCTCGACTCTATATTTTCCTCTAATTAAAACTATGTTGTTTTCTTAGGCACTCAAACATGTAACTTTCGTCATATGAGTAATGACCACATTATATTGTTTTTTATCTATTGTATTATAAATGTTAATATTTCAGCTACCCTAAAAGCCTGATTAAACCATTGATGATGAACTTAAGCACCTTTGATGCATTTTCCCCCCATTGCAAAAGCTTCAGGAGAGTACTTAAAAGAATACTCTTGGAAGCCAACCTCTTTCCTATTTGTTGACTTCTGTAATATCTTCAGTTAAGGACGAATAGGGTACTTCATGCTGTTTAATAGATGTAGTCTTAACACATTTATAATTTCAGTTTTTATGAACCTGTGCATGTTGTGTACCTTTTTAATGTCTAACTAGGTATTAAGAGGAATCAAAATAAATCATTTGTCAAACATATTAACTCTTTTCCAAACTTACTTACTTAATAAGTCTTATTTTTATTTATAGCAAAAGTATTTTAACTGAGACACTTAGGGATTGGCTGACATGGTCTGTCAAATCATCTGTGGTCAATATAGTTTAAAAAATGCTTGGGGTTTAAAGGTTGTTTTTTTTTATTTTTAATGTTTTATTTATTTCTGAGAGAGAGAGAAAGAGACAGCGTGAGCAAGGGAGGGTCAGAGAGAGAGGGAGATACAGAATCTGAAACAGTCTCCAGGCTCTGAGCTAGCTGTCAGCACAGAGCCTGACGTGGGGCTTGAACCTATGAACCATGAGATCATGACCTGAGCCGAAGTCAGACTCTTAACCTACTGAGCCACCCAGGCGCCCCTAAAAAATTCTTGGGGTTTTATTTCTAGTAGACAATTTCTGTTTCTTTGTCCCTTGTTGCTTGCAAGTTTCTCTTTTGTTCTCTTTCTCCCATCCTCCTCCCCTTTCTTTTGAAATCATGAACGGTTAGAGCTGATTTGATTTTTTTTTTTCATCTATCAGTCAGACCTACTGTTCTGTCTTTTGATTTTCTAAACCAGTACATATAATCCAGAGCTTGAACTTGGCACAGCTTCAACAGCTGAAATTTGACTCTTCTTCACTTTGGGGGCTCCCATCAACTCCATGTTCTGAAATGTGATATTCCATCTGGGGTATTTCAGATGATCGATTATTTTGTTTATCAAGTTTTGTTATAAAATGATAAACTTATAAAAATCGATAGAAAATGGTAGTTTATTTTTTTTATTTTTTTACATGTTTTATTTATTTCTGAGAGAGAGACAGCATGAGCAGAGGAGGGTCAGAGAGGGAGATACGGAATCCAAAGCAAGCTCCAGGCTCTGAGCTAGCTGTCAGCACAGAGCCCAAGGCAGGGTTCGAACTCATGAACCGTGAGATCATGACCTGAGCTAAAGTCGGATGCTTAACGGACTCAGCCACCCAGGCACCCAGAAAACAGTAGTTTAAATCTAGATTGGTAGCCATGTTGCCAGAATTCAAAGATAAACTGTGCCACTTCCTAGTTGTGTGATTCTAGCCAAATATTATTAGCTATGTGAGCCTCAGTTTTCTCATCAGCAAAACTGAGATAATTAGAGAATCATAGGGAAAATTTAATGAGTTAATAGAAATACATGCTTAGATCAGTTCCTTTCCTTTGCAATTAATGACTACATGTTTCTCTCATCATGATCATAGCTTGAAAAAGTGTGTAGCATATCATGGGCATATATAGCAAAATGCTTGTTGAATGAATCAATGAAAGAATAATGTGTCAACTCAATAATCCCATAAACATTGGGAGCATTTTTAGAGCTTTCTCTTTGAACTATATAAAGATGTTAGACATTCAAAAACTGTCTGATAGCTTGTAAAACTCAGTCTGTTTATTTTGGCATTTTATGTAGGTCAAATCAATTAGACAGTGTCTCTCATTTATATTTAAAATAGTAAAACAGTAGCTTTCACAAATGATAACCTTGGGTATAAACATGGGCAATGACTATTTGAAATGAATTTCAGGAATTTTACTATTATTTTACTACTATTATTTATACCATTTCTTAACATTATTTATGTATGTGTTAAAGGAGCAATATGGGCAATTTATGAACTTCTAATGTCCATGATATTATATATATGGATATATACACAAAATTAAAACTCTTTATTGATTAAATACATCTGTTATTCTCAATCACTGGATCCCGGAATAAATGTTCCCTGACTACATTTGTTCTCTTCCCTGAATTATTCAAATCAAATCAAATGATCTTGTTTTTAATTAGACTCAATTTAACCCTGTTATACCTTGTCACTAAACAGATCCTCTGTCATAGAAATTGAGGTTTCATATTTCTTAGCCTAGATTCTTGCACAAAAAATGTACTATTAATTTGGTTTCTTATTCTCCTCCTCAGAATAGTGGGAAATATTTTGTACGTTGATGATTTTATTATAGTTTTCCAAAACTATTTTAACAGGTAGATGAAGTTTGACTCAAGATAATTATGTTGAATTGCAAGGCACTGGCAGAAATAAGTCCCTGCTTTTGAATCATATGTAATAATTAGGAATTGCCCACGGCAGCTGGTGAAAGGATTATTGCTAAAAATCACCTCTGATTCTCACTACAAAATTCAGTCAGCTCTCATAATGACAAAGGGAATGCTGCCTGGATCCCCACTCAATTCAAAAATTTATAAAAAATTCGAGTTCAATATTGTGAATATTACTTTTTGTGTATATAGTTCTGGAATTATTGATAATCCATTATATTTCTTTATAATCTAACTATCATTCTTAATCAAGAAAGATATAGAAAAAGTGTACTAAAAGGTATTTGCAGGGTAGAGATAAGTGAAATGTTACTTAAGGAATTTAGGCTGGCCCAGCAAGAATGAAATAAACTGAGATGACATGTGAGATATTCATACATTCACTTGGGAGTATTCCATAAACTCATGGAAATATACTGGAACTTATTTTTTCTTGCTTCTTCAAACATCTATAGGACATAGAACTCCATTATAAATGTTATTTCATTACCAAAAAAAAAAAAGTCTGTTTTTGTGACTGAAATCATTGGAAAATACTCAGAATAATATTGTTTTATACTTTTGTTTAATACTGTTTTTTATTTTTTAAATGTTTTTATTTATTTGTGTGAGAGAGAGAGTGAGCAGGAGAGGGTCAAAGAGAGGGAGACACAGAATCTGAAGCAGGCTCCAGGCTTTGAGCTAGCTGTCAGCACAGAGCCTGACGCGGGGCTCGAACCCACAAACTGTGAGATCATGACCTGAGCCGAAGTCGGATGCTCAACCAAGTAAGCCACCCAGGCTCCCCTGTTTAATACTGTTTTATACTTTATTCCATTATGGAACCAAGGTACAAAAAGACTTGGGTATTTTAAAACCACTGCCATTTTCAAAATCCCATGCATACATTTTTAACAGTTTTCAAAAGAAATATGTAAAATAATGTTCTTCTATGGAGGAATGAAATTAATGATTGGTGGGCTGCATTTCAACAGATCATTTACCCTCCATTGTCATAAATATTAGCTGTCTGACAGGACACTATTAACTAGTCCCCAGGAAACTAATTGCTGAAAAGGCTTACAGGTGATTTTATAACTAGAGTTATAAAAATGCAGAAATTCTGACAAGAAGAGCACATGAACTCTTGAGAGCTTAGCAAGAAAATCAACATTTTCTAGCTCCTGAGAGATGGATTGTAGTACCAATGTCACTGACAGATCAGTTTACCTTTTAGTGTGGTACAAAGGAAGAGAGTTGTAGGCTGTCAAACATTTCAGCAAGTAAGAAAAATGATATAGCCTTGAGGTAAAGTTGAAAAGAATTGTGCCTGTTGGATTCTGTGGAAATCTCAGTTATGTTTTAATTTCTTAGAATTTAGTAGACATTGACTTCTTATTTTAAAAGACATTTCATCTGAAATGTTCTAATTTTGTCTGGAGAATACTAAAATAGTACACACATTTTCAGTTTTCTACAGTATCAAAGAAAATAGTCATTTTGGGTTCAGTACAATACAAGTTCTATTTATATCGGTAATTTTCCCTCAAATTTTCTTTCTCCATAGAATTCCCACTGAACGTGGATTATGAGTTACTTTGTTTCCTTTGCTTGTCTGTATTGAATAGTAATTTGCCTTTTCTCTTAGAGTGTGTTGCCTTCTCTGTAATATGGCATTTAAACCATATAGATTTTTATAAATCGGTTTCCAGAATTCACTGATTTTACTCTGTTCAGTGCTTTTGCTAATTATTGGGTGAAGATAACTACAGAAAACTTAGTTCTCCTCGGGTACCCTCAACCTTGAATCTCTATGAGTGTCAATTTTCCTGACCGTTCCCAAATATATCTTATTCCTTTAGCACAGGCGTCCTCTCGATTATATCTTTTTCCATTGACATTTGTTCAGATTTTTCTTAAATCTCTGAAAACTTCCACTTGTGTGTGCATACAATAATTTGGATCTATATTTTGTTGTGCTTTACATACCTCCATCTCACTGCAAACTCTATTAGAAAGTCTTTTCTGGTAACACCTGGGTGGCTCAGTTAGTAAAGCATCTGACTCTTGGTTTCATCTCAGGTCATCATCTCAGGATTCATGCGTTCGAGCCCCACATTGGTCTTTGAGATGGCAGTGCAGAGACTGCTTGAGATTCTCTCTCTCCCTATCTCTCTGCCTCTACCCTGCTCACATTGTGTCTGTATCTCTCAAAATAAGTAAATGTTCTAAGAAAAAAGTATGTTCTGACTGGTGTTTATATATGGTTATAAAAATAGATATATTGCTTACATATTCATTTTATACATTATATATATATAACTATATAACTATAAATATTTTCTAGGAATTTAATTAACTTCAACACAGGAAGAATATTAGCTTTTACTTTATTTCAAATTTGTGTCCCTAAGTCCCATTTGACCTCATTAATTTCTTGAATTTACATCTTTTTACAAGTTTTTTCAAATCCATATACACAGATTTAGAATAAGTCAGTACTTTTAAAGTTTAGGAAGTAAGATTGTATTGATTATAAAACCCATATGATATATATATATATATATATGTATGTAAATATGTTAAAATATTCTATTGGTTAGAATGTTAATTGTTCTCAATGATGCAAAATGAATCAGTTATTTGAGGATAGAATTAGTTCATTATAACAATTCAGTATATTGCTGTTTCCCAATCCCAATGGAGCATTTAGCCATTCTTGTTTGAACAAGATTGAACAGTCCTGTTATTTGTGGGAATAATATCTGAAGAAAATGAGATCCAGAAATTTTATTTATTTTTTATTTTATTTATTTTTATTTTTATTATTTTTTTTTATTTCTAGGAGAGAGAGAGAGAGACAGCGTGAGCAGGGGAGGGTCAGAGAGAGAGGGAGTCACAGATTGAAACAGGCTCCAGGCTCTGAGCTGGCAGTCAGCACAGAGCCCGACGCGGGGCTCGAACCCACGAACCGCGAGATCATGACCTAAGCGAAAGTCGGACGCTTAACCGACTAAGCCACCCAGGCGCCCCTAGATCCAGAAATTTTAATCTCAAATCCTATGATCTTATTTTTCATTCCAAGACCTCAAATAAAACTTTTAAGATTGTTTCATGTCTGTTTTTTCATGGAATAAATGAGGACTTCTTGTATTTATACACTCTAATAGATTAGCTATAAAATCAGTTACATTATGTAAAAGTCACATTAGCTTTTGTCCAATGACCTAGTTTATGTTCAGATTTAAGATGTGGGCTCTTTCTGGATTATACTGACTCAGATCTCATACATCGTCCACTTAAGTAATTATCAGCTAATTTGCTGGTCAAGATAATCTGGTATAGGGAACATGTGTTTATATTACATTTTCTCATATGTAACATGGTAACATCTAAAATGTAGGTTTATCAAAAATATTCCATTTTTAATTTTTCTTTTCTTAAATGTGTATTTATTTTTGAGAGAGAGAGTGCACACAATCTGAAGCAGACTCAGCAGAAAGCCTGATGCGGGGCTCAAACTCATGAGTCATGGGATCATGACCTGAGCCAAAGTCTAATGCTTACCCGACCGAGCCCCCCAAAAATCCCAATTTTAATTGCAAGATTCAGATTGACTAGTACAAAAACTGTATTTAAATGAAAAATATAATAAACAACCAAGACAAATATAATACAATTAACTAACATGATTTATTAAATAGATTTTAGCATTTCCTATAGAAACAAGTATAAATCAGGTATTTGTATTTTATTTAGTAATGATAAAGTGAAAACCATTGCATGTTACCTTATGAAAAATTTGAGAGTAAATATAGCTGGTATTTATTGACCATTTGCCACTATATCATGGAATCAGAATGCCCTGGTGTCATCCTAGCTCTAACCCTGCTTGCTAGCATGTGGCATTAGGCAAATCCTTCATCTTTGTCTAACTCTCTTTTCTCTTTTATTAAATGGAGATATGAAAGTATATATGAATATATACCTTGGGGCAATGGTTTTTTTTAAAGTTTATTTATTTTTGAGAGAGAGAGAAAGACGGCATGAGTGGGGGAGGAGCAGAGAGAGAGGGAGACACAGAATCCGAAGCAGGCTCCAGGCTCTGAGCTGTCAGCACAGAGCCCGAGGCGGGGCTCAAACCCACAAACTGTGAGATCATGATCTGAGCCAAAGTCGTCTGCTCAACCAACTGAGCCACCCAGGTGCCCCTGCCTTGGAGCAATGTTATCCAGCAGCATCTTTCTATGTTGATGGAGATGTTCTATATTATGTGCTGTTTAATATGGTATTTACTAGAGGCATATGGCTCTTGGGAACTTGAAATATGACTAATGTGGTTGAGAAATTAATTTTTAATTTTAATAATTGAAGATTAAGTAACCACATGAGGCTGGTGGCTTCCTTATTGGAAAGCCTAGACTGGGGGAGTTGTTGTTTAGTAGTTATCTGAGATAATACATGAGTAGTGCTTAAAAGAATGCCCAGCATACTTTATTATAATACTAATTATCATGGCCCATACATGGTTAAACGTGTGTTTAACAGGCAATATTTCTTTTTATATAACAATTATATGAGATAGCCATTACTTTTCAGATGAGAAAACCAGTTTCTCTGGGTTAAATAACTTGCCTCAGGGTATAAAGGATCCATCATACCAAGAATTATAATAGCTAATGTGAACTTTATTCATGCTTGTTCCCATGCTTTTGCTAACAAATACTCTTTTTACATGCTTAATCTTCAAGTTCAACTAACTTACTAACTTTTTAAAAGTCTGTCTATCTTTATCCTTGTATACATTAACATTTTTCTGGTTGACTAGCTCTTTCTTCCAATATGCATGACTGGATATCTTATCTTTACTGAGATCCTTCCAGGGAAAAAACAAACATACAATAAGCAAAATTATTTTGATGACTTTAACCACAGTTATATTTTTTAAGACATCCTAGGTGATATCTGCCTTTATGAAACGTTTGGAAAATAAAGTCAGGTGCAAATAATTTATAATGTTTGTAGGTATAATTTTACTATCCATTTTGTTTCTTGTGTACTTTTTGAAGGAAAAAAGTTTATTTGAATTGAACTGTGAAAAGTACAATATTCCCTGGCTTTTCTTAATAACTATTACACAGTGCATTCTGAAAGAAAATCACCTGAGAGTTGGCTCATACCTTAGAAGCTCTCAGAGGTTATTCACTTGGCTCAAATAGAATAGTAGCCTGGTAAGGAGAGTGATCTCCTGTGTATAATAACACATCCTGACAAAACTCCGCTATACATTAGAATGAAAACAAGAAAGGTGATAGATTGTTGCTGACAAGTTGGTGATGACACCCATATTGTATTTCTTACAATATGAATGAGCATTCTCATTTGTTGACTATGCTTAACATTTTGTTTTAATATATGCCTAGTATTGGAAAGCATTTTTAAATAATTGTGTTTAAAAACACAAGAAAGACCATTCTTGGAAGTGTTAACATGATGAGGGCTCCGTTTCTCTGCCACCTGATGCCAATGAGCATAGTGTGTTCTCTATTTCTATATTTATAAAAGCAAAAGTAAAAAGCATTTCATGGAAGTGTTAAAAAATATGATAAGCTACAACTGGGTAATCTAAGTGTTTTTTTTCTGTGTTTCTTCAGTCTTTTTTTATATTCTTCTCTATATATAACCAATCGTTTCAAGCTCAAATATCTGTGTTAGTACTGGAATAGAAAATACTGTTAGAAAATAGTGATTTTACACTTAAATATACAGAACTCCAAGGGATTTGTCATTTTAAAGTAAATATTTTAAAATATAAAAAGGAGGATTTGGATTCTTCAGTTTCAAAAAAATACACAATGACTTGCACAGTAGGCTTATTATAAAATCTATTACTTTCATGCCAACTTTTCAGTGCATGGAATTGTGTGGCACAAAAGAATACAAAGAGAATGAATTGTAGATGTTCAAGGACTTGGTGAAATATCAGAGAAAACAAAACAACAAAACTAAACTTGCTGTATATATGTACGCACATACACATATACGTATATGTATATATATATGTGTCTATATATATACACACACACACATGCATACACACAACCATGATAGTTACTCTAGGGAAACATTTCTAGAAGTGTTCTTTTCAGAACTCTAGTAGTATTTTTACTGGTGTGGTGTAAAAAAGGATTAAAAATGCAACCTATTAAACATTTATTATGGGATTCTCCAAAACCTTCACTATGTGAAAGTGCTTGGCAAATGTTTAGGAAAAAGGATAGCATATGTGACATTTCCCAGACATTAATGCTAGAAACAGCAACTCCTCCTATTTTTTTTCCTGATGATCAATCTATAGGGTTATTAAAAGTTTAGGATTTTATAGTGTATAATTAGACAGGGATATTTCTTGTTCTTAATGTTTATTCATTTTTGAAAGAGACAGAGCATGAGTGAGGGAGGAGCAGAGAATGAAGGAGACACAGAAACAGAAGCAGGCTCCAGGCTCTGAGCTGTCAGCACACAGAGCCGTAGGTGTGGCTCGAACTGAGGAACTCTGAGATCATGACCTGAGCCTAAGTCAGATACTTAACCCACTGAGCCATCCAGGAGCCATCCTGAGCTATCCCCTGACCAGGGATATTTCTAAAACCTATTTACAAATTTTATTTTATTCCTTTGAATGGATACAATTTCAACAATAAAGTCTGAAATTGCTTCAGCTCTTTGTTTGCTTCATATTTTACCTCCCCATTTCCCAAAATCATAGAGGGACATGGTACTAAATGTTTAGCAAATTCAGGAAATCTAACCTACCAATCTTTATAAAGCTGTTTGTTCTCAAAGATACAACTGCTAACTAAACTTTGTAATTTTGTGTTTCCCCCTCTTTATGTCTCTTTCTTTGGTTCACATTTTATTTCAGAAGTTATTAAAGCTGAATTTAAAAAAAAACAAAAAACTACAACTAGATTTTGAAAGAGTGGTTCTGGAAATTACATTCTCTGCATCACCATTACTCTCTCAGAATAATGCAGTGACAAATGTTTGTGAATAATTATTTTGCTGGAGATCCTGCATGTTACTCTCAGAATCTCAGATTAACATACAGCACCATGATATTTGTTAAAAGCCACAGAACATTTTCAATGAGTGCTTTGAATAGAAAACCAGTGTTTGGCCAAATTCCAGTTCAAGTAATTATATTCTCCTTTTCTCAATCTTACCCTATAATTTTCATTCTTGATTTGTGGAGTAGTCTTAACAATTGGGATCACTTAAACGTGTGCTTCAATTTTAAGTTCTTTAGATGTTTTGGATGGGAAGCTTTGGGTACTCTAAGTGCTTAAAAATCAGGTTAGTTGGTCATATTTCTAGGACATTCCTTTAAATAGAATAGAGAAATTATGCAGACTTTCACACATTACACTATTTTATGTTCATTATGTTTTTACTTTTAACTAAATCCGATATTTTACATTCTTTATAATAAAAACCCCTCTTTTATATCTCATAGTTTTTCTCTATCAAGTTTCTGTTGTTCATCCTCTCACATGCCTAAACTACAAAAAGGAGGCTGATGGACAACCCCCACCTAGCAGGCAACTGTCCATGGTGCAGAGGAAGTATTGCACATGCGTATTTATAAGTGCAGATATGTAAGTTATTACAATTTAAATGGGAGATGATTTACAAGAAAAGAGTTCTAAGTTACTCACTTTGGGTGTTTTAACAAATTGAAGCTGGTAATAGTTAGGGGACAGAGTCACTATAATTGCACTCTGGGTTCTCATTAACCATCTCTCTCCATCTGCGCTGTCCAATATGGTGGTTGTTGAGAACCCTGCATGTGGCTATTATGCTGTAAATATATAATAGGAAATAAATTTGAAGACATAGTGTTAAAATTAATGTAAAAGATATAAATTCTTGCCTTGATTAAATTTTACATATTTTAATATATTAGATTACGTAGAATATATTATTAAAATTCATTTCACCTGGGGTTAGTTTTAGTTTAGTTTTGTTTTTGCTCTTTATACACAGCTACTAGAAAATTTAAAATTGTGTACATGGTTCACATGGTATTTCTATTAGACAGGGATGCTCTATATCTTCCAAATACAGCAGTCAGTTGTATTTTCTCTGCCATTTTAGTTTAATGTTTTGACCTTCTCAAGTCTTTTATATTTGCTTGTTAACAATTCCCTACTTAATATCTCCTGTCCAACGATTTAAAATTTATTCTGTGAAAGTGGTAAAACTCAGGGGAATTAACACTGTGTTCTAGCAGCTTTAGATCTTCATGAATTGAAAGGGGATATATTTTGAGTTGCTTTACACAAGCAGTTCTTATCATATCCAATGTGTTATGTTTTCTTCCAAGCTTTTGTTATAACTGCAGTCAAAGCGCTTGGGCATATTGCTTTGTATTATTTTCTGTATTTCAAGGGACTAGACACAGGATGGAATCGTGGAATAAATTATATGATATTACCCGACACACCATATAATTTCCTGTTATAAGGGTGATAGCCACTCACTTGGATGGGCAATTTAACACAGGCATTACATTAAAATAATTTTAAGGTAAAACATTAGAATAATTGAACACTGTTTTTCTTCCCATCATCGCAACTACCAAGCACAAAGAAAACAGGAGAGATCATATAGCACATTATTATCTCTGGTTTGCTACATGCCAGTAATTTCATATCAAGTACATTCAATCAGATTTTGGAGTTGCTGTTGTGTAAGGCTTATGTTTCTCAGTCAATGACTCCAATAAAAATGGTATCCTGTTGTGATAGCCTCAAAATTTGTAGCAGTTTTGGAGCATGAGGATCAATTTATCAAAAAGACACAGGAATGATAGAAATTTTCAATGTTCAATTTTCGTTGAATCCCATGTAATCATAGGCAGGGAGGATTTTTGAAGACATCGTGGCAGGATTATAGAACTAAAAATGAATGTTGAACAGCTTTTTTCTTCCTCCCTTCTATCAAGGTAATTTGTTTCTTTTGCTCGGTTGTCTAATGGTATGATAGTGGCGTAAAAATTACTCAGTCCTTTTGTATGGTAGATGTTATTTTTTATTTACTCTACATCTCTCATATTGGAACAAAACCCCCATTTTTCTTGTTGCTATGCCATATTCGTTTCACATATAAGATTTCTGGTGGAACGTTTATGTGTTCATAGGACCTTACCCTGTTTCCAGGATAACCATCTGACCGATTTGGGCTGCTTAAATTTTGGGGATGGGATTATGAAGTTGAAGCCAGAGAGAAAATAAGTTTAGTCTGTCTCTAGATGCACCTGTTCATAAACCATTTTTTTGGTCACAAGGATCACTTTGGTGAAATGCATATAATAAAATACTTGAGATTGTAAAGAAACCAAATTGTATTGAAATAAGAGTTATCAAAATATAAAAGAAAGCCCAATATTTGATATGGTATTATATGTGATTCTTAAGAAAGAAAATAACACTGGTATCAAGGGACTAGTGTAGAAAATGAGAATGAAAGCAGATATGAGAAATGGAGAGACAGAGTTCTGACAGTGATAAAAACATTCGTTCTAATTTTTCCCTGAAACGCAGCCATATTGCTGTCCTCCTCCATCGCCAGCCCCTCACAACATAAATTGTATTTGTTAGTTGATGACTTTGAAAAGAAAGCTCTTCTTTCTGCTTTGATACTGTCATCTGAATGCTAATGCTCTAGTAACGGTGTTATATTATAGACATTAAACACATTAGGAAGATTATTGCTTAAATTTAAAGCTGCAAAGTCAAAGATCACACTACACTTCTGGACTCTAACATTTGTAAGACAATGGTATATAATACTGCCCAGCAGAACTATCTGCAATGTCCAATACTGTAGCCACTGGCAACATGTGTTTATTGGACACTGTAATGTGACCTGTGTGGCTCAGGAGTTTAATTTTTAAGATTATTTTAGTTAATTTGAATTTGACTCAAATAGTTACATATGGGACAGCAGAAGCTATAAAAAAGAATCCTTTTTAATTTATATAATCTAACAGTTTCCTAAGTGGAAATGTTTCAAACTGATGTCAAAAGTTCCTCTAGTTACCGTCCCATTGACACTCCATTTATTCTCATTTTTTCTTAGAGGGTTCCCAAGTGCCTTATAGGAAGATAGCCTCACGTAATTGACAGACCCTTGGCTAAGAAACCAGACAGATGATCTGTGATTCAGTCGAAGCCGAATCACGTACCGTGTGTGAATTACTCCCTTAAAGTAGTTAGTTATCAAACCTAACTGAACATTAGTTTCATCATCTGTCGAATGGAGATTATATCCCTCTCATGGTGTGATGTGAGAATAAAATTAAATATACTCAGAGTGTAGGTAAATATATTTAAGGAGTTTATGGCAGTGTTTTTCACTGTTGTTAATCAGTAAATGTTTGATGTTATTGTTTTTCTCTTTTTTTACTACTTTGGATAATTCTTAAAATATGTTAGAGAAATGATAAACAATAAAACCTGCCTTTACCAGAAGATTCCATTTTTTGTCTCAGCATACTTGGAACATATTTTGAAAAGCATACCCTTGTCAATATTATAAGATATAAGATACCTTGTCAGTCTGGTCACAGTAGTATTGTGGAAGTATATGATGTTTCATTTAATTGTTATATTGGAGTTTTTCTCCATTTTGAAAACATAATTTCTTCTCTCAAAGTGGAAATTCTGTTCTCAGCTTTCAACAACGGCTCCTAAGTAGATTCTTTTGACTGTAAGTGTACAGTGATTATTAATGAAGTTTGAATTTTGGTTTAGTCCAAGTTTAGTTCATTTTAAAGTGTTCAAGTGATGCTTTTATCATGCAGATGTGTCAGACATGTGTTAGGGAAATGAACCATTGATGATTCTATTCAACAGTCCTGATTTGTTACCCTCTCCGTATCCATCAGGTTGAGAAGTTACTCCATGGTTCATTGCAATGTATATAAAATGTTAGCATTGGCCATATTCTCTTATAATGTTACCACCCTTTATCATTTTGGTAGTCTCTATTTATGAGTAATATGACCTATATAACTGAAATATATATTTATCTGGCAAATTTATCACAAGCAGATTTTTGGAACATTTATATTAATAGCATACTTTAGCTTGATATCTCAAGTTGGGGAATTATTTCTGGATGTCCCATAACTAATGGATACTTTAGGATATATAGCTCTATATTTTTACAATGATGTAAGATATTTGTATTCTTATCTCACAATGTCTGATCTCACATTCTTTAAATTGTATTGTTCTTTATTGACTTGTACTTGGGGCTCCATTATGTATTATATTTTAAATTCTAAGTAAAAATTAAAGGAACTGGGGCACCTGAGTGGCTCTGTCGGTTAAGTGCCCAACTCTTGATTTTGGCTTAGGTCATGATCTCAGGGTTCGTGAGATTGAGCCCAGTGTTGGGCTCTGTGCTGACAGAGTGGAGCCTGCTTGGGAATCTCTGTCTCCGTCCCTCTCTGCCCCTCCCCTGCTCTCAAAATAAGTAAATCTTAAAAACATGTATAAAAATGTAAAGAAACAGATTATTGTGTCTTCTAAAAAAAACAGAGAGAGAGAGAGAGAGAGAGAGATTTGTTAATAAGACCCCGCTTGACTAACAAAGCTGAAAGCCACCCTGCTACTAATTTTAACTGAAGTCATTATCTGTGGATGGTTTACTAGCGTAGCATGGCACCGGATTTGTCTTGCTGCTGAATATGACCATATTTTCAGCTTCAGAGGAAAGATATTTAAGGACTGGTGACACTCACTTTAATTTCCTCCCATATTTTTCTCTTTATCTCTCTCTGACACCAAAACTAAGAATGTGGCAAGTGGGATTGTGTGTTAAACAAAACGCTAGCCCAGGCAACCTTTGGCATGGCAGACTCACATGCTATTGCTTGCCTGCAGCTCTCTCTAGCCTGTGTAGTCCCCTTCAAAGTGAGAAGACTACACGCAATCTTAGCGGCTGACTTTTCAATGTGGCAGAAAGCACTGAGTCTTAAATTTGGCTACTTATTGTAATCACCTGGAAAGCACACACAAAACAGTAATGCCTGGGACCCGCCTCAGAGATTCCAATTTAACTCACCCTGGGTGTGACCTGTGCATGGAGAATCCTTTTTTTAATGTCTTCACTAGAATCTAATATGCAGCGTCACTTAAGAACAGCCATAGTAAGCATCCTTGTCTAATAAGGCTTTACCAGGTGATGGGCTCAAGGTTACCTTCAACTGCTGGGGACAAAAAGATAATACAAGGAATTTAGTTCTTTTAAATTTTTTACTCTTAGCATGATGCTCTGAGAATAAATGGCATACTTATCACCCAAGATACCCTTGGGCATCGTTGGTGATGACTCTGGATTACTTTAATTTGTCATTTCTCTTTTTCTTTTTTTGACATAATAAACACACAAGCATTGACGCTGGGACTAACTAACTACCCATCATTAAGACCACGCTTGGGAAAATCCCACCTCTAGGAGCTCTTAAGTCCACATTTGTTTTCTGATACAAAACAACGGCCCCCTGACAACCTTATGCTCTCACTTTATGGAACAAACATAATATTTTTATTTCTTCAACAACAAAAATAAAAAATTTACATCTCGTTACACATACAAGGCAATACTCATTTGTCTCCACTTCCAAAATCTGTGGGCTTTTCTTTTCCTACTATCTCCGTTTATCCTTTTCAGGACCATCGAAGCCGATTTGCCCCTCCCAGACAGGTTGGCATTTTGCTCTGTGTCCGACTCATTCCACCCTCTTCAGAATATCTCTCACTCCAATCACTTCTAATTTCAGCTTCTCCTCTTTCTGTAACTCCTGATGGTACCTAAAATTTCTTTTGAAAATCTGTGTCTACTTTTTGTCACCTAAATACCATCTATTCCCTCAATGATTTTTCTGCCAAGCTCTTCTAATAGTTGAATTGCGCTCATTTGTGTATTTTAAAAATCATGTGTCAATAGGATTCTTCACAGCCAGAAAACTGGCATTCAAACTAATCACTCTTTGAACACTTCTCTCTAAAAAATTTTAAGAAATCCTTTATTGCCAAATTCAAGGATGATTTCAGAGCTTACGTGTTCTAGGGAACCAGAACAAAAGCCTTTATTCCATTAATACATTACTTTTAACAGTTATAGAATATCTACTTCACAGATATCTCTTGAGAGATAAAATCAGTAATAATTAAGAGAACAATTGAGCTGATGTTTATTGAGTTGTTATTGTCTCTTAGATGCTTTGACAGGATCATCCCATTGAATCCTCATTACAGCTGTTTAAATAAACACCTGAGGAGCACCTGGGTGACTCAGTGGGTTAAGCATCCCACTTATGCTCAAGTGGGTCATGATCTCAAGATTTGTGAATTCGAGACCTGCAATGGGCTCCATGCTGACAGCTCAGAGCCTGGAGCCTGCTTCAGATTCTTTGTCTCCCTCTCTCTCTGACATTCCCCTTCCATGCTCTATCCCTCTCTCTCTGTCTCTTTCAAAAATAACTAAACATTAAACAAAATGTGTTTAAATAAACACCTGAAGCTGAGAGAAGATAAGGAACCTGCCCAAAATCACAAAGCAAGAAAGTGGCCAAGTTCAAATTCAAATCCAGGTTTTTCTGACTGCAGCACTCAAGCTTCTGGCATATCTGTATCTATACCTATACCTATATCTAAATGTGGAATGGTCCTTACATTTAAAGAGCTCATGGTTTAATAATAATAGTTTTAGTATTGACTGAACAGTTTCCAATAATCCTGTCCTTACATGTGTGGTTTTATTTGACTCCCAGAAAAAGAGAAAACCATAAGTGTCCTGCAATGGTAGCAGCCATGTGTTAATGAGTAAACACTAATTCACCTAATAAACATTTAGCATTTCCGCTTGACTTGAAAATGTTAGTGTATGAATAAACTACTGAATATTATATCCTAATGAGCAATGCCATGGAATACAAGAATCTATATATTTTCTTCAAAGCATAATTGTTTATAGCCCATTAACATGCACCTTTTGACAGTCCCCTTATGAAGATGTCACAGAAATCTTTAATTGTGTGCAACCAAACAGGTTTTAGTCAGAAGCATGGTTCTCTATAGCAAATTGGGATTGCTAAGGAAAAAAAATAATAAAAAAGAATGAGGGAATATATTCAGCATGAGGACAAAGATCATGCCTAACTTATTTTCTATTGTGTTCCCAGTACTTAGGAAAAACTTTGATCTTAGGTGATAAACATTTACTGCAGAGAGGAAAGAATGACTTGAGAATTAATGCAAAAACTGGGTGATATGAAATTGTAATTGTTTCCAATACTTTCTAGACCAAAAGCAGTCATTGCTGTCACAGTCATATGGCCTAGAGTTCTTTTTGATTTAATTTTCAATATGCATTTTTAATGCTTCGTGACTTGAAAAGGACATATCCAGACATTCCTTTTTATAAAGCAGATATTCAAAAGAAGTAGTCAAATTAAATTAATCCTTTCTTCAAAGTGAAATAAAATGTTTATTTGGAACTGTTATGCAGCATATTTTAATTATTTTTAGATGCCCTTTGTTTCTTAAAATGCTATTGTACATTTTTTAACTTTTCAGAACAAATATATTTTCCTTGTTCATTTTGTCTTGCAAATTATTTTTAATGTGCATGAACAACTTTATGAAATTAATTTATTCAGTTTGGTCCCCAGGAACACACTATATTCAAAGGAAAATACAACTTACTAGGTGATTTTCAATTTTGAGATTAAAAAAAATACACACATGGCTGGGGGCTCTTGGTTTGTGTTACACATACAGATGTGTATATGAGACAGCATGCCAATGTTGTCTTTATAGGCAGCTTAGGGAGATATCAGTGTAACAAGACTCTGTGGTCAGGGGATCATCTATACAGATTCTTTATATAGGATCATTATATGGATTCTTCTATTCCATGGCATTGCTCATTAAGACATGATTTTCAAGATTATCTTGTCTATAGTCCTCATTTAATGATAAAGCGGGTAGGAGGTCTTAGAGTAGTAGCTTAGGGTGATGGGTTAAAGTTGATTAGGTTTATGGTGTCACAGTCTTTAAATGACTACATCTCATTTGTAAACCCTGAGAGTGACTGTGTCTCTGAAGGGACAGGTAATGGTAAAAGATTCCTTCAGCAAAGGGTTTTTTAACCTCACCACTATTGCCATACTTGGTCCAATATTTCTTTGTTATAAGGAGCATTTTAGGACACTAAGCAGTGCCCCTGGCTTGTACCCACTAAGTGCTGGGAGCAACTCCCCTTGCCTGAGTTGTGACCATCAAAACTGGCTCCAGATATCGCCAAATGTCTTCCCGAGGGCAAAATCACTGTTTGGGCACCATCAGACCACTGCTGAGGGTGATGACGTAGGGAAATGACGGTTTTTGCATCCAAAAGCGCACTGCGATTGCTCTTTCCAAGATCACCATAACCTACAGGTTGCAGTGGTCATTTTTTGGACTTCAGTGTATTGATCTTTCTGCTGCATTTATCAAATGATCTTTCTTTCTCCTTAAAACTTTCTTTGTTCACTTGGCTTCCATGAAACCACACTCTTGATTTTCCTCAGTCCTCGCTGGCCTCTCCACTCAGAGTCCCTTTCTGATGTCTTCTTTTTCTTGGCCTTTAAACATCAGAGTAACACACAGGCTCTGTTCTGACAACTCTTCTCTTTTCACACATTTCTTGGGTGATCTTATGCTGTCCCATGACTTTTCAAAGACATTTACATGCTTCCCACATTTGTGTCTTCAGATCTTACTAGTAACTTTCATATATCTAATAGCTTAATGATTCCTCCATCTAATTACATGATAGGCATCTCAAAATTAATATGTCCAAAGCAGAAATACTGGCCTTCCTACCATACCAATCTACTTCTTCCAGTCTTCCCCATGTCAATAAATGACAACTCTGTTCTTTGATTTACTCAAATGAAACAAACAAGGTTGGACCTATCTTTGGCTCCTCTCCTTCTTTAACACTGCACATTTAATCTACCAGGGGATCATGTTGGCTGTACCAGAATTCATCAGTGTTCTACTCTACCACTACCACCGCGGCCATATTATCATCTATCACTTGCATTAATTCAATATCTCACATTTTGCTGCCATGCAATTTTTTCTCAATGGCAATTTGATGCTTTTACAACTTAAATGATCTCATATGGATGCTTTGCTCAAAACCCTTCAATGGTTCCCTGTTTCTTTAAGAGTCTTTACTATGCTTGATAACTCTCTACACTCTGTGGCTAACTCTGTCCTCTTCTCAATTTTGCCTTCTACTCTCTATCCTAGCATCCTGTTCTCAAGCACATCACATTGCTGCCAAATCAGGTTCCTTGCACCTGTTTTTCCTTTTCTCTAAGGTTCTTTTTCCTTAGATAGCAGCGTGGCTCTCTTCCTCATATTCCGCTTAAGGAGACCTTCGCGGACCACCATGTTTATATTACAACATCCCACTTTTCTCCTATCTCCATTTCCTACCTTTCCCCCCATATTATTTATCACCTGTCAACACCTGACACTGTGTATTAATATTGTCCTTCCTCTACTTTCACATCTTACGCTCCCTCATTATACCCAAGACTTACAGCATTTATCTGGCGAATTGTACTTTGAGCTATTTATGAATGAACAAATACATGTATGAAATGTAAGCATTGAGCAGTTATATATTTTTTTCAGTAGACATTAAGCATTTGGAATTAATTGAAGATGTTAGGGCATAATTTCACAAAGTATTTTTCCTGTGTTTGGGGAATTGTGCATTATAATGTAAAGGGTATTTTTAGTCTAGTTGAATAACAGTTACAGAGGTGATTGTTAAGGTGCCATTTAGCAGTTTATTAGTAAAAAAAAAAAATAGAGAAAGTAGACCGTTCAGGACAGTTCCACAGTTTTCTAAATTTAGACTATTGTAGTTATCACTGAGAGAAGACAGCTAAAACAGGAAGAAGAGAAGGCTCAATACAAAAACATGAAACAAGTAAGTAGCAAGTAATGTTCTAAGGCACAAATAGTCTGACTCAGGTGTATTCCAGAGCTTCCGATAATACCTGAAATATGATGCATGCTCAGTGTTATTAAATGAGTGATTTGTTGATTAAATATCCTCAGTGACTTTGACCCATCATGAACTCTCTTACCCAGCTGGCTGGCTTCATTTTAACTCTCATATATGACTTCCTTACCCTTGGTCATATCTGTTATTTTGTTAGTTAAATACCTAATTCCTTTGCAGAAAGAAATAATACACAGAAACTAAAAGTTCATTTATACCATTTGGCCTATTTAATGCTGAAATAGTTTTACTCTTTTGGGCGCTGGAGTTGTGGTGCCTGAGGTAAGATTATCTTCCATTGTGAAAACTGATGTCTTGGATTTTATTTTCTTTGTGTTACCATATTTCATGGTATCCGAGATGTCAACTATTATAAACCAGTCTAATTTCAGAGATGATAAAATGTAAATGTGATAGGGGCTGGAAATTGTAGGATGCGATTACTTCATACATCCTCAAACCAGTGGAGCTAAAGTATATTTCAAACAATAAAATACAACAGTGGCGTGTTTCCTACTGCCTGCACTGTGTTGTTGAGGATGAGAAGGAACTCAAAATAATGACCACTTACTGTTTGCCAGGTATGTGTTGAGGGCTTAACTTTTCTATCACTTGATTCCTAACAAGCAATATAATCACACTAGAAGACAGACAAAATATAAGACATTCAGAAAGTGAGATCCAAACCCCTCTTTCTCTGAATTCACAATCTATAATTTTTCCACTTCATAAATTGTATGGAGATGTCTGGAGGATAAAAGTATATTTGACACCTTGCTCTGTTTGCCTGTGATTCTGCAAACAATTAAGAGAGATGCTGGGTCTATTGGACACCTCTGATTTAGTGTTTCATTTGTACGTATTAGCTATTAACTTACCAAAGTAACACAAGCACATACTTATAAAGACTCAAATATGGTCAAGGTATATAACAAAAGTAATATGTTTCTGCTTCTCTTTCTTCTCCCTGATGCAACCAGGATCTACTTTTTAAACAATTGTTCTGGCTTTTACACACATCTGTATTTTTAAATAAATGTGAAAACAGTCAATTCCTCATTCACCAGTTTGTGATATTATGTATAGACTGCCTATTGTCGTGTATTAGGTTTGGATTATATTGCATAATCTGTACCTTTGCTGCCTTGCTCCATCTTCCAGTATATGTAGTCAATATTTTTATGAAATCAAAATAGATTATGTTATTGTGCCTGGGCTCCTATTGGTCATATCTGAGTATTAATGTGTCCCATGATTATTTTTCATTCTTACTTTTCTCCTAAAATTAAGAATTAAGTGATTCATTTTCATTTGCTTGATTATTTTTGTATCTACTGTTAATGTTTCCCACACTTTCCAATAAATCCTTTGTAGAGTTCAAGGTCAATCACATAAGGTCATGTCAATTCCATTCTTTTCTTCAAAACATCTCTCCAAAAAATAATCGTGTGTGTGTGTGTGTGTGTGTGTGTGTTTCTTTCTGGGTCCTATGGCATGATTGGCATTATGGGATGTATTTTATTAGCATATTAGAATTCCTTTTTTCTGTTGCTGGTTTTTTTTTTTTTTCCCTCATGGCTTGCTCTTTCTTGATTTACTCACTTGTTCTAGGGAAGAACAGCTTCCAGTACTTTCATTATGTTAAAAATATGATGGTGGTATGCCTGTTGATTAAGGAGTACTGAATTAAACTATTATGCCTTATACACCGTTGGCACCTTGGGATATCATCTTATTACTATTTTGGGGATCGTGTTGACTTCTCTCTTAATCTAGTTTTCTTTATCTTGTGGCTGCCTCTTATTTGCTTGTATTCTTTAGAGACCTCTTCCAGTAGCTTCCTGAGAAAGAATGCATGAAAAGCAAAATTTTGAGACATTAAAAACATGTCTGAAAATACATTATTCTTCTCACATATTTGGTTGATAGTTTGGCTGAGTAAAAGATTCAGATTGGAACTAATTTCCATTCAGCAAATGAAGGTATTGTTTCATTGACATCTTCCTTCCAGTGTTGCTGTTGAGAAAGCCAATGTTATTTCAAATCTTATCTTTTGCAAATCAGCTAATATTTTTTTCTTTCTCTAAGATTGATGGATCTTTTCCAACACACTTACAACCATTGTGTACCTATACAACCACTATGTTTCTGTTTTCAATGTAGTATTTAATAAAGTACCTGAACTATTCAACACTTTATTATAAAATAGGCTTTGTTTTAGATGACTTTGCCCAACTGTTGGCTAATGTAAGTCTCCTGAGCATGTTTAAGGTAGGCTAGGCTAAGCTATGATGTTTGACAGGTTACGCCTATTAAATGCATTTTTGACATAACAATATTTTCAGTTTATGATGGGTTTATTGGGAGGTAACACCATTATAAGTCAAAGAAGATCAGTACTTATATAAAATTACTTGGCTCTAGTTTTGTTAGGATACAAACTCTCAACTGTGCCTGATGTCTCTTCTCACTATCCATGCACAGTGCCTCTGTTTAATCCTCTTCAGTGACTAAAACTTCATACCTTTTCCAGAGTTGGGAGAGTACCAGTAATCTGGAGATCTAATTGTTCTCAATTTGTTTTACTCAATCATTTTTGTTTTAACAACTTGTTTTACCCCAAGTTGCAAATGATCCAAGTGCTGCTGATTGTTGAGCTTTTGAAGATTCTACAGTCTATGTCAGTTTGGCCTTGGCTTGCCTGCCATGGATTTCAGATATGCCCTTCATTTGTTTGCTTTCCGGCTCAGACGATTTTGTCACTATCTTTTCTCTTCTGGTTTTCCCAGTGTTGAGACTCACAACTTGAAAACATTCTACTTATGGTATTGTTTGTGGGGTTTGGGGAGCAAATGATCTACATTCCAGAACTAAAATATGATTTTTGATGTGAAAAACTCCTATTTTTTTAGGAGTTCTCATAAGAACTCCTCATAAGAAGTTGAATCTTAAAGTTTAAAAACATAAAAATAAAGGCATGTTTTACTTATGTAATAATAATGAAAACAAAAGCAGCTAACATTATGAATATGTGTTATGGATCAAGTGAACTTTATATGCTTTAATTCATTTCCACCTCAGAACATCTATTAGAGATAAATGCTATTAATAGACCATTTGCAAAAGAGGAAGCTGAAACAGAGTGTTCAGCTAATTTGCCCTACTTCACAGATAGAGTTTAAAGTGGAGCTCAAATTCAAACTCAAAAGTCTGGTTCCAGACTCTCAGGTATTTACTCCTTTATCATACAACCTCACCAAATGATTATACTGAAGAAAAGTTGATGATGAGCCATAAACATTTGAATTCTGGAGTAGCTGTGACAGAAGAAACCAAAGTGATTTTGATTATGATTAAAAAATGTAGGGTAATTTATTACTTACTGATGTAGAAGGGGAGATTATTGTATATTAGTAAGATCCACCTATAGAGTGAATGTGGTTACTTAATGTTCCCTTAATTTTACATTATAGTTTAGTATAGAAAACTGTTCCTATGTATTATCAATAAGTTGAAATATTATCACTCCATTGTCAATTACCTATAACAGGTATGCATATTAGGTAAAAAAAAAAGGCTCTATTTGAAGATGATTGATAAATTATTTGCTATGCATAATTTTAAGTGCATATAAGTTATAAGTATCATAACACTGGTTAGATATAAACTGTATTTATTAAGATAAATGTGTATAAAACTTTTTAGTGAAGTTAATCTTCCAGAATATTTACACTTGTCAACAACAATATCCTGGAAGATTTGTTGTCTTACATGCATTTGTCAAAGCCTATACACTGCTTCAGTATTTTCTGGGGTATTTTGTGCTAAAAGCAACTGAAAGCTAAACTCAAATTCCGAGTAAATTGATTCATCATTTCATATAAAGAAACCATTTTTTAATTCAACTAAGTATGTGTGTGAACACCCAGATTCTATCTACTTCTATATTCTGCTATTCTGTGTGGCAAATTTGCAGATTTGAATTTATTATGAGTGTAGACAAGTCCAGGTGTCATACCCAGATAATAGGATGCCTAGGGTAGTATGAAGGACTATCTATTACTGTATCTCTTGGTAACAATGGGAAAATTGTCACAGAAAACTCTAGCACAAAATTGGTTCACAGGGCCATAGCTGGGTCATATGGCCTTTTCTAAAATAAAAGTTGGTTAGAGTAGGGGTGCCTGGGTGACTCAAATAAGCATCTAACTTGGCTCAGGACATGATCTTATGGTTTGTGAGTTCGAGCCCCTCATCGGACTCTCTAGGTCAGCGCCCAGCCCTCTTCAGATTCTCTGTCTCCCTGTCTCTGCCCCTCTCCCACGCATACTCCTGCTCTCAAAAATAAATAAACATTTTAAAAAATTGGCTAGGGTAATGTAAGTTACCATGACTAACTTAGAATCACTATCTGAAATATGATGGATATAATGGATATGCTATCAGAATTGCCTTTTAAAAATTAATGTGTAATTAACATACAGTGTTATGTTAGTTTTAGGTATACAGCATATTGATTCAACAGTTTTGTTACTAAGGATTTAACCACAACAGGTAGAGTCACCATCTGTCCTAAACAATGTTATTAAAATATTATTGACTACATTCCCTGTGCTGTACTTTTCATCACTGAACTTATTTATTTTATAACTGGAAGGTTTTACTTCTTAATCTTGTCTATTTCACCCATCCCACCTGCTACATACCATAACCTCTGGCAACTACTGGTTTGTTCTATGTATTTAAGAATTTGTTTTTTTCTTCTCTCCTTGCTTCTTTTTTTTTTTCATAGTTTATTGTCAAGATGGTTTCCATATAACACTCAGTGCTCATCCCAACAAGTGTCCTCCTCCATGCCCATCACCCCCCACCCCCATCACCCTCAGTTTGTTCTCAGTATTCAAGAGTCTCTCATGGTTTGCTTCCCTCCTTCTCCCCAACTATTTTTTCCCTTCTTCTCCCCCATTGTCATCTTATAAGTTTCTCCTGATCCTCCTATATGTGCAAACATATGGTATATGTCCTTTTCTGCCTGACTTATTTAACTGAGCATAACACCCTCAAGTTCCATTCACATTGCTACACATGGCCAGATTTCATTCTTTCTCATTGCCACGTAGTATTCCATTGTATAGATAAACACCATCTTCTTGATCCATTCATCAGTTGATGGACAGGTAGGCTTTTTCCACGATTTGGCTATTGTTGAAAGTGCTGCTATGAACATTGGGGTACACGTGCCCCCATGCATCAGAACTCCTAGATCCCTTGGGTAAATTCACAGCAGTGCTATTGCTGGGTCATAGCTGAGTTCTATTGTTACTTTTTTGAGGAACCTCCACAGTTTTCCAGAGGGGCTGCACTAGTTTACATTCCCACCAACAGTGTAGGAGGGTGCCCATTTCTCCATGTTCTCGCCAGCATCTATAGTCTCCTGATTTGTTCATTTTAGCCACTCTGACCTGTATGAGGTGGCATGAGGTATCTCAGTGTGGTTTTGATCTGTATTTCCCTGATGATGAGTGACGCTGATTTGTCTTTTGGCCATCTGGATGACCTCTTTGGAGAAATGTCTGTTCATCTTTTCTGTCCATTTCTTCACTGATTATTTGTTTTTTGGGTTTGAAGTTTGGTGAGTTCCTTATAGATTTTGGATACTGGCCCTTTATCTGATATGTCATTTGCAACTATCTTTTCCCATTCCATCGGTTGCCTCTTAGTTTTATTGATTGTTTCCTTTGCTATGCAGAAGCTTTTTATCTTGATGTGGTCTCAATAGTTCACTTTTGCTTTTACAATCCCTTGCCATTGGGGATGTGTCAAGTAAGAAATTGCTGCAGTGGAGGACAAGGAGGTTGTTTCCTGCTTTCTTCTCTAGGGTTTTGATGGTTTCCTGTCTCACATTCAGGTCCTTTATTCATTTTGAGTTTGTTTTTGTGTATGGTGTGAGAAAATGATCTAGTTTCATTCTTCTGCATGTTGCTGTACACTTCTCCCAGCACCAACTGTTAAAGAGGCTATTTTTTCCATTGGATGCTCTTCCCCGCTTTGTCAAAGATTAGTTGGCCATACATTTGTGGATCCAATTCTGAGTTTTCTATCTTAGTCTATTGGTCTATGTGTCTGTTTTTGTGCCAATACCATACTGTCTTGATGATGACAGCTTTGTAGTGGAGGCTAAAGACTGGGATTGTGATGCCTCCCATTTTGGCTTTCTTCTTCAATATTACTTTGGCTATTCAGGGTCTTTTGTGGTTCCATACAAATTTTAGTATAGTTTGCCCTAGTTGTGAGAAGAATGCTGGTGCAATTTTAATTGGGATGGCATTGAATGTATAGATGGCTTTGGGTAGTAATGACATTTTACAAGATTTATTCATCTGATCCATGACCATGGAATATTTGTCCATTTCTTTGTGTCTTCTTCAAATTCCTTTATAAGTTTTCAATAGTTTTCTTCATACAGATCTTTTATATCTCTGGTTAGGTTTATTCCTAGGTATTTTATAGTTTGGTTTTTTTTGTGTGCTACTTTGAATGGGATTAGCTTCTTAATTTCTCTTTCTGTTGCTTCATTGTTGGTTTATAAAAATGCAACCAATTTCTGTGCGTTGATTGTGTACCTTGCAACTTTGCTGAATTCATGGATCAGTTCTAGTAGGCTTCTGGTGGAGTCTGTTGGGTTTTCTATGTAGAGAATCATGTTGTCTGCGAAAAGTGAAAGTTTAACTTCATCTTTGCCAATTCTGATGCCTTTTATTTCCTTTTGTTGTCTGATGGCTGATGCTAGGACTTCCAGCACAATGTTCAACAACAGTAGTGTGAGTGGACACCCCGTCGTGCTCCTGATCTCAGGGGGAAAGCTCTCAGTTTTTCACCATTGAGGATGATATTAGCTGTGGGCTTCTTATAAATGGCTTTTATGATGTTTAAGTAAGTTCCTTCTATCCTGACTTTCTCGAGGGTCTTTATTAAGAAGGGATGTTATAGGCTCTTTCCATGTTTTAGCTATTGTTGAGAGTGCTGCTATGAACATTGGGGTACATGTGCTCCTATGCATCAGCATTTCTGTATCCCTTGGGTAAATTCCTAGCAGTTCTATTGCTGGGTCATAGGGGAGTTCTATTGTTAGTTTCCTTAGGAACCTCCACACTGTTTTCCAGAGGGGCTGTACCAGTTTACATTCCCACTAACAGTGTAGGAGGGTGCCCGTTTCTCCACATCCACGCCAGCATCTAGAGTTCTCTGATTTGCTCATTTTAGCCACTCTGACTGGCATGAGGTGGTATCTCAGTGTGGTTTTGATTTGTATTTCCCTGATGAGGAGGGATGCTGAGCATCGTTTCATGTGTCTGTTGGCCATCTGGATGTCCTCTTTGGAGAAGTGTCTGTTCATATCTTCTGCCCATTTCTTCACTGGGTTGTTTGTTTTTCGGGCGTGTAGTTTGGTGAGTTCCTTATAGATTCTGGATAATAACCCTTTATCTGATATGTCATTTGCAACTATCTTTTCCCATTCCGTTGGTTGCCTAGTAGTTTTCTGGGTTGTTTCCTTGGCTGTGCAGAAGCTTTTAATCTTGATGAGGTCCCAATAATTAATTTTTGCTCTTGATTCCCTTGCTTTTGGGGATGTGTCAAGTAAGAAGTTGCTGTGGTGGAGGTCAAGGAGGTGAGCCTAAGTGTCCATCAACAGATGAATGGATCAAGAAGATGTGGTTTATCTATACGATGCAATGAGAAAGAATGAAATCTGGCCATGTGTAGCAACATGGATGGACCTTGAGGGTGTTATGCTGAGCGAAATAAGTCAGGCAGAGAAGGACAAATATCATATGTTTGCACGTATAGGAGGATTAGGAGGAACTTGACGGAGGAACAAGGGAGAGAAGAAGGGGGGAAATGGTGGGGGGAAGGGAGAGAGGCAAACCATGAGAGACTCTTGAATGCTGACAAAAACTGAGGACTGATGGATGGGGGGGGAGGGGGGGATGGGCATGGAGGAGGGCACTTGTGGGGATGAGCACTGAGTGTTATGTGGAAACTAATTTGACAATAAACTATTTGTAAAAAATAAATAAATAAATAAAAATTAAAAAAATAAAAAAATAAAATATCCATTCAATATTAGGCCCAGAAAAAAAGAAAAAAAAAAAAGAAAGGATGTTATATTTTGTCAAATGCTTTCTCTGCATCTATCGACAGGATCATATGGTTTTGTCTTTTCTTTTGTTAATGTGTTGTATCACATTGATTGATTTGCAAATATTGAACCAGCCCTCTAACCCAGGAATGAATCCCACTTGATCATGGTGGATAATTCTTTTTATGTGCTGTTGCATTCGATTTGCAAGTATCTTGTTGAGGATTTTTGCATCCGTATTCATTAAGGATATTGGCCTGTAGTTCTCTTTTTTTGCTGGGTCTCTGTCTGGCTTGGGAATCAAAGTGATGCTGGCTTTGTAGAATGAGTCTGGAAGTTTTCCTTCAATTTCTAATTTTTGGAATAGCTTTAGAAGAATGGGTATTAACTCTGATTTAAATGTCTGGTAGAATTCTCCAGGGAAGCCAGCTGGCCCTGGGCCCTTATTTGGTGGGAGATTTGTGATAACTGATTCAATTTCTTCACTACTTATGGGTCTGTTCAGAGTTTCTATCTCTTCCCGTTTGAATTTTGGTAGTGAGTGTGTGTTTAGGAATTTGTCCATTTCTTCTAAGTTGTACAGTTTGTTGGCATATAATTTTTTCATAGTATTCCCTGATAATTGCTTGTATTTCTGAGGGAATGGTTGTAATAAATCCATTTTTAATTCATTATTTTTTCTATGTGGGTGTTTTCTCCTTTCTTTTTGAGGAGCATGGCTAGAGGTTTATCAATTTTGTTTATTTTTTTCAAAAAAAAAACAACCCTTGGTTTCATGGATCTGTTCAACTGTTTTGTTTGTTTGTTTGTTGGTTTGTTTGTTTCTATATTGTTTATTTCTGCCCTGATTCTTATTATTTCTCTTCTTCTTTGGGGGCTCTTGTTGCTCTCCTTCTAGTTCTTTTAGGTGCACTGTTTGATTTTTCTATTTGTCCTTTTTCTAATTTCTTGAAATAGGCCTGGAGTGCAATGTACTTTTCTCTTAGGACTGTCTTTGCCACATCCCAAAGACTTTGGATTGTTGTGTTTTCATTTTCATTTGTTTCCATATATTTTTTTAAAAAATTTCTTCTCTAATTGCCTTATTGGTCCATTCGTTCTTTAGTAGGGTGGTGTTTAACCTCCATGTTTTTGGAAGTTTTCCAGACTTTTTTCTGTGATTGATTTCAAGTTTCATAGCATTGTGATCTGAAAGTGTGCATGGTATGATCTCAATTCTTTTATATTTATTGAGGGCTACTTTATGACCCAGTATGTGATCTATCTTGGAGAATGTGCCATGCAAAGTTGAGAAGAAAGTGAATTCAACGGCCTATGGATGTAGAGTTCTAAATATATCTGTCACATTCATCTGGTCCAATGTGTCATTCAAGTCTATTGTTTCTTTAGTGATTTTCTATCTAGTTGATCTCTCCATTGCTGTAAGTGGAGTATTAAAGTCTCTTGCTATTAGCACATTCTTATCCATAAGATTGTTTCTGTTTGTGATTAATTGTTTTTTGTAATTGGGTGCTTTCATATTCGGTGTATAGACATTTATAGTTGTTAGTTCTGCCTGATGGATAGACTCTGTAATTATTATATAATGTCCTTCTTCATCCCTTGTTACTGCGTTTACTTTAAAGTCCAGTTTGTCTGATATAAGTATAGCTACTCCAGCTTTCTTTAGACTTCCAGTAGCATGATATATATTTCTCCATCCCCTTACTTTCGATCTGAAGGTGACTTCCAGTCTAAAATGAGTTTCTCATAGACAGCAAATAGATGGATTTTGTTTTTTTTTTTTAATCCATTCTGTTACCCTGTGTCTTTTGATTGGTGCATTCAGCCCATTCACATTCAGTGTTATTATTGAAAAATATGGGTTTAGAGCCATTGTGTCGTGGGATTCATGCTTGTGGTGGTATCTTTGGTACCTTGCATTCCTTGCAACATTTCCCTCAGAGAGTCCCCCTTTTTTTTTGTAAGGCTGGTTTAGTGGTGACAAATTCTTTCAATTTTTGTTTATTTGGGAAGAAATCTATCTCTCCTTCTATTCTGAATGACAGGCTTGCTGGATAGAGGATTCTTGGCTGCATATTTTTTCTGTTCATCACATTGAAGATTTCCTGCCATTCCTTTCTGGCCTGCCAAGTTTCAGCAGATAGGTCTGTAACCACTCTGATAGGTTTCCCTTTGTATTTTAGTGCCCTTTTATCCCTAGCTGCTTTCAGAATTCTCTTATATTTTGCCAGTTTCACTATGATATGTCATGCAGAAGATCAATTCAAGTTATATCTGAAAAGAGTTCTCTGTGCCTCTTGGATTTCAATTTCTGTTTCCTTCCCCAGAATGGGGAACTTCTCTGCTATAATTTGTTCAAGGACTTCAGTGCCTTTCCCACTCTCTTCCTCTTCCGGAATTCCTATGATATAGACATTGTTCCATTTGGTTGTATCACTCAGTTCTCGAATTCTCCTTTCATCCTCCTGAATCAGTTTATCTCTCTTTTTCTCACCTTCCTCCTTTTCTATAATTGTGCCTTCTAATTCACCTATTCTCCTCTCCGCCTCTTCAATCCATGGATTGGACGCCTCCATTTTATTATTCACCACATTTATAGCATTTTTAATTCATCACAACTATTTTTAAGGTCCATAGTCTTTGTAGCAATAGATTCTCTGATGTCTTGCATGCCTTTTTTAAGCCCAGTGATTAATTTTATGACTGTTCTTCTAAATTCTTGTTCAGTTATGTTGCTTATATCTTTTTATCAGTTCTTCAGGTGTCACTTCTTCCTGGAATTCCTTTAGGGGAGAGTTCTTCTGTTCATCTCTTTGTCTAGCTTTCTGTCTCTTGTCAGTTTTAAAACCTTGTTATGTGCTCTGCACCTGCGAGTGCTGCTATATTAGGGAAGGTTCATTTATTGTCCAGGGCCTGTCCGTTCAGGAAGTGTTCTTTTTTTCTTTTTATCCAAGACAGAGAGAGAGAGAGAGAGAGAGAGAGAGATAGAGTGAGAGAGAGACAGCGTGAGCAAGGGAGGATCAGAGAGAGAAGGAGATACAGAATCTGAAACAGGTTCCAGGCTCTGAGCTAGCTGTCAGCACAGCACAGAGCCCGAGGCAGGGCTCAAACACACGAACCATGAGATCATGACCTGAGCCGAAGTCGAACACTTAATGCCTGAGCCACCCATGCACCCCATGGAAGTGTCCTTTGAATGGTGTCTCTTGGTCTCTCTTGTTGAGACTTTGGTTATTTTATTTCACTACTCATAGTGGTATTTGGGACTCTACACCATGTGTACTTTGGCTTGTTTCTTGAGGTAGCCCTGCAAAAGAATACAGGTAGAGAAACACACAAGATATGAAGGCACACAAATGCACAGAAAAAACCAACAAACAAGCAAACCAAAAGGAAAAAGAAAATAAAGAAAAAGAAAAAAAACCAAAGACAAAGGACAGTCTAAAAGCATAAAACCAGAATCCCTTTATCCATTCTTTATCCCCTCCTTTATCCATTCATCTATCAATGAACACTCGAGTTGCTTACAAATTTTGGCAATAATTAATAATAGTACAATTAACATAGGGGTGTATATATTTTTTTAAATTAGTGTTTGTTTGTTTGTTTGTTGGTAAATACTCAGTAGTGGGACAGCTGGAACATATGGTATTTCTATTTTTAAATATTTGAGGAGATTCCTGCTGGCTTTCACAGTGGATGCACAAATATATATTTCCAACACTGTATGAGGGTTCTTTTTTCTCCACATCTTCACCAACATTTGTTATTTCTTGCCTTCTTGAATCTAACCATTCTGAAATGTGTAAGGTGATATCTTATTGTGCTTTTGGTTTTCATTCCTGTGATGATTAGTGATGTTGGGCACCTTTTCATGTGTCTGTTGTGAATTGCCTTTTAAACAGTTATCTGAAATAATTTGTACAATAAAATTTTTTTTGGAATCACTTAAAGATTCACTAAAACAATGCTTGTGAAAATATGAGTCTGCTCATATGTGAAAATAATTGCTGCTTGTATTAAGAAAACGTTTAATTTCATTATGTTTTTTGAGAATCCTTATGTTTGAGAATCCTTATGATCATTATTTTCATTTTTCACATGTAGAAAGAAATAAAAGCAATTTACAAACGTATCAATAAATTAATGATTAGCTATTATGTAACATGTCTTCTCTGTTGGCTCAAATGTTTGTATTCTATGTAAATGTAATTGTAGGGTGTCAATAATTCTAAATCTATAGCTTTTCTGGAGTTATTTTTTGTACTTTCCATCAGAACCCTTTAATTTGTTATTGAACTTTAAGCTGTATTTAGGAACACATTTATACATGTACACTTTTTCATTTCTTTCAGTATAGTGCACCCATACTTACATATCAGTTTGGTGCATAACATTCAGTGATGGACAAATAAATTATTTTGTAATTGCATTCTGAAAAAATTGCTTAAGACAATAATGTCTTTATATTTAAACACTCAGCTTTTCATCTGATTTCTTACATGGTTCTAAATGGATCATTAAAGAAATGAAGCTACTGTAAGGGATTATAAATGAAACATGGATTTAAAATTTAAGAACTTCTGCTAGAATCCCTGATATAGCAAAATAATTTAGTAGTAAGTTCTCTTTAAAAGTGATCTTATTAAGTGAAATTTCCATACTCTTACCTTCTAACAGAATTTTTTATACTGGTGTGTTGAACTTTTTTTGTTGTTGAAAATTTGATGAAGTAATTAAATTATGTCATATTATTTGAATATCATAGATCTATATTAATATACTGAAGTTACATGAGTTTTTTTTTATTTGTTTCCGTTTCTATAACTGACTAACTGTGAATATTTGGAAGAGAAAATACCTGAGTTAAATATTTCCTTCCGGTATGTTTTGTCATCATTTTTTCATGTTCTTTTCTTTATTGAAAAAGCAATAAAGGGTGCCTGGGTTGCTCTACGGTTAAGCATGTGACTTCAGCTTGGGTCATGAACTCACATCTCATGAGTTCGAGCCCTTCATCAGGCTCAGTGCAGACAGGCTGGACCCTGGATCCAGCTTTGGATTCTGTGTTTCCCTTGTCTCTGACCCTCCTCGGCTCACACTGTGTCTCTCTCTTTCTCTCAAAAATAAATAAATGATAAAAAATGTTTAAGAAAGGCAATAATATCTCCAGGAGTGTCTTACCAAGGCAAATATACTTTTTCTTAAGGTAACTCTTTATTACGGGTGGGGATCCAGCAAAAAGCAATCACTCATTGTTCTTATTTCTTCCAAACTTCTGCTTCTGTGATATGATCCTATTTATACTTTTACCTACTGTGTGTACAACACTGTTTTTCTCCCTAGACTTTTCCGGAGTAGTCTTGGATTATGACAATGTAAGCAGTCCTTTTATCCACTGAAACAATATCAAGCAATATTTATTTAATTATTTAATTAACAAGATTAAATATCAAGCCTGGAAGACGAGATGAATGAATTCATGAATCTAACTATTGCTTTTCAATTACCTCCAAAAGTCTATGAGCATGTCTCTTCAAAGACCAAATAAATCTTCAATAAAATTTTTCTCTTTGTATAAACAGTTACGAAAGTAATAAGAAAAAGGATTTCATTCACACATAAAAATTCAGTAAATAGGGATACACAGTATAGGAAACATAGAGTCTCAGATCGACACTTGAACGTATTCATCGTTTCCTTACTTCCCTTCTCTACAACTTCCCTCTTTCATGCCTCATCCTATTAGATCTGCAGATACTGAAGAGTGGTGAAGAAAACAGGAATGACTTGCAAGGAGCTTACATTCTAATTACCTAAAAATCACTTGAGAATGGTGACTTCTCAATGAAAGAGTTCTGGGATAATTGGGCACTTATTGAAAGATAAATTTAGAATATGTTTAATGTCAATACTAATATTGAAATGAATTTCAGATCCCTTAAATGTTAAATATTAAAGTGTGGTATTATAAATACCTTAGCAGAGAAAAATGGATATTTGTTTTTTGGATATCATAATAAAGAAGAATCGTCTCAGCTTAAAACTACTAGAAGATTCACATCAGAGCAGATGGATAAATTTGAATACATAAATATGCATTAAAACTATTTTGTATCAAAGTATGCATATCTTAATAGACACTAGTGAAAAAAACTGAACATATTTAAATTGAAATATTTTAGTAGATATTTTTATTGTTTATACATATTTTTTAATATTTAAAATTGTGTCCCTCATCCCTCTCTGTGTTTTACATATTACCTACAATGGCCATGGCTTAGCTCTGTAATCATAAAATAAACAAAAAAATTGGAGCCCGTTTTGCAAGTGATAATGATGGATAAGAATGAGGCCAGGCTACAGTATTTGGTATCTAAGATAGCCATATTGAAATTTCATTTCAGGTTTTAAATAGCCTATATAGACCAAAATCAAATTCCATCTAAAAATTGAATCAATAAAAAACTGAAAGAAATAGATTTTAAAACCTATTTTATCCTTCCACCTTCCTATTAAAATTTTAAAAAGAGAAAGAGGTGCAAACCTAAGAGTATTATAATCAAATCTAATATATCACATTCCATTAATTTATGTCCTTTTCTCCACTTAATGCCGTGGATGAGAAGCACTCAGAAAAAGAAATTGCTTTAAGTATTCCTGATTCCTACTTTTACTAAGCATATTCAGGCATGTTTGTATTTGCTTCAAGACTTTTGGGGGAAATGCAAGTTACCTTCCTGCCCCATCTAGGTTAGTTTCAGAGAAGATAAACCTAACAGAAAAGAAGATGAGGGACTCATTTATGGACCTTCTATATTATACATAAAATTTACTTATATTAAGTATTTGGCAAAACAGCACACCTTTGAGTCCAGAATAATAATGTTTGATTGTTTTAGAAACAAAAATGTTGACAGAATTGAGATGCCAAGGTGTTAAATGATTTGATCAAGGTTATTCATTCAGCAATTACTAAGCACGTACCCTGGGCCAGTCACTTTTCAGTAATAGAAACCTACCATTAATATAACGTGAAACCTTCCTTCCACTCTCCTGGAACTCACATTCAAATGAAAATGACTGGATTTTCCTAAATGCTATTCTTGTCTACATACCATTGTGCAGCACTGCCTTGGCAACTGAAAAATGTGTGAGTATGAGTAAGCACTCATGTTTGGAAATTTTTAAAAAATCATAAATGAAATATTTCTCAGCCTTTTGGCTGCTCAGATCACCTCCAGCAATTTTAAATATGCCAGAAGTATCAGAGATGCAGCCAAAGGAACTACAATACTAATCACAAAAAATATTTAAAATGTTTTGAACAATAGATATTTGTTATTGAAAACAATCCATATTGGTGATTAAAATGAACATTAAGAAACATGACTGAAGTCTACAGAATCTTTGATATGATAGTAAATTTCACTTTCTCTATTGATTACTTGAGTGCTTTTATTGTCACATTTGTTTTATATTTTTATACAAATAAGTATTATTTTATACAAATATATGCAAGATCCACAGAAAAGCCTTAAGAAGAATTTTTTTAAAACTTTTTAAATATTTATTTTTGAAAGAGAGAGAGACAGAATGCGAGTGGGCAGGGGCAGAGAGACAGAGGGAGAAACAGAATCCGAAGTATGTCCAGGCTCTGAGCTGTCAGTACAGAACCCGACTGGCAGCTTGAACCCCCACATCACAAGATCATGAATTGAGCTGAAGTAAATGCTTAACTGACTGAGCCACCCTGGAGCCTCAAGAAGAAATTTAAAAGCACTCATACTCTCACAAGTAGGAAATAATTAGGAAGTTATTCTGAGTGTCATATCTACATTTTTGTGGGGTGTATTTATGATCTGTAGATTATATTTTCTGTATATTGTGTATTTTAAAATGATGGTACAGCACTCAATTTTATATTAATTATATAGCCAACATTCTAGTTCCTTACATGTTGTTTTAGCTTTAAATACATTGCTAATATTAACAGAGTGATTAATTGAACATAGATCCATATATGTACAATTAAAAACAGTAACTATGAAATTTATATAGAAATAGAAAATTTATAATAAAGAAGGTATAAAATCCATACTTTATAAGTTTGATATATTAACATTTCCATTTATTGTCATTGTTGTCTGGTTAAAGTTTCCAGTGAGCAAGTATTGTAGAATAACAAATTTGAATACATATTAACTTGATTTCATGTGTGGCTTTTACAGATATTTTGACAAATATATCATTGGACACCTTCAGGGAAGTATTAAAGTTTTATGCTTTTGTGCTCAAAAATTAGCAAAAGAGTAAAAAATATCTATAAAAGTTGAGTATTCTCATCACTCAACACCTACTCACAGGGAAATGTGACTGTAGAATGAGGAGAGAATATGAAAAAATAGCTACCTCTAAATTTCTTAGGTATAAAATGAATTGGTATTATTCATTGCATTCATATAAATACCCCCAAATATAGGCACCTCAGAACAGTTTCAGAGGCCTGTGATAAAACACCATAGAATCTCTGTAACTTTGAAAAGTACGTATACTACAAAATGTATAAAAACGATATAAAATATGAATTATAGTCTGTTGACAAATTATCATTGGTAAAGTGTTTACTTCTATGAAGACATGAAATTGATGGATGCCTCTCTCCCTGACAACTTTCAAGCCCAATTCTGTGGTTCCTCAATCAATACAAGCGTTTCCACAGTACACAGCTCCTTGTTTACTTATTTTTTACATTGCCAATTTTATAGTAGTCTTTCCGCTATGAAACGGTAGTTTGGAACTCATGCAGCAAATGAGTTTGTATTGTTCAAGTTGGCAAGGATGCATTTATGTGTGTGAGAATACACGCACACATGTACTTGTATCTTCTGTTCATAGTTGGTCATAGAACAGTGGTTCTGAACCTTCAGCTTTCATCAGAATCACAGGGGAGCTTTGAAAATTCCTGGGTCCTACTACCAGAGGTTCTCAAGCCCCTAGTTTGGGATGTGGTTAAGATTTGCTCATCTAATAATATTCCAGGTGATTGCTGATGCTGATAATCTTGTCATCCACACTTTGAGAGCCAGTGCTTTACTGGGAAAAATACTGGACATGAACACACTCTGACAGTAGCTGAAGGCTGGCATAGTCCTTATATTCCTTGTCTGTTTGTTGCTTCTGTTTTAATTTATATTTAAAAAATAGTTTATTCCTAATAGGACATTGAAAAATATAGTTGTTCTGCTTAGCTTATTGATAGATCAAATGAGAGATGGGATGACACCTAGTCCAGAGTTATGAAGACTGGAAAATGCCTTTTTTTTTCCATACAGTCATTCCCGTGACAAGTATTTATTCAGCAGTAAATCATTAAAATTGGTATTGGAGACTCTGGTGGATTAAAACAGCCTAACTTAATTTCACGCACATGCATATGAACACACACATTTTATATAGGACAATAAATACATGGATGTGTCTAGGTTGGAATAAAAAGTTGAGAAATATTGCCTGTGTGCCTGGCTTCAGAATTGCTGTGAATTTTTGGTCAATTCTCAATGACATGACTCACAAAGTATCTTGGTAGGATGTTATTAAGTGGCTAAGACAAATGACCTCTCTCAGTGAGGCTGCTGAAAGAAGAGGAAGATTACACATACTTGTGATTGAAACTACTTGAAAATTATTATCTTCCATTGTGGATAATCCCAAGCTATTCTTTTTGATCTGTGCACTGTCTGTGAAAAAAAAATGGTAAGAACAGGGATTATTTTTTTTCCTTTCAGTGTGCACCAAATTTTGAAATTGAATATTTTCATATTTTAAAAATATCCAATCTTTAGCGTATCTTGAATACCAGTGGATTGTTTGCCTTAAAACCAGATATTTTCAATATATCTGTTTTTAGCCTTTGTAGATTAAATAATAGAATATAATGGACTTGTCGTTTTCCCTCAATACCTTATATTTTATTGAGAAAAATTAAAATCAGTATCTAAGATTTAATATTATATATTTATATAAGTATATTTGAAGCAATAAATGCCTCTTAGAAATATTCCCTTATGTTCTATTCACAGGTAGAAAGACAAAACAGTGTTGGGGTCAATCCTTTTCACTTTATGGATCTGTAAACTCTAAATAGAATGGGGCACGAGGTATTAAATAATACTGACCAAAGCAGTAGGAAAAAGTCAATAAAATGAAATAGTGCAATAATCCAAACTACTAAGGTAAACTTATCTCATAGGTATGTTCTTTCATATTGCTTTTAAAGAAGTCTGATATAATGAAACCATGTGGACAATAAAAAAACTCAAAGAATATATGCAACAACATAGAATGTCCTAATTAATGCTAAATCTAATTTCTGAGTACCTTTGAATATCTGATAACCTTTGGGGCAGATTTTTTAACCTTAAAGTGGAGGGGCCCTGGATGGCGCAGTCGGTTATGCATCAGGTCATGATCTTGTGGTTCATGAGTTCGAGCGCCTCGTGGGGCTCGGTGCTGATAACTCAGAGCTTAGACCCTGTTTCAGATTCTGTATCTCCCTCTCTCTCTGGCCCTGCCTTGCTTGCATTCTGTCTCAAAAATGAATAACGTTAAAATTTTTTTAAAATGGAAATTAAAGTTTGTGAGACATAAAAGAAATCAGAAGATTTTAATGTGACATATATTTATAAAAGCTATAATATAAATAATTACTTATGCTTGATTTTCAGCTATTAAAATAACATAGGAACAGAAGAATAATAGCAAACTAAAATTAAATTGAGAGACAAGGTCATTAATATCTATACTTCTTGCCACCTCTTTTCTCTACCAAATATCTTAGTTCTTTCTTCAATACCAGGTGTACAAGTTATAAGTCAAGGTATAATAAGCAAAGTACTGGAATATTGATTATTTACCTTAGTTGATCTTATTTTGAAGTAGAAAAATTGATAATTTTTATATTTAGCCATATAATACTTTTCAAATGATCTTTGAGTAAATATATCTATTTATTTTGTAGTTTGAAACAGAGATAAGAACTTTAGCCCTGGCTTACCGAGAAAGAAAAGTCTCATGTGAGTGGCCCCATACAGTGCTGTGTGCATCTGTTATGTATCCTCTCACAGCATCAACCAAGGTATATTATTTAGAAACCAAGGGAAAACAAAACAAAATAAAATTTATATCCTTGATTATGTTAACATTGAATCCAAGTACAATAAAATAATTCTTGTGAGTAAAAATAGAATAGAATTTCCTTCACTTTTCTCAAAGCATGCAGCCCTAGCAGTAAATTAAAACCATGGTAACACAGGCTCTGTTCTTGAAGTCATACACATAATTGTGAATATGCCTTTAAAAAAGTTGCATAACGTATTATTTCTAATGATCTGTAACAAACTGCCTCAAACTTAGGGGTATAGGACAACACATTTATGATTTTACATTCTAGAAGTAGAAGTCTGAGATGGTTTTATAAGATTAAAATCATGGACTATATTTTGTCTGGATGTTCTAGGGGAGAATCCATTCCTTGCCTTTTCCAGTTGCTAAAAGCAACCTTCATTCCTTGGTTTGCGGCCCCATCACTCTGACCTCTGCCAGAGTAGTCACATCTTCTCTTCATGCCTTCTTAGAAAGCTTCCTACCTTCTTAGAAAGCTTCTTCTGTTTACAATGGATTTATCTGGGTAACCCAGGGCAATCTTCCCATCTCAAAATCCTGAACTTAATCACTTCTGCAAACTCTGGTTTGAAGTGTTATGTAAAATATTCCCAGGATTACAATGTGGACATCTTTAAGGGGTCATTATTTTTCTTATCATACACAGGAATATACATTTTTATGTAATAACAATGGTTAGTTTCTGTGGTCTCCCAAAAGGTATATCTGTGTCAAATCTCTGGAAACTGGAGATATCATTTTATTTGCAAGAAAGGATCTCTGCAAATGTTAAGTCAAAAATTTTGAGAAGAGGCTCATTACACTCTTGCCTGTCCTTGGAATGTGTGTTTGAACTACTATTCCCATGGTAACAGGTTTTTCAAGGATGCAGCCTTGAAAAAATATTGTTGAGACTATAGAGGAAGGGGGTGTTGAGAACAAGGTTTTGTTGAGAATAAAGAACTGAACCCTATTAAGTCCTCTATATAAACTTGTAAGATCCTAGTGGGTGGATATGGAAATCTACAGGTCTTGGGGCCAACCAAGACAAGCCTTTTACATAAGTTCCTTTGTTTATTAAAACTGCCACCTACCAGTCAGGAATCATCTTCTTTCTTCAGTCTCACCTAACCTTCTGTGTATGGGGCCAGTTTCAGATTTCATCTAGGGAAGCCCCAAGGTTGCAAATCAATATAATAGCAGTCATTGGAAAATAACATCATCTCTAAATGTAACTGTTTTGAAAGACATACTTCAAATTATAGGAATTTCTCAAAAGAAGATTAAAAGCAACTTTAATAGTTATGAGTTTCATACTTTATACATTATAACCTGAAAGACATTCATATGTTAGGATAGATTTCTAAAAGACTATGTAGAAATATGATACCTAGGGGTGCCTGGGTGGTTCAGTCAGTTCAATGTCTGACTTCACTTCAGGTTTTGATCTCATAGCTCCTGAGTTAGAGCCCGTCTGAGGCTCTGTCTCGCAGTCTGTGGGTTCAAACGCCACGTTGGGCTCTGTGCTGACAGCCTGCTTATGATTCTGAGTCTCCCTCGCTCTCTCTCTCACCCTCCCCCACTCACTCTGTCCCTCTCTTTTTTTCAAAAATAAATAAAAACATGAAACACAATTAGAGATATCATAAAGACATATCCAAATGGGATTTCTTATTTTTGATAATTGAAATATAAATACTTATCTCTGATATGAAGTGTTGTTTCAGCAGTTGAGTAAAAATTTAAAGAATAAAAAAAAATTGCTATAGTTTTGTTGTTGATGGATTAAGCAAAATAAATCTCTAAGTCCCTTTCCTTCATACTGGTTGACTAAAAATAATTTGTAAGAAAAGGAATAGATTGTATATGATATTGTTACTCTGGGTATCAAATACAAACTTTTAAATAAATTCACAATATGATGAGTCTTCAAAAGTTATTTATAGAGTGAGTCATTATTTATTGGTGTCATTATTTATGTTTTCTACATTTTCTCATTTTCTACACTTTTTCTTGGAGAGATGCTAGATAGAAAAGTAAATTTCTAATGCTACAACACCTGGGCTTCATTAATATTTTCTAAGGAGAAACCTTATACTTACAGATATACTAATATCATAGGAATACAAATTGCAGAAGATTTTTCTTAGCTATGGAGATTAATACTTTGTGGGCCCTTTTTTGTGATTTTTTAATTAATTTTTTGAATAGGTATCTTATTTTTTACTAGAGCTTTTTCTTTGTGTGTTTTTTTTTTAATTTTTAACATTTATTTATTATTGAGAAACAGAGAGAGACAGAACATGAGCAGGGAAGAGGCAGAGAGAATCCAAAGCAGGCTCCAGGCTCTGAGCTGTTAGCACAGCCGTCGAACCCACAGACTGCAAGATCATGACCTGAGCTGAAGTCCATGCTTAACCAACTGAGCCACCCAGCTGCCCCAATGGTTTCCAATCCAGAATAGTCATGTGGTGTAAAGGAGTGTAAGAGCCATACACAACGTGTTTTAAAACAGAATTAAACAGTTATGTTTTTGAAACTCAGGCCTATATCAAAATCATATGGTGGGTTAGTTAAGATACAGTGTGCTGGGGCCTGTCCCTAGAGTTTCTAATTCAGTGGATCTGGGACAAGACTTGAGAATTTGTATTTCTAGCATCTTCCTGGGTAATACTGGTCATACTGGTCTGAATCAATACTTTTGAGAACCACTATTCTCACTCCAGTACACACTCTGTTAGTGTGTAGGGGGCCGATGATAGGGGAAGGCAGCCACCAAATAATGGCTATGGATTAGGGATTCAATAGGCTTTCAGGGCCATTCCTCAAGAATTAATTTAACCCCTCAGTCTGGTGCCCTGATAAGTATGATAATCCTGGTAAGTCCAAACATCCTACTTGAGTCATCCATCCAAGGTGGGTTAGAGGGATGACTGCTGGGATGCAGTAGATGCTTCTGGTAGATCTGGCAGAAGAGATAAACTAAGTATACAGAGGAGGCTTCAGATTCTCTCATGGACAGTGATATCTGGAAGTAAAACAGGTGTCAAATAGAAATGCACTGCTGGCACAGAATGTAAGAGCCAGAGACCTGGAGTTTGAGATGAAAGCCACTACTTTGTTTCACAGCATGGTGAATGGTGATTCTCTAAAAATTCACGTGGAGAAGAATCAGAAGAGAAGTAAGATTTACCAAATGAATTTTGACAAAAAGTGTCAGTAAGATAAGGGATAAAAAGCCTAAGTTTGGCAAAAGGGAACATTAAAGGATTTTGGTAAAGTAGTCCCGTGGTCCTGGTAGTACCAAGACGGCTTTGGGCTTAAGAAGGAATCGAAGAAGTAGAGAGCTTTTCAAGATTCTTGAGCATGCAGGAGACAAGCTAGGAGATCTAAATACTTATTGCAATTTACGGATGGAAAAGAAGCTTGAGCATTTTTATCTGCCCAGAGTAAAGATCTAGTAAAGTGAGAGTCTGAGGAGACAGGAAGAAAGGAGTAATTAATTCCAGACTTGGAAGGAACTTACTTGATTTTATAAGTTCCTTTAGGAAGTGGGAGGGGTTCAGTGTTCAGAGCAAGAAAGAGCTATTAAATGTCAAATACTGTTTCCAAGGTCTTTCTTGGGATTATTATTACAGGTATGTGGTAATTTATTTTGATATTTTCATTTCGTCTCAGCTATACTGAGATATAAAGTTTAGAGGTGTTAGGGCAAATTTTTATTTTCGTCTCAATTTACTCAAGGAATTGATATTTATCAGCACTTTCTTTTTGCATACTTCCATTAGGTGAATAATTGATCATCAACTAAGAAATTTTCCAACAAGGACTTGTTTGTTCATTTCTGTTGCCTTGTATTTATTTAATTTTTTAATGTTTATTTATGTATTTTTTTGGTTTTACTTATTTTTGAGACAGAGAGAAATAGCGCATGAGTGGGGGAGGGGCAGAGAAAGAGACACACACACACAGAATCTGAAACAGGATCCAGACTCAGAGCTGTCAGCACAGAACCCAATGGAGGGCTCAAACCCACGAACTGTGGGATCATGACCTGAGCCGAAGTCTGATGCTTAACCGATTGAGCCACCCTGGTGCCCCTGTTTAGGTTACTTTTGAGAGACAGAGACAGAGCTCGAGCGGGTGAGGGGCAAAAAGAGAGGGAGACATAGAATCTGAAACAGTTCCAAGCTCTGAGTTGTCAGCATAGAGCTCGAGGCGGCTCGAACTCATAAACCTCAAGATCATGACCTGATGCTTAACCGACTGAGCCACTCAGGCACCCCCTCTGTCGCCTTTTATTTGGCTTGATTTATTTTTTTCTATAATATAAACAGTAATCTTAGAAGTACCTCAAAATACAAAGAAGATCAGTTTGACTCAGTTAAGTGTACATGTTTTGTTGGTGTGTTTGTATCTTTGTTTTTGGTTGTATTTTTTGTTTCGGTATCCTATATTTAAGTTAGAATACCAATCTTTAAAATCATAGTATCTGCTAAAACATTTCATGTAAAAGAAAGTGCTAATTAATACTTGATTGTGGATCAAATCTTAATTCTACCCTTTAGGCATACTTTATTGGAAATCTTCATATCATATTTCCTTTTAAGCTGAATTTTCCCTAGAGCATATATAATAAGTAAATAAATTATCTTCAACCACTTGACCATTCTATAGACGGTTCATAGAATTCTGAACAATCTATCATCTAGGTATATTCTGGATGTACCTTGCAGGACAAGGGTGGAATTGCCAGTAAAAGAGAAGTGAGGGGGTGCAGGGGGTGGGGGGAATATATAGGACCAGACACAGGGCAAGTTTGTTTTTATTTTTCTTTCTTTTGTTTTGTCCCCCCCCCCCAAAAAAAACAAACAACAAAAACAGTGTGAGACTCTGTAAGGAGGGAAAAGATAAGGATGAAAGAGAAGCCAATGGCAGAAAATGGAAGCTGGGGTAGGATTCCAATGCTTAGAACAGGTTAAAGCAATTGATTTTTTTCCATATGTGTTTTTTTTCATCTAGGACTTGGTCATAAGGATGAGAGGCAGGCAGCTTCGGCTAGCTGAGGGATAGGGGACTTGAGAAGGGAATTGCTTGGGATGCCTGGTTGGCTCAATCGGTTGAGCGTGTGACTTTGGGTCAGGTCATGATCTCATGGTTCATGGGTTTGAGCCCCATGTTGAGCCCCGTGCCGAGCACCATGTAGGGCTCTGTGCTGATTCCTCAGAGCCTGCAGCCTGCTTCAGATGCTGTGTCTCCCCCTCTCTCTGCCCCTCCCATGATATTGCTCTGTCTCTCCATGATAAATAAATGTTAAAAAAATTAAAAAAAAAAAAAAAAAGGAGGGGATTGCTAGCCATTTGAAGGGTGTGTTTTTGAGTATTGCCAGAGTCGGAAACTTATGGAAATGTCAAGCTCATCCATGTGTCAGCAGTCAGGTTTCCTTTCAGGCCTTCGGTCAGACTGGATTGACTGGTTTTGTCTGAGGTGCCAATCATTGTGATTAATGGGGTTTGGAGATAGAAACTTGGACAAAAACTGTTGCCTGTTATTAGTCACTAAACATTTCACCTTTTTTGCTTGTTTGTTTGTTTTTAGCTAGGTATGTAGTAACTGAGAGTAAGTCTGCATTTCTAATCTGCGATGGCTAGATTTATGTTGACTAAGTTACTGTTCATGGCATATGAATATAAAGAAGGTCTACAACTTCAGGGTTGGGGAGGGGAGGAGAAAGAGGATCATACCCTCTATTTCTCTTTTCCTTTCCTCCATCTAACTGAAAATCAGAAAGTATATTTGTGAGAGCATTTTAGAGCATGAAATGTGGTCAATATGATGAAGATGTTAGAGCAATCTGTTAGAAACAGCCTAAGTCATGACATACCAGTTCTGTACTGCCTGCTAGGTCATACGCATGAAAGAGACAAGGTGGGCTGCTTTTTTTTTTTTTTTTTGTTTTGTTTTGTTTTAAAATACTACATTGTGTCTTACTGTTACAGCAGCATATATCCAAATTAGTACATTTCTTAAGATCTCTCATCAGCTCATTCAACATATATTTATTCAGTGCTACATGCCTGGCCTTTGCTAGCAACAGTAAATAAAAGCCAGAGAAATTCTTTGCCTTCAGAGAGGATTAAAGAAACTAGCCAGTAAAAGGATAAACTAGTGAAATACATAGTTTTTAATTTCCTACTATAGATAAAATATGGTAAGAGTTAGAGAATATTATGAAAAACTGTATGGTGACAAATTGGACAATGTAGATGATATAGATATATTCCTAGAAATATTTATACTACCAAAAGTGAAACAGGAAAAAATAGAAATCTGAAATGAACAATTACCACCAATAAAATTGAATCCGTATTCAAAAAATTCTCAACAAAATTCTAGGGCCAGATGGTGTCACAGGCAAATTCTACCAAACATTTAAAGAAGAGTGACTACCTATTTTTTCTCAAACTATTTCAAAAAATAGAAAAAATAGAAAACTTCCAAATTTAATCTGTGCAGGCAGCATTATTCTGATACTAACCTGATATAACACTAGTAAAAAAAAAAAAAGAGAGAGAAAGAGAGAGAGAGAGAACTACAGGCCAATATCCCTGATGAAGAGAGATGCAAAAATCTTTAATAAAATACTAGCAACCTGAATTCAACAATAAATTTAAAAAATCATTCGCCTCAGTCAAGTGGGATTTATTCCTGAGTTGCAAAGGTGTTTTGGTATTTGCTAATCAATCGATGTGATACATCACATCAGTAAGAGAAAGAATAAAAAACATGTGATCATCTCAATAGAAGCAGAAAAAAGCACTTGACAAAGTATGACATCCATTCATGATGAAAACTCTCAACAAAGTAGGTTTAGAGGAAATATACCTCAACATATAAACGGCCACAGTTAACCTCACCTCAATGGGGAAAAACTAAGAGTTTTCCACCTAAGGTCAGGAATTAGACAAGGATGTCCATTTTCACTACTTTCATCCAACATAGTCCTGGAAGTCCTAGCCACAATAATAAGACAATAACAACAACAACAAAAATAAAATGCATCCAATCAATAAGGAAGAAATAAAACTGTCACTATTTGCAGATGACATGGTACTATATATAGAAAACCCAAAAGAGGGGCGCCTAGTGGCTCAGTCAGTTAAATATTGGACTTCGGCTCAGGTTGTGATTTTATGGCTTGTAAGTTCAAGTCCAGTGTCAGGCTCTCCACTGAATGGTACAGAGACTGCTTTGGATTCTCTGTCTTCCTCTTTTTCTCTCTGTCTCTCCTCCGCTTGTGCTCTCTCTCTCAAAAATAAATAAACATTAAAAAAATTAAAGAAAAGAAAACCCAAAAGACTCTACCAAAATCTGCTAGAACTGATAAATGAATTCAGTAAAGTTGCAGGAAACAAAAATCAGTGTACAGAAATCTGTTGCCTTTCTGTATACCAATAATCACTTTAAAAATAATAAGATACCTAGGAATAGACCTAACCAAAGATGTAAAAGACTTATACTCTGAAAACTATAAACAGACTTATATGGTCAAGTAATCTTTTACAAAGCATGAAAAAATATCAAATGGGACATTATCTTCAACAAAGGGTGTTGGGAAAACTGAACAGCAACATGAAAACCAAGAAGCTGGACCACTTTCTTATATCATACACAAAAATAAATTCAAAATGGATTCAAAATTCTAAATGTGAGACCTGAAACCATAAATTCCCAGAAGAGTACATAGGCAGTAAACTCTTTGACATAGGCTGTAGCAGCTACAGATATGTCTCTTGAGGCAACAAACAAACAAACAAAAACCAACAAAAGAAAAAACAAACCGTTGGGGCTACATCAAAGTAAAAAGCTTCTGTACTGGAAAGGAAATATTCAATAAAACTAAAAGGCAACCAAAGGAATGAGAGCAGATATTTGCAAATGACATATCTGATAAAGGATTAGTACCCAAAATATATAAAGTACTTATAAAACTGAACACTCAAGAAATAATCTCATTAAAAATGGACAGAAGACTTGAACAGACATTTCTCCAAAGAAGACATCCAGATGGCCAACAGATACATGAAAAAGTGTTCATCAACATCAGGGAAATGCAAATCAAACCTATAATAAGATATCACCTCACACCTGTCAGAATAGCTAAAATCAACAATATGAAAAGCAATAGGTGTTGGCAAGGAAGTAGAGAAAAAGGAACCCCTGTGCACTTTTTTTGGGGATTCAAACTGGTGCAGTCACTCTGGAAAACAGTATGGAGTTTCCTCAAAAAGTTAAAAATAGAACTAGTTTATGATCCAGCAATCACAAAACTGGGAAATTATCCCCCAAATCTAAGAGCACTAATTCAAAGTGATACATGCACCCATATGTTATAGTAGCATTATTTATAAGAGTCAAGATATGGAAGTACCTGATGTACCAATGGATTGATGAATGAATAAAGAAGATGTGGTGTATATATAAATTGGAATATTACTCATCCATAAAGCAAATGAAATCTTGCCATTTGCAACACATCGATGGGGCTGAGACTGTAATGCTAAGCAAGAAAAGTCAGTTAGAGAAAGACAAATGCCATATGCCTTCACTCATATGTGGAATTCAAGAAACAAAAATAATGAGCAAAGAGAAAAAAGAGAGAAAAAAACAGACTCTTATTAATGATAGAGAACAAAGTGTTAGTTACCAGAGCAGGGAAAGTGGGCTTGGGTTAAATAGGTGATGGGGATTAAGGAGTGTACTTATCGTGATGAGCACTAGGTAATGTATCAAATTGTTGAATCACTATATTGTCCACCTGAAACTAATGCTGTATGTAAACTAACTCACATTAAAATAAAACCTGAGGGGCATCTGGGTGGCTCAGTTGGTTAAGTGTCTTACTTCAGCTCAGGTCATGATCTCATGGCCTGTGGATTTAAGTCCTGCATTGCACTCTGTGCTGACACCTCAGAGCCTGGAGCCTGCTTTGGATTCTGTGTCTCGCTCTCTCTCTGCTGGCATGCTCTGTCTCTCTCTCTCTCTCTCTCTATCAAAAGGAATAAACATTAAAAAATAATAATAAAATAAAATAAAAACTTAAAAAGTAAAAAACAAAACAAACCGGGGAGGGGGGGCAAAGGAAAGAAACAGTATAGTAGGAAAAGGTGAGAGATAAATGTTAATGGTAATGGAACTTTAAGATAACGTTGACAGAAAAGACTGATTTTAGAGTCAAATTGTGAAGTAAGAAAGCAGCCATGCAGACACGAGATAGGGAACGAACACTCTAGGCAGAGGCCCAATGGAAGTCTATGAGACCATATTGTGCCTCGTATAGCAAGGGTGAGTGGAAGAGAGAAAGTCATGATAGCTAGGATTAGCGTGACAAGGGGGACAAATATTATAAATCGTGTTAAGGACTGTGGATGTTATGTGAAAACAATGGAGGGCTTCTATCAGATGACACAATACAATTTATATTTTAAGAGGATTACTCTGATGGATTTGCAGAGAGTAGACTGAAAGTTTCAAGAAAAAAAAGCAGGCAAACCTGTTAAGCATCTGTGGTAATAGTACAGGTGAGAGATGATGCTAAATTGACAGGTTATATTTCAAAGGTAGAATCAGCCACATGAGGGGCATGAGAGAAAGAGGTACATGAAAGATGTTTTTAAAGACTGTGCTGGGAGTAACTAGAAGAATAGAGGTGCCATGAACTGAGATGATTAAAAAAAAAGTGATTGCAAGAAGCTGATCTTGGCGGTGGGGCCCAGAAAGTAGTGAAGTTCTGGACATGTTCAGTGTGGGATGTCTGGTAGATATCAGATTGGAGAGGCTGAGTACAGAGGGACATGCATGTCTGGAGTGTAGGGAGAGTCTGAGATGGAGAAATATTTTAAGAAGTCTTCAGCAGGTAGACTGTATTTAAATCATAAGTCTGAATGAAGTCCCTGGAGATTGAAAGGTAGAAAAAAATGAAGTTCAATGACTGGTCCTGAGGCCTTAGGTAATTCCAACATTCAAAGGTCAGAGAGATGAGCAGGAAACAACAAAAAAGAATGAATAAAGATGGAAAGGGAAGATGAACACCAGGTTAGTATGGTATCCACGATTCCCCAAGGAGAAAATGTAATAGAAGACTATAAGACGTGTCTTCTAGAGCTGTTCTTTCCAGGCCCTGGTTTAGCAAAAGGCACAACTGACATGAGTAGTATGATCTGTCAGTCATGCCACATGTTAATGGGACCACCAATCCAGCTTAGAATGTCAGAGGTGGATGACCCAGTACATAACCAAGCCTAGGATCATGAACCATCTTGGAACACTTGGTGGCTCAGTCGGTTCAGCTTCCATCTCTTGGTTTTGGCTCAGGTCATGATCCCACTGTTTCCTGAGTTCAAGTCCCATGTTTGGTTCTGCATTGGCAGCATAGAGGCTGCTTGGTATTCTCTCTCTCCCTCTCTCTCTGCTCCTTCCCAGCTTGTGCTGTCTCTGTATCTCTTAAATGAATAAACTTTTAAAAAATCTTGATTTAGGCAGCTAGTTGACAATTTCTGAAGCATGACTAAGTCCAGTCTAGAGAGTGAAATACCAAATTGCTGCAGATCTGTATGTTGTAGCCTTTAGCTGAACTACCAGTGCAGCTGACACCCTGCTTAGAATTGTGAAGAGCCTAACCTGGAGAGCTCCTCAGGTAGAAAGCCTCACCACTGTCTTCAAGATTTTAGGTGTAAGAGTATATTTAAGCCATGATATCTCCCCTTACAATACGATGCTGGACCTTTAACAATACACAGGTACGGATGATAGTCATTAACCTGTGAATTCCGATGTCATTCATGTGTAAAATTCATAATGAGCAATTTTCCTACCTTAATATTAAGGTATCAATTACCTCTTTAAATGTTGTTTACCTTTTTCTATATTACTGAGTTTTGTCTCTCTCATTTGAAGCCATTCCTATGAAAGGCTACTTTTTCAACTTTTTTTATCCTACCCTCTCCACCCATTCCTACCTTCTGTTTGCTTTCACAATACGAGTCTTAATAGAACGTTTTCTAAAAACTTGTTTGGTTGATATTGTTTTTATCATCCCTTTACTTCTTAAAGCTCTAAATATTTTTTTCGTTAATTATTTGGTAACATAGTGCACAGTTCTCTTTGCCATTCTAAGGCTGGTACTGCTATTAATTTGAGTACAAGACAAAGATGTTTGGAAAAAAAGCAACACTTCAATAGTGGGTAAGTTCTAGATAGTCGATTATTGTTCTTTACCACTACTGCTGTGAAGATTTTGAGAATGTATTATTTTTTTGTGTTGTCCAGAAATTCTAAAATGAGGTTTTCAGTAATTATGAATTTAATCCATATATCTTTTCACTATATTTACTTTATCCTTCAAATCCTAGTGAAAGAAATGGAGGAAGAATGATTGATATGTATGAATATTATGTCAGTGGTGTATTTCATTTGCCTGAATTGGTGATAACCTCACCAGTACAATATGACAATATTTTCATCCTACACTGTCATTTTATAACATTCACTGAGGTATTCAATTTCTAAAGGAAGCAATAAGGATCCCTTGACTCCCAGTCTATAAGGAGGAAAAAGTTAATGTGTGGCCCTCTAAATTCATTTAATAAGCAATCTACTAGTTAAATAAATGCACTCTTGAAAATTATTAATGGGGAATCTGGAGTAACAGTTTTCCATGGTTAAGTTCACAGGTTTCTCTTTGTATTATTTTGCATTTATTTGTGCTATGTGACCAATTTTATATTGTATTCACACTATTTATTCTTAATAGTCACAATATTTTTGTTAAGCATATATGAATTAATATGCTAAAATTGCCTATATTGATATTTCAAAGGGCATGACTTCTTTGTTCCCTCAATTTGTGGGAAATTTCAAATTAACTGAAACAGGATAGTCATTTCAAATCATTCTTATGGCTCCCTATAGTCAAAATGAAATGGCTCCTTTGGAACAGCAGGCTATTACTGCTATGACTCTGTTCTCCAAGGAGGAGAAAATATAGAGTTAGTGGGTGCACATGAATCCTACTGATAACATTTACCCAAGACTAGAAATAAGCAGTATAAAATTTTGTTATTGAATCACACAATACAAGGAATCCTGTCAGATAAAATTTTGTACTCCACTATCTCCTTCAATATTCTCTTCTTATCTCCTACTACTTCTTATCACTTGATTTAGCTCTAATATACAAAAATTAATCTCACCCACACATTTTCTTCTTTTTTTCTAAGTTCAATCTAAAAAGAAATCTCTATGAGGCATTAGATGATTCTGGCATCTCTAAGCTAGCACTGTAACATAAAACTCAAGGGAAGATACAATGGGGTGCTGACAGATAGCAAGATGAGAATAGGTTAAAAGAAATTTCTCTGAGGAAACAATTATTATTACTCATCTGGTGATCTGATGGGAGAAATACATGCTATTTCCATGAAAATCATCAGCTCCTTTTTACCTAGAAAGGTCTTGTGCACCATATGTCAATATTCTAAAAATCACTTTAGGTATTCATATATTTGAACAAACACCATATTATTTAAATATGGTCTTAGATTTAGGTATGGATATCTTTGGTTCATGATTAAATTTAATTAAATTTTTAAAAATTTAAAATTTAATTTAAAAAATTTAATTAAATTTTTAAAAATCCAACTTTGTTGAACTACTCAATATAACAGTATGGGTCTTGGACCTGTGTGAGGAGTATCATTACTCCCATGAAAAGATGTGTTTTGATATTTTGAAAAAAAGTGAAATTTGTTAATTAATTACATATTTATTAAAGAAGTAAATTTTCATATAAACTAAGACATACACAATGCTGAAATTAATTCAGATGGTACTATTAATGTTAATGATTTTGTACTTTATAGAGCATGACTTTTTAAAATATTTTTTTATTTTGAAAGAGAAAGACTGTATGCAGGGAGGGACAGAGGGGGGGGGGGGGAATCCCACGCATTCCACCCTTGATCTCACAAGCCTTGAGATCATGACCAGAGCCAAAATCAAAAGTCAAGCGTTTAACAGACTAGGCCACCCAGGTGCCCCATATAGGGCATGACTTTTAGCATAACATAAATGAACCCTTCCATTCACATGAGAATAATTATTTTTGACATTTTTAAAAACTGCACTCATGTTAAAATGAATGTAATTATGACCATTTAAAATCATGTTCCCTATTACATCATGGGATAATACTCCTTAAAATGTGTAGCTAATACTAACTACAGTCACAAATTCTAAAGTCCAGGGCAAAAATCCCGGAATTATTTCTTGATTAAGTGTACTAACAGAAATTACTATGTATAATACTAAGCACAAATCTTGAGAGTGATTGAATTGTTTTCAAAAATCATTTTGACAATTGGTGTCTGATTGTCAAGTCATTATTACTTTAACAGATAGCCAGAAGCATCAGTGTTGTTCTTGTTTTCATAAATAGTCATTGGATGTAGGTATTAATAATAACTATAGTATCTAAAATTTGTGTAACCATACTACGTATCTGATACTTCTCTTTACAAATATTAACCAATTTAGTCCCCCACAACAAACTTCTAACAAAAAATAGTATAGTTATCAGCAATTTATACTTAAGAAAATTGAAGGATAGTTGTAAAGTACTTTTCCAAAGTCACTTGCAGGTAGAAACTGAGACAGTAGGAACCTAAATAAAGGTAGACTGGCTCCAGCATTGTTCAGGTTAATCACAATACTATAGTGCCTCTTAAAATTAGATGTAAATTTGAAAGTTGCATTTTAATATGCACAGAAATATATGCGTACATGATTCTTGACCCTCATTTATAGGAACACAAAGCCTACCATGTACAAAATTGAAGTGGCATACTTTTTGATGTAAGACATTTCCGTGGAAATCATTTAGCTTTGTATTTTTATGGAGGTATTTTCATCAGCAAATAATTTTTCTTTAGTTTTCTTTCCTTTCTTCCTTCATTCCTTCATTCCTTTGTTCCTTCCTTCCTTGTTTCCTCCCTCCCTTCTTTCCTTCCTTCCTTCCTTTTACTTTTCTTCTTTTGTTGTTTTTTTTAATTTTTTTTTTGTTTTTAGTGAACCTTTAGAACATTGATAGAAAGAGAAAGGTTAGTTGACAGTAGTAGTGATCATACAAGATCATATTCCACAGGTAGGTAATGAAAATTATTAAATATATAAGCAATTGCGAATAATGGATACACTGGTAAATGATGGACATAACAGTCCCTTTCCATACACTTCAAATTCACAAATCAAACAAGTTTATTATTGATGTCAGTTTCAGGCTTTCACTTTTGCTACATATTTCTGCTGTATAATTATGTAAGTATTCCTCATGATGGCTTAAATAACTTCAATAGAAATTATTTTAGAAATGTCTATTTGGTTAAATCTCAAGTCATAACATTAGTAGGCATTTCCTTTGTTATTCTTCCTGACAAATTTTAGTAACCTTTTATTTTCAGATGGTAAAAGTAATTTTTAAGAAATACTAAAAGGAAAACTTTCCACAAGACTTTCCTTTCAAAGGTCCAGGAATGTTCCAGCCTAAAACATCTGCTCTGGCATGCATTTATTAGGAATTCCTTCATATACTCATGCTGTCTTTTCAACAAAGTCCTTTCCTGTGTATAGAATCATTCTTGGGTCATGTCTTTTATGTGTGAGTGTTGGTTAAGGCACCATTTTCCACTGATCCTGGAGCTTACATTTCCACAAAACCAGTAGAAATGTTACTTCTACTTTATACCAGGATTGCCGTTACAAATCATTCTTGAGACCCTCCATTGTTCAAATGCTTTCCCCCTCCTCTTCTGGTCCTGAACATAAAATTGCAGTGAGCTAGGTTTTGTTTATTATAGTTATTTATGAACTTATCATTTACTCTGGAGCTATGATGAGCTTCTCTATCCAGTCTTCACTGCTAGGTTTGTGTATTAATCCAAAGGGCTGAGATTGATGGAAGAGAGACCAGTTAGAGCCTGAAATAATCCAAGTACAGGTTAAGAAGGACTTGGACCAAAGAGATAATAGAAAAGGAGTGATAAGGATTGGGAAATTGGTGTAGATTTTATTAAATCCCTTCTCATAGATTTGCTATTGACATTTGAGTATTTAGGAAGAAAGTAAGAAAACAACCCAGAGAAACCAGAATTTCTGTTTCTAGTATTTCTGTTTCCTGAGCAATGAATACCAACTTGTCCTTTTTTTCTGAAGGAAAAAGAACTTAACATACTTGTAAAACAGGATGTAATGCCACTTTGATGATGCTCTTTCAAGAATAACTAGTACATGAAATATGAGCAATTTGTCTATTTAAGATTTAACTAGAATGGCACCTGGTGTTCAGAAGGATTCATTGACATGAATCTTAAAGTTGAAAATGCTACATAAGCAATCATAAAATATAGACCGTCAAAATAAATGAGACAGTCTCTTAAGGTATAAACTATTCACAGGAATATTTCAACTCTAAATGACACAGCCTTTTAAAATGAGTACTATGGGTATTTCTAGGTCTCATTAGAATGAATTTATTTAATTAAAAACAAACTTTAGTGATAGGCTTTCTTTGAAATGTAATAGCGGTAACCAAAAGAAAAGCAAGGAAATAATTATGTTGGATTTATAAGTGCTTATGGAGATCCTCTGATAAGAACGCTTTTAAACAAGATATGTGATTCTCATTATGCCATGTAAGCTCTAAAATCCCTTTTAGCAGTTGGATCTAACTAGTTTATATTTTAGATTAATTATAATCATATATACACCAAAAGATACATCACATCCAGATACATTATTGCTCAGCAAAATTCAGAAAAGCTGGCAAATAAAAGACTATATTTTAGTAAGACATGATTTTCTTCTAGTTTCAAATGCTTATACAGTGAGACTAGGGATTTCTCCGAAATTTCTATATTGGCAGCTCCAGAAATCTCTCTATGCTTTACAACCCAATTCTTTGGGTTATAAGATTATACTTTGATCTCCAGCGTCTCTCTGGGATTTCCACGTTCTCGGAGAGTCCTCCTACACTCTGCTGTGTGTCCAGATTGCAGTTAGTTGCTGTTTCGCCCTTGATGGAAGCCCTGGGCACCACCTGTCCACTTTCCCATCATGACCCAAGGTTTTAGCCAGTTCTAGACGTCTAATATTCTGTGAGGGAACTGTGTACCTCGGGGGTGTTTCTCTCAGCGTGGTGCCCTGTCTGATCCGGTCTTTTGCAGCCTACTCTGCTTTGCACACTTTGGGCGGATCTTCCTGTAACTCTGGCCCAGCTCTCAACCTTCTCCATGCCAATCCCGTGTATTCAGTAAATGGCCCATGGGAAAGAATTGGCAGCCTGGTGAGGATGCACAATGTGACTGGGTCTTTTCAGAATTCTCCTCCTTAATCCCAACCTATAAGTGACAGTTTAAATTGTTATGGGTTCCTCTATCTCTTTTCTTGTGAATGGCAGATTTTGCTCTTGCATTCACTGTAGTCCTAGAGGTCAGGATAGCTATGGGTCACTTTGCCCTGGGAAACATTTGTCCCCATGTGGAATTTAACACTGGGAGCTTTCTTGAAGTCCTTAACTTCTTGAATGGGCTTAAAAACACAAATGCTTTTATAGATTATCTGACTTGTTCTCATTTTTAAGTGGAACAATGATCTTTTGCTGTTCTCTACATCTTAATTGTAATTGGAAGTAGTTCTGTGGCGGCACATTTACATTGTTTCCAATTATTAGAAATTAGAATTAGGATTGTAATAAACTTTATTTTCTATGTCTCTTTTGGTATATGTTTGTACCTGTGTGTGTGTGTGTGTGTGTGTGTGTACATACCTCTTGGGTATATCTTTAGGAATGAAATTCTGGATCATAGACCATATGTAGGTCATATATTTTAATTTCACATGTACTTTATATTCCATGAGATATTGTTATTGCTCTTACAGTTATAATTTACTTACATCTGCCCACATAATTTTTCTTTCCATTACTCAATTCCTTACTGACTTTAGTGTTTTTCTCTGTTATCACATCTTAGTACCAAAATAAGTACTTTTAGTAATTCTTTTAAATGAGACCTTACTGCTGATAAATTTACTCAATTTTAGTTTGGCTCAAGATATGTGTTTTTTATTCTCCAGGCCAAAAGATATGAGTATGTCAGTTTGGCAGTCAGGTTCTTTCTTTCTGAAATTTAAAAGTTACCCCAGGGGCACTTGGATGGCTCAGTCAGTTAAGCGTCGGACTTCAGCTCAGGTCACGATCTCACAGTCCATGAGTTCGAGCCCCACATCCCTCTGTTCTGTGCTGACAGCTCAGAGTCTGCAGCCTGCTTCAGATTCTGTATCTCCCTCTCTCTCTGTCCTTCCCCTGCTTGTGCTCTGTCTCAATCTCTCAAAAATAAATGTTAAAAAAATTAAAAGTTACTCCATTGTCTTTTGGCGTCATTATTTCAGTGGGTAATAGTTAGCTGTTTATTTTATTGTTGCTCCATGAAGGTTAACTCATCCAAAATGCCCCTCACCCCAAGCTGCTTTTCAGTAGTAATTTTTTTTGCCTTTATATTTCAATATGCACAGGTGTCTTATTCTTGTTTGCTTGTTGGTGTTTCACTGCCTAGCATCTGTATTAATTATAGAATCTATAGATGTTATATTTTACTATTATTAGAAAATCTCAGCCATTATTTCTTCAACTATTATGTCAGTTTCACTTCTACTTTTCTTCCATTATAATTACAAAATTATACCTTATTCCATCTATACATATTTTTATCTTATTCTTCCTTCTTTATTTTTACTTTTTAAAAAGTTCGTCTGCTGCTTTATTCTGGATATTTTCTCCAAACTGTATTCCAGTCATTTATTCTTCTTTACCTAATCCATGGATGAGTAAAAGACTAGATAGTAAATGTAGTATGCTTTATAGGACATACAGACTAGAAAACTCTGCATTTTGACATAAAAACAGTCATAGGCATTATATAACCAGGTAGATATGATTGTGTTCCAAAAAAAAAAATCAGTTGCTGAGTATGTCATATTTTGACCATAGGCTGTAATTTGCCAATCCCATGTCTAATATAAACTATAGAGTTCATAATTTTAACTACTATATATTTTTTAATGTCCAGAGTTTACATTTGACCATTCAATGTCTCTAGTTCTCTAGGGAAATTTAACATAATGCTAACTGTTTTATAAGCATATTAACTGTCATTGTTTTAGCATTGGTGTCTAATTCCAACATCTGTATCAACTCTGAGTCTAATTCTACTACTTGTTTTTTTTTTCTCTTAGTCATATCTCTTGCTATGCCTGTTACCTTTTTATGAAGCTGAAATCTTAATATGAAAACCTATAAAGGATCTGGATTAGACATTATCTGTAGCATGTAGTTAGCATAGGGAATATCACCTTATACAACCCAGGTTAAACTATTTTTCCTTTTCCCTTACTCCCATGCTTATTTATTTTCAGAGGTCCCAAGTGAAAGTCTTGGGAATTTGTTAGGGACCCTATTCAGTGGCAAGTGCTGTATGCCACATTTTTTCTCCCCTGTGCTCTGTGACTGCTGAAAACTATATGTAAGTCTTCACTTCTTCACCACTGGACTCACTGCACTGCTTATGAACTGGGGAGTGCCTAGAGGAGATGTACAGTGCTCACTTATTTGATCTTTCTTTTCCAGAGAGATCTTGTTACTCAATCCTGGCTATCTGTCCTAGAAGCCCAGGAGTTCTGGATTTCACCTATTGGTCTTAAGAAATGGGAGAAACTCTATTTTGGTTTTCTGTCTCTTAGCAGCCACTCTGTTCAGCTTTTCAGGTTCACTTGCTCATCTTAGAAATGGGTATATGCCTTGTAGTGAATAAAGGCATATGCTATCAGGTTCTCCTTGGTGAGTTTCACTCCTCCTGGGATAGTGACCTTTCAAGTATTGACTTACTTGCTAGTTTTTGAATGCCTTTAAATGTTTATTTATTTTGAGAGAGAGAGAAAGATACAGCATGTGAGCAGGGAAGGGCAAAGAGAGAATCCCAAGTAGGCTTCATGCTCAGTGCAGAGCCTGACTCGATCTCATGACCCCAAGAGACCATGACTTGAGCTCAAATCAAGAGTCAGTGGCGCAATCTTTAAATAGCTCTTTGATTTTTGTTGTTTGTTTGCTTCTTTGATTAATTTCTAGCTTCCCTAGCTTCTGCTTTGTTTCGATTTATTTTGTTGTGTTTTTTTGAGAGGGCATTTTGGTCTACTATAAACTAGTCCATGATTACCGGGAAATGAAAATTCACCTATTATTCTTTAATCTCTTGAAACAATCCCCAACATGATAGTTTCCCCTCTTTTTGTCACTCTTTGCAGATAATTTTCAGTTTGGGCTATATCAAAAGAATGCCCTGCAGTTTTCCTCTCAACTCTGTGTCTAAGGAGATGCTTCAAACTGTATTACCCACACTCCCTTGCTGTCTGGCTTCCTACTGGGTTTGGAGAGTGAGAAGCACCAATAGGCATCAAACATGGCAGCTGAGAGGCCGAAGCGTTCATTCTCTTTCTTTGTGAAAAGAGGCATTCTCAAGCTGTGGCCACAGATTCTGTCCTGAGGATGCTCTTTCATAGGTCTAGCTTCCATTTGGTTAGAGTGTCATCATGCTTTGCCCCTTTCATGTACTTTAGGCTTAAGGGTAGGTGATGGGGTTTCCTGCTGTTGCTTGAAAGTTGGTGTTTAACCTGACCTTGGTTATTTCCATAATCCATCCAATTACCCTTTTAATAGCCCCTTAGTTAAGGTTTTATTAGTTAATCTTTTGAATGTGCCATCTGCTCAGACCCTGACTGCTATACTCATCAAGGTAATTAGAGGGTCTTTTGAGGCTATATAGCTAAGATGGTTAAGGTTTTGCCCCAAACTATGGAATTTTAACTAATGCAGTCTTGTATTCAACAGAGTAAAACCTGAATCATAATAAACAGTGATACTTTCATACAAAGAACTTCCCAAATGCAAATGTATATTAATAGAAATGGTGCAGCTACAAGACACAGGATTAAAAAAAAAAAAAAAAGCTAGTTATTAACCAGAACAAGATACATAGAGTTGTTAAATAAGACTCTAAGTGGCAATGTACTACATAGATAAGTCAGTAATTAAAATGCATTGGCCTGGACTAAAATGGGGTGGAAAAAACTCAGCTGGCTTTAGTTTGTCAGTGTCACTGACTTTTGGTATTTTTCATTACTACAACAATTAGTCTAAGATTTGCAGTTCTTCCCTTGACATGCTGACCTTTTCACATTGATTCTTTCTACCTGCTGCTAAGATACAAAATCAATATAATCAAGCAGGCAAATCACTTGATACCGAAATTGCCAGATAATAGAGGAGAAAATCTCGTCACCCTGTGTCCTTGGCTATGATTATACATGTATAAAGACAAACACATAGGCCTAGTTTAAAGTACTTCCTGATTTACATTCACATATCTAATATATGACCTTTAGCTTTAAGAGAGTTCTGTTGAACAGAATCCAGTGAGGAGACATGTCAGGCTAATTTTTCATGATGCCTTCTCTCTTTGGTGACACCATATGGTATTTCTTTTCTTTTACTTTTAGAGAAGTTTCTTTATACTTCCACTAATTCCCAGTTCACTACTATTTCTGCATTTCATCTGATGTACAGATAGTGGAAACCAGATCTATAATTGAACAATTTTAAAAGGATGATACAGAGGGATGGTGGACCCTTGCTGTTGTTGTTTTTCTTCCCTTTCCATCTTTTCACTCCTGTGGGAGACATGCTGGTCCTTTGAAGAATTAATAGCAAACCCAAATAGAAAAGCCTTGTGTTTTTCTTTCCACACTCCTAGTTCTCGTTCACAAAAACCCAAAGCAAATTGCTTCTTTGGTAGACGTACCCTGACAGAATTCCTTAAATCATAGCAAGCCAGTAGCCATTAATTTATCAGCTAATTTTAATATACTACTAAACTATATATATATATACTATATATACTACTAAACTTTATATGTATATAAACTGACTGGAGTATTTGTCACATTTTGGAAAAATCATTTTTAGAACACTGCTCTATTTGGAAAGTGTTTACTATTACTTACTATTTTACCTTCTGAGAAAGAAAATCCTATGGGGGATTCATATGATTTAGGTATTTGTTGGAAATTATATTTTATTAAGGTATGTGTTAATAATTTTCAAGAATGATAAAGCACATATGCTGATTTAAAATGATAGTACATTTCCTTTTGAATAGTTCATCAAAGTAAAGTATTTTAAAGTTACCTTTTAAATAGTGGCCATATATTTTATAATCCATCTTTATGTATCCAGAAATCAACCTGGTAACAAGATAACATAAAAAAAATTACAACACATTTTTCCCTTTGGAATCAATCTTCACATAAATCATCTATGGTAATGATAGTACATATTCTCAAAATGTAAGGCCTTAATGTTAACTGGTGATAAGTTGAGATATTCATTCTTAATGTCTGGTTGGAAACTAGTCCCAGATTTTAAAAATCGCTGTTTAAAGAATTAAACAAGTGTTATATAGAATAATGATTTTTATAGCTTATATGGAATTTATTGCATGAATAGGACAGGTGGGGCTAGTCGGAATCATCTTCTCAACTAGCGCCTTATAATATTTGCTGAGTTTGTGTCTCATGACTATAATATAAAAACTCATTCTAACTAAAGACCTGCCATTTATCTAAACTTTTAGTGGAAAAGCAGTGATCCATGTTGGTGTTTAAGTTATGAGAACATGTCAGAATTGAACTATAGTTGGAAAACACGTTGCTTTAACTTTATTTTATAGAGTAATTTAAACTTCGTGGCAGATTGGAAGGTAGAGATTTTCCATGCGTCTCCTGCTGCCACACATGCATAGCCTCCTGCATTATCAGCATCACTCCCTAGAACAGTGCATTTGTACCGAGGATGAACCTGCACTGAACATCATAATCACCCAAAGTCCAGAATTTTCCTTTGGGTTTATGCTTGCTGTTGTACATTCTGTGGGTTTAGACAATCATATAATGACACATATCTATTATTCTAATATGATACAGGGTAGTTTTACTGTCCTAATCATTGCCTGTGCTCTGTATGTTTATCCTTCCTTCTGACCCCAAACCCTGACAACCACTGATATTTTTACCATCTCCATAGTTTTGCTTTTCCCAGAATGGTCATATGGTTGTCAGTGTATGGTATGTGCCCTTTTCATTCTGGCTTCTTTCACTTGGAAATACGTACTTAAGGTTTTTCCATGTCTTTCATGGATTGATAGCTGATTTCTTTTTAAAAAATTTTTTTATATTTTATTTATTTCTAGGAGAGAGAGAGAGACAGCGTGAGCAGGGGAGGGTCAGAAAGAGAGGGAGTCACAGACTGAAACAGGCTCCAGGCTCTGAGCTGGCAGCCAGCCCAGAGCCCGACGCGGGGCTCAAACCCACGAACCGCGAGATCATGACCTAAGCGAAAGTCAGACGCTTTACCGACTAAGCCACCCAGGCGTCCCAGTTGATTTTTTTTTAGCACTGAATAAAATTCCCTTGTCTGGATGTACCACAGTTAGTCTCCCATTTACTTGCTGAAGATGAATAGATAAAAAATACCCAAGGACATCTTGGTTATTTCTGACTTTTAGCACTTACGAATAGAACTGCTTTGAAGATCCGTATGTATGATTTTGTGTGGACATGTGTACAACTTTTTTGAGTAAATGCCAACAACAGTGATTGCTGGCATTCAATCAATTAAGAGTGATCAAATAGTATGTTGTTTTATAAGAAACTGTCAAACTTTTTCCCAACATGACTGGAACATTTTGCAATCTCAACAAGACTTCCTATTGCTTCACATCCTCACCAGCAATGGGTGTTGTCAATGTTCCAGATATTAGTAATTCTGTTCGGTGGGTTGTGGTATCTTATGCATTTCCCAATGACATATGATGTGGAGAGTTTTTTCACTTGCTTATATATGCTGTATATATTTTTAGGGTCTTTGGCACATTCTTTAATTGAGTTGTTTTCTTAATTTTATAGCTTTAGGAGTTCTTTGCATATTTTGGATAGCAGTCTTTTATTGCTTTTTTTTTTCGTACATGTTTTCCTCCAGTCTGTGGCTTGTCTTCTAATTCTCTTAACATTGTCTTTCACTGAGCAGAGGTTTTTAATTTTAGTGAAGTCCAGGTTATCAATAATTTCTTTATTGGATTATGTCTCATGTTGTATCAAAAATGCATCACCATACCCAAGATTATCTCGATTTTCTCCTGTGTTATCTTCCAGGAGTTCTATGATTCATTTTTTGCTTTGTTGAAAAATTATTGTAAGTATATGTTCTGTAATACCACTTTCTGAAATAAATCTTTATATAAGAGAAAAATGAATGACACATTGTTTTTATATTAGGTTATATGTAGGGTTTTTTTGACTGTATGAGTGGCCAGTGTCTCTTGAAATAAAATCTGTTTCCATGCCATTCTGAAACATGGTTATTATAACTATTTACCATACACAATTGATAACTAATTTTTTAATGACAAATATGATCTCACCTAGTACAATAAGTGATTTAGTACCACTGTTAGCACTGACTGATTCATCTTCATTTGGGGGAATAATTACTAGTAGTTAATAATCTTATGTTGAAAGTTTTTTAAAGGATTATTTAGCTATTTAACTAAAATTTTCCTGGAATTTTGTGCTAAATTTTAGAATTTCCTCCTCCTTCCTGCCTATAAATGCATTCATTCATACATTTGGCAAATTTTATTCAGTAAGTACTTCTGTAGACATAATATGGGTTTGATGGATATTTGTATTATGGATAAATGATTCAATAAAATATAAATGAGAATGACATGCATTCTTCCTCTGATGAATACTTACTTATCATATTTTATTTTTTGCCTCTCTGATCCTGCCTTTATTAAGAGTCTTTCATTGGTAGGCCTTACACTGGAATCTTTACCTGTAAGTTTTAGATACTGAAATCATATAAATAAGAGATAGCATCTTTTCTGTATGTGCATATTTTTTAAAAACAAAGTAAGATTTTTTTTTGTCTTCTAAGTAATTTAATTTTTTATGTTTTACTAACACATTAGCCTTTGGAGCTCCAGTATATTGATGAATGTGAGCTGAGATAGTGGGCACTTCTGTCCTGTTGATTAAATAAGTGATCTTTGTCAGATAATACTTACCATATTACAAAAGTTCTTTTTTATTTTTATTTTTTATTATTTTTTTAAATGTTTCTTTATTTTTGAGAGAGAGAGGCAGAGCATGAGTGGGAGAGGGCCAGAGAGTGAGACACAGAATCTGAAGCAGGCTCCAGGCTCTGAGCTGTTAGCACAGAGCCTGATGCAGGGGACTCATGGACTCTCCACAATAGCTAAAACATGGAAAGAGCCTAAGTGTCCATCAACAGACAAATGGATCAAGAAGATGTGGTTTATCTATACCATGGAATACTACATGGCAATGAGAAACAATGAAATCTGGCCATGTGTAGCAACATGGATGGACCTTGAGGGTGTTATGCTTAGCGAAATAAGTCAGGCAGAGAAGGACAAATAAAAACAAAGTAAGATTTTAAAGGATATTTTTGTGCCCAGATCCCTTTTTATCCTAAAAGGGAGAACAAAAAGGGTGGTAGGAATTTCTGAAACATCGCTGACTTGTTTCGGTTTGTTTTCTCTGAGAAATAGGGAAAAATAAGAGGTCATAACCTCAGTAAGGAGTGCAGAGGATGTGCTGTTAATTTGAGAAGAAGATGTCTGGCTCAGTTCCAGGAATGCAGGAGAGTGAATGGAATAGGAAAAAGGTAATGGGCACCATTAAGTTCTCACTTGTGGTGAGATTAAACTTGTGAGAGAGCTCACCTGGTATGTGTGTTTTAGCTACCTGTATGTAGCTTTGTGAGTTCAAATCCCAAAGTGGAGGAAATTAGGCCTAAGCTAGGATTGTGACTTATCCAAGGGAACACTTTGAGTGGAGCAAAGTATAATGGAGTTATGGGTACATGCCTGAAAGAATTAAAACTTACCATGAGATTTAAGCTAGTAATACTAGAAAGGAAGGCATAAGGATGGAGTCATTAGAGACCTTGAAAATGCAGTAGAAATAATGGATTGATGGTACAAGTGGGTTTGAAGTGCTTTAGAATCAGAGGACTGGAGGAAGCAATCTGGAAAGATAAGTGATGGTGGTTGGTGAGTGGGCTATTTCAGCTGAGTTCTTAAAGCAGTAATAATTATTGGTCATCATAACCATGGGCATGTGACTCAAGTATGTAGAGAGACAAACCATTGGAGAAAAGGACGTTGACGAGCTGAGAGACCAAGATCAAAGGTTATGTGGATAATAAAATGATTAAGAATTTTGATGCAGATGGTTATTGCTATAAGCCTTCAGGGAATAAGAGGAAACACAAAGGATTAAAAAAGATTATAATTAAGGAGGACGGTAGTGAGTACAAGGATGGATAATTCCTGAAGATTATTATCAAAACCATGATATTTTAGGAAAGAGAAGGGAGAGAGAACGTGGTTTTAGAAATGATTAGCAGGACCTGTGACAATTCCTGAGACTCTAGAAGAATAACTCCTCCCCGTCTGCCAGCCAGGCTTTTGTGGGAAGAGTGCAATGAAGGCAACAGCCACCGCTTGAGCAGACTGTAGGAGAAGCAGTGTCCTCAGTGGATGAGCAGTTTCAATTAGGTAAAAATATTGATGAGAATGTTGGGCTAGAGGTTGAAGACATAAGCAGTTTGGGGGCACCTGAGTGGCTCAGTCAGCTGAGCACCCGACTCGTGAATTTGGTTCAGGTCATGATCTGCTTGAGATTCTGTCTCTCCCTCCTCTGCCCCTTCCCTGCTCTCTCTCTCACTCTTTCAAAATAAATAAATAAACTTAAAAAAAAGATACAAGCAGTTTTACCAAAGCCTGATCATGAATTTTGAACATCACTATGCAACAGTTTCAGAAGTTATATGTAGGGGTATTATGTAACTGAATGGGAATTTGAGAACGATGTTAACATATTTAGGGACTAAATCCTAGAAAGACATTATGCAAGTGTAAGAAACTAGAAAGATTTGCTTAATGTTCCAACATGCTCTGTTTCTCAGAAATGTATTTTAGAAATAGACTCCATTTGTTAATTGTTTGGAAATAATTTGGTTTGGGAATAAAATGATCTGATTGATATTTTGCCTGAGATCATCTCTTCATAAATTAACAAACATTTAAATATTTAGTATAAAATAAAATAGAAACATTAAAACTGTTTTGAGAATATTGTCATCTTTCTTTATTAGAAGCACATTTCTTGCTTCTCAGTTGACATTTATATCTTGTTTATATTCTAATTATTACTGCAAGCTTCTGATGTAAAAGGATTGGGGTGGATTGGGATGGAGTGACAAGACTGAATTTACATGAACTCTTCACTACACCTGAGAAATAATTTTCTAAGAGAGAATAAAGTAGTGTTCGTGTGTGTGAGAGAGACAGAGAGAGAGGTAGAGAGGGAGAGAGGGGTAAGGAGATCATAGCACAGGTATCTTTCGGGATATTTTGTTCATCGCTGAGCTAAGCAAGCAGTAAGAAAAATCAGTTTTAGCAATAGAAAAAAGAAGGTTGGCAGCTACTGAATCGAAGAAGGTACTTAGAAGAGGTCAGTAGTCAGAGAAAGAGAGAACAGCTAACAATAGCTGCCTAAGTTAAATGGCATTTGAAATTACTGAGATAAGAGACTTTATCTCAGTAAAGTCTTGGTAAAAGTACACCTCGGGTCACATTATTTATTGATGGAAATAAAATATTTTATAAGAAGTAAGTTGATAGTGGGAATTTGGTATTCACTACTTTGAAAAGGATAGGCTTATGTTTCAGTAGCACAAGCATAAATTGATACAAAATGTGAGACTAAATGAACTTCGGAACACATTATAAGATAAAACAAGTTTATGCTTGTTTTGAGAGCTCAGACCAAACTGCATAATTGAGTGCCATGTAGAAAGAAATTAATATGTCAAATTGTTCTTCAATTTTGGCAAGATCTTTAACTATTTTCCAAAGAGATTTTGAATATAGTATCTAATACCATATTCTCTATGAAGTAGTATGTGAATTATTTAAAAAAGAAAAAGAATTAAAACAAGAGAAAAAAAAAAAAAACAGTGGGCCCTGGAAGACATGATTTGAACTCCATTAAGTGCCATTCATCATTTTTCTACATTAAAAGAAGAAAGTAGAAATATATAACAATTTTTAATGGCCCATGCTTTATACAACCCTCTGTGGGTTCCAGAGGACAAGGAAAAGGACAAACTCTGATCAAGAGAAGCTTTAAAACCATGGTGTAAATAAATTGGATAAACATAAAGTAATTTTTGTGTGTGTGCTACCAGTTCCTCAGCCTTTACAAAGTTCTATCAGTCAAATACGCTTGCTTTTCATTTTCTCCAGCCTTTTCAGGATTCAGGTTTCATACTGGTTTTCAACAGAAGCTGTGTTGATAAATCTTTTTTTTTGTTGTTCTGGCCTACACTATATGCGTCCTTGTATGTTTATATTTTTGAGCCTTTACAAATCACCTTAGTAGGAAATCAGGAAATATATGCTACGTTAAGTTTGAAATATTTCATTCCAAACACTTTTTAAATATGTAAGTAAAAGTGAATTAAAAATCATAAACCTATACACTGATAATAGCAGGAAATATTGAAATAGTTGCAATTTGACTTGGTTTCAATACATTAACCAAGAGTCACATTAATAATTGTTTATATTAACTATGGCAGGGTAGATGAATGGGAAAAATTCTCTAAAATGAATCAAACTAATTATTGTATCTTTACTCCTTCAGAACAGAATTATTATAGATATTCTATGTGAGGAAATTTACTTAATGATTTGGAGATTATAAAGATGAATTAGGCAGTGATCTCTGACTTCTAGGTACATACAACTTAGTAACAGAAATAATTCATGAAATAAATAACCATATGATTTGATAGAAAAAGACCCATGCATCAGAGAGTTATGGACAAAATGTCCTGGGTATTTAGAAAAAAAAAAAAGAAGAGTTTTTTCTGAGGGATCTGAAAAACTTCATGGAAAAATTGGCATGAGGTTGGTCACCAAAGTATAGATAAAATATGGAGTTGGTGACTGTAGCAAAGGTAAGAATATGAAGATATTCTTGTTTAATGATTTAAACAAGGCTATGAAATGATAAGAGATGTGCATCTCTTATCAACAAGGTTACCATGTAACTGTTGAATGTTTTAGTAAGTGGGGACTTTTTATCTAAAAAGTTAAAAGTAAAAAAAAAGTTAAATAAATAAATTTAACTAACTAACTAACTCACAATTTGGATCTTCTTATCTGGAGCCAGAAGCCAGTGAGCCGTTAACTGGTGGGGACACCTCAATGATAAGTGAGATAAATTTCTGGAGGTTGCGTGAAGACTAGCATAAAAATGGGCAAACTGCTGTGGGTAGACTTTCTTAGCGGGAACTAATTCTGTGATGTAGTTTTATTTAGTTATCCAGAACATTCTCCTTAAAAAGAATTCCTCTCAAGGGGAAAAATTTTTACAAAAGCCTCCTCCTGTATCCTAGCCTCTGGGATAAGGACATTCTCACTCACTAATGGATACTCTGTCTTTCATGTTACTCCCAAAGAAAGAACGACTCCACTACTGGAAAAATATTTGTGAAAGACACAGACTAGAGACCCAGGCACAGTAAAACACTAAGATTTAATCATAAGGTAGTAGAATACTTTTCCCACTGACATCTTTGATACAACACTAATTAATTATAATAGCCATTATAATAGAGGAAATGTATCATTGATATGCAAGAAAAGAAAAACAAGGAATTATCGAAATGCCCAAGTAAAACTAGAGAGGACAGAAAAATAAAGGTGTTCAAAAAAGAACAAATGCAACAAATAGAAATAATTAATATAAAATAAAATAGAGAGATGACTGTGTGGCTCAGTTAGTTAAGTGTAAAACTCTTGATTTTGGCTCAGTTCATGATATCAAGATTCATGAGATGAAGCCTTGTGTCCAGCTCTGTGCTGACAGTGCAGAGCCTGCTTGGGATTCTCTCTCTCCCTCTCTCAGCCCCTCTCCTGCTCGCATGTGTGCTTTTTCTCCCTCTCTCTCTCAGAATAAATAAATGAACACTAAAAAAAATAAAAACATAAAATAGAAACACTAAAACTGTTTTGAGAATATTTCATCTTTCTTTAATAGAAGTAAATTTATTGCTTTTGATATATATGTGTATATATATATGTATATATATATATATATATATATGTACTAACTCTGTTACACTGCATCTATTCATAGATGAAAATATCGTGTAAGTAGAAAATCTCAATAGATTGACAAGAACATTTCCAGCACTGCAAATAAAGGTACAAGAAAATGCAGCTTACAAGAAAAATCCTCCATGCTCTACCTACTCATCCTCTCTTCCCACTAACCCTGGACACCCACTGATGTTCTTTAGTAATTCCATGGTTCTTCACTTTCCAGAATGCACTATAGTTGGAGTGATACAGGTTTCAGATTTTCAGATTAGTTCTTTCACTTAGTAATATGCATTTAAGATTCTTCAATGTATTTTTATAGCTTGATAACTCATTTCTTTTTAGTGCTAAATAATATTCAGTTATCTAAATGTACCACGGTTTATATGTTCACCTACAGAAGGAGATCTTGGGTGATTCCTCTAAGTTTTGACAATTATGAATGAATTTTCTACAAACATCTATGCGTAAGTTTTGTTGTGGATATAAATATTCAACTCATTTGCATTTGGGTAAATACCAAGGAGAGTGGTTGCTGGATCATAAGTAAGAATATATTTAGTTTTATATAAAAACTGCCAAACTATCTTCTGAAGTGTCTATACCATTTTGCATTTCCATCAGCAATGAATGAGAGTTCCTGCTGCTTCACATTCTTGCCAGCAATTGATGTCAGTGTTTTGGATTTTAGCCATTCTAATAGATATGTAGTAGTATCTTGTTTTAATTTGCAAATCCTTGATTACATATGATGTGGAGCAGTTTGTCATTTGCTTATTTTTTACTCATTTATTTATTTATTTATTTATTTATTTATTTTTTTGTTTTTTTTTATTTATTTCTAGGAGAGAGAGAGAGACAGCGTGAGCAGGGGAGGGTCAGAGAGAGAGGGAGTCACAGACTGAAACAGGCTCCAGGCTCTGAGCTGGCAGTCAGCACAGAGCCCGACGCGGGGCTTGAACCCACGAACGGCGAGATCATGACCCAAGCGAAAGTCGGACGCTTAACCGACTAAGCCACCCAGGCGCCCCTACTCATTTATTTTCTTTAGTGATGTGTCTATTCAGATCTTTTGCCCATTTTTATTTTTTTATTTTATTTTTTTTTATTTTTTATTTATTTATTTTTTTTACAAATAGTTTATTGTCAAATTAGTTTCTACATAACACTCAGTGCTCATCCCCAAAGTGCCCTCCTCCATGCCCATCCCCCCCTCCCCCCCACATCCATCAGTCCTCAGTTTTTGTCAGCATTCAAGAGTCTCTCATGGTTTGCCTCTCTCCCTTTCCCCCACCATTTCCGCCCTTCTTCTCCTCCTTGTTCCTCCGTCAAGTTCCTCCTAATCCTCCTATACGTGCAAACATATGATATTTGTCCTTCTCTGCCTGACTTATTTCGCTCAGCATAACACCCTCAAGGTCCATCCATGTTGCTACACATGGCCAGATTTCATTGTTTCTCATTGCCATGTAGTATTCCATGGTATAGATAAACCACATCTTCTTGATCCATTCATCTGTTGATGGACACTTAGGCTCTTTCCATGTTTTAGCTATTGTGGAGAGTGCTGCTATGAACATTGGGGTACAAGTGCTCCTATGCCTCAGCATTTCTGTATCCCTTGGGTAAATTCCTAGCAGTGCTATTGCTGGGTCATAAGGGAGTTCTATTGTTAGTTTCCTGAGGAACCTCCACACTGTTTTCCAGAGGGGCTGTACCAGTTTACATTCCCACCAACAGTGTAGGAGGGTGCCCGTTTCTCCACATCCTCGCCAGCATCTAGAGTTCTCTGATTGGCTCCTTTTAGCCACTCTGACTGGCGTGAGGTGGTATCTCAGTGTGGTTTTGATTTGTATTTCCCTGATGAGGAGGGATGCTGAGCATCGTTTCATGTGTCTGTTGGCCATCTGGATGTCCTCTTTGGAGAAGTGTCTGTTCATATCTTCTGCCCATTTCTTCACTGGGTTGTTTGTTTTTCGGGTGTGAAGTTTGGTGAGTTCCTTATAGATTCTGGATATTAACCCTTTATCTGATATGTCATTTGCAACTATCTTTTCCTATTCCGTTGGTTGCCTATTAGTTTTCTGGGTTGTTTCTTTGGCTGTGCAGAAGCTTTTAATCTTGATGAGGTCCCAACAGTTTATTTTTGCTCTTGATTCCCTTGCTTTTGGGGATGTGTCAAGTAAGAAGTTGCTGCGGTGGAGGTCAAGGAGGTTGTTTCCTGCTTTCTCCTCTAGGGTGTTGATAGTTTCCTGTCTCACGTTCAGGTCCTTTATCCATTTTGAGTTGATTTTTGTGCATGGTGTGAGAAAATGATCTAGTTTCATTCTTCTGCATGTTGCTGTCCAGTTCTCCCAACACCATCTGTTAAAAAGGCTGTCTTTTTTCCATTGGATATTCTTTCCTGCTTTGTCAAAGATCAGTTGGCTGTATACTTTTGGGTCCACTTCTGAGTTCTCAATTCTGTTCCATTGGTCTATGAGTCTGTTTTTATGCCAATACCATACTGTCTTGAGGATGACAGCTTTGTAGTAGAGGCTAAAGTCTGGGATGGTGATACCTCCCGTTTTGGTTTTATTTTTCAGTATTACTTTGGCTATTCGGGGTCTTTTGTGGTTCCATACAAATTTATGGATAGTTTGTTCTAGTTTTGAGAAGTATGCTGGTTCTTTTGCCCATTTTTAAATCAGTTTATTTCTTATTGAGTTTTAAGAAGTTTTCTTGGCCTTTCTTTCTTTCTTTTGTATGTTTTGGATATAGCCCTTTGTCAGATATGAATTTTGCAAGTATTTTCTCCCAGACTCTGGCTTGTTTTCTCATTTTCTTTGTTTTTTTTTTTAAATGTTTTATTTATTTCTGAGGGAGAGAGAGAGAGAGAAAGAGAGAACAGGGGAAGATCAGAGGAAGAGGGAGACACAGAATCTGAATGAAGGCTCCAGGCTCTGAGCTAGCTGTCAGCACAGAGGCTGACGCGGGGCTTGAACCCATGAAACGCGAGATCATGACCTGAGCTGAAGTTGGAAGCGTAAGCGACTGAGCCACCCAGGTGCCCCAGTTTTCTCATTTACTTAAGAAAACTATTTTTTAATATATAGAAAAACTTATTCTAAGCTTCTAAAATTTATATATAAAGGTAAAATACTTAGAAGAGTTAACACAATACTGGAGAAGGTAAACAAACTTGTAAGTCCTGCCCTACCAAGTTAGAGAGATTACTACATTGTTACTGTAATCAAGACAGCAGGACTTTGGCAAAAACAATAGATATATAAGACGTTTTCCTCCACTTAGGTTGCTATAACAAAATACCACAGACTGGGTAGATTAGAAACAACAGAAATTTATTTCTTCCAGTTTTGGAGGCTGAAAGTTGAATGTTCACAGCTAGTGCCTCCTCACCGTGTCCTGGCATAATGGAAGAAGGCAAAGTATCTTTCTGGAGGCTCCTCTTGAGGCACTAATCCCATTCATGAGGGCTCCACTTTTATAACCGAAGCAGCTCCCAATGTTCCACCTTATAATACCATCATCTTTGGAGGTTAGGATTTCAACATCTTCATTTTGGAAGTAACAGACATTGAGATCATTGTAATAGGTCAAGGGAACAGAATAAATAACCCAGAAATGTATCAATACAAATATAATCAACTAATCTATGACAAAGGAGCAGAGCCAATTTAATGGAGAAAGGAATAGTAGTTTAACAAATAATGCTGAACACCTGGATGTCTAATTGCGAAGAAACCAACAAAAATAGATTTAAATACAGACTCTTTCACAAAAGACTTTTCTTTCACTTTTCACAGAATTTAATTGAAATAGAACATAAACATATATGTAAAAGCACAATGATAAAGCTTTTAAAGGAAACATAGGAAAAAAATACATTATCTAGGTCTTGATGATCAGGTTTTAGAGCAACCACAGAAAACATAAATCTATGAAAGAAAAAAATGATAAAGCAGAGAGAGTGTGCAACCAGGGGAGGGAGAGAAAGGAGAGAGCAAGAATAGCAAGCAATCTCTGCACCAGTGTGGAGCCCGACCTGGGGCTCAAACCCAGGAACTATGAGATAATGACCTGAGCCTAAGTCAGACACTTAACTTACTGAGGAACCTAAGTGGCCCTAAAATGCCCTAAGTAGCATTTTATTAAAATTAAAAAAAAATGGGGTGTCAAACTCACTATTAAGAGAAGAAAAAAAGAAGCCACATATTAGTAGAAAATATTTGCAAAACAGATATCTACTAAAGGACTTGTATACATAATTAGCAAAGCACTATTAAAACTGAATGATAACAAAACAGAACCCTTTGAAAATGGATAAAAATATTAAGAGACACCTCCCTAAAAATTATGAAGAGATGCTAATGAATATATGAAAAGAAGCTCAACATCATTTGTCATTAGGTAACTTAAAGTTAAATGAACAATTAAATACTATCTATATACCTATTAAAATGACTAAAATTTGAAGAAACTGACATCAACTGTTGGTAGGGTTGCAGAGCTGTAGTACTTCTCATTCATTGCTGTTGGGAATGCAAAGTCTTACAGTCACTTTGAAAGACTGCTGAGCACTTCTTACTAAGTGAAACATATCATAGGATGCATCAATTACATAGGGATGTATTTACACAACATAAATGAAAATTTACATCCACAAACATTGTAGATGAATGTTTATGACAGCTTTATTCATAATCTTCAAAAACCAACATGTCCTTCAATAGGTGAATTAATGAATATAGAGTGTACAAGTATATAGGGATATATTATTCAGCAATATAGGAAAATGAACAATCAAACCAAGGAAAGACATAGGTAATTTGAAATGAATAGAGCTAAGATGCTGTAGGATGTTACTAACAGGGGAAACTGGATGTGCAGTATGTGAGAACAATCTGTAATACATTTTCAATTTACTGTAAATCTAATACTGTTTTATAATAAAAATTTATTTTAAAATTTAAACGTATTAGAGATTATCTCAGTATATTTTGGAATCATGAATTAAGGCTAACTATAGAAAAATTTTTGGTACTCTGTTTCTCTCAAATATTAAAATATAAAGAAGAAAGTAAAAACATAAATTGAAATGATATCCAGATTCCTGGAATCATCATGTTATTGAAATCCCCATATTTCCCAGGTTCATCTGGTGAATTAAGTGGAGAAATCCCAAGCAGTTATTAAAGTCTAAGTTTTTCAAGATTGTCAACTTTTCACGGTGTCATGATAACCTATCTTTCTAAGCAGAGTGATCAGAAGCAGAGCTGTCTGGGTTATTGAGATTTTTTTGTGTTTTGTTTTTGCATATTTGCTAAAATCAACAAAAATTTCCTTGGTTTCAAGTGTGTTAAATTGAATTACCTGATAATTATACATATACTAATATTATGCAGAAACAAATTAAATAAGTATCTCTTATGTCTTCATTATGTACAATAGGATAATCTACTAGTTGAATAGATTGATAGATTTTATTTTTTGAGTTCCAGTAATCATAAGCTTCAATGATTTAGAATGATAATGGCCAAGATTCATATTTCAGGGCAATAAATATTGCTAATTGTTGCTTTTATTCTGTATTGTGTATGTTCTGTCAAATACAATAGTTTACTGGATCCGGTTTATATTTGAGATTTAAAATGAATGACAACATGACATCTTGTGAGTCAATCATTTAAACTGATAATGACATTAGTGTTTGATTTTTTTAAATGTTTTTTATTTATTTCTGAGAGAGAGAGAGAGAGAGAGAGCGTGAGCAGAGGAGGGTCAGAGAGAGAGAGGGAGATACAGAATCTGAAACAGGCTCCTGGTCCTGAGCTGGCTGTCAGCACAGAGCCGGACGCGGGGCTCGAACCCACAAACCGTGAGATCATGACCTGAGCCGAAGTCGGACACTTAACCGACTGAGCCACCCAGACGCCCCAGTGTTTGATTTTTTTAATGAATTCTTAAAATGAAGTGCTTTCGTTTCTATGGAATTTTAAATAACTTTGTTAGATTTTTTTCTCTTTATTTATTGCACTACTCTTGTAGCTGCATAAGCACATTCCAGGAGCTGAAAATTTTATTGTGACTATTGGCTAAACACAGCTTTTCTGATTTTTAAAAATTTATTCTATGCACATTATATTTCAAACCCAGGTTTTTCAATTATATTAACAATATTTGAAGAAAATACATATTTACAAACTATTTTGTTATTATAAGTCTCAAGGTTAAACTTCCTATTCAAAATGGTATGTTATGTTCTTTTCTAAATTTCCTAGTAGGTTTTTATGGAAAAGATTTGAGGAGACATGGAAAAGGTGATAAAGATTTCTTGTTTAGTCTGTTTTTAAATTTTTTTTAAAAATGTTTTATTAGTATTATTTATTTTTGAGAGAGAGAGAGAGAGAGAGACAGGGTGAGCCGAGGAGGGTCAGAAAGAGAGAGGGAGATGCAGAATCCAAAGACAGGCTCCAGGCTCTGAGCTAGCTGTCAGCACAGAGCCGGATTGGTGCTCGAACCCACGAACTGTGAGATCATGACCTGAGCTGATGTTGGACACTTAATGCCTGAGCCACCCAGGTGCCCCTTGATTAGTATATTTTCAATTACATTGGCATATACTTTACAGACTAAGAAATTCATCACACTTTTTTAACATAAGCCTAGATCAAACTCTTATTTATTTTAAGACTATGGTAAATAAATGTACATCATTTTGCTTGTGTAAATAATCACTTTTAATTATAATTTGCTATGAGAAAAGTGGAAGTAAAGAGTTCCTCTTTTATGGAAACTGTAATTAATCTCTAGTGTTAAAGGGTTCCCCCCTTTGTGTCATAAACAGATCCTCTTTGATGTGCCTTCTGGGCCTTCTTCTTCTAACTTCCTTCTAGAATAGTCCCAACCTCCTCCCTGATCCTCACACACTCCTGCTAAGCATTTTCTTTTTATGTTAATGGCTTTTACTGGCTTATCTCTCCTCAAAATTACTGCATTGATCTGACTTGATAAATACATTGAAATTTGCAGTGATTTGGTTCAGATCTTCCTTTTAATTTAGGTAACTCTGAATTCTTTATGGCAAGTGGGAACAAGGACAGTTTAGAGAATAAGTTACCAGAATATTCTAAAGACTAACTTTAGCCAGATCTTTCAATGTCGTTGTCACTATTTTTGGAAACTTCCTATTTTGTTCTATGCAGTGGTAAAGTTCTGTATCTTTTTTTATTTCACTTCTCTACACACTGAGGGGGTGCTGATAAGCAGTAAAGTGTCCAACAGTGAAGAATAATGGAGAGATTTTTTTTTTAATTCATAAGTTCCAGTAATCTATACATTTAATAGCCAACTCCTGAAATTATTACCTTTACCAACCTTGAAGGTTTGTCCAATCCACAATATGGTCTCTTTTTCAATTTTCATGTCCTCATAGTGTCAGGTAAACAGTAGGAGTTTTTCTTGTTTTTATGCGTATTTCATTTTTTACCTTGCCAAATCATTGGTAAGCTTTATAAAATTTTATATAATAAAAGTGATAGAGTTATTCAAGAAATTACTGAGTAGGTAGTTATGATTCTGCTCAATTATTTCAGTAGTTTCCTTCTATCAACGTCATCCATCTTAACTTACAATGTACTAAAACTTGGAGACATTGCCTATGACAATGGAAAAAGGTATTATTTATTTTGTTTCATTGTACCTGCCATTCTGTATCATAATCATATTATAAATCTTAGATGAGATACTTTTCGTTTGTCTTGGTGATTTAGTCCAATTAAACAATAATAAATATTATTATAATACAATAATAGTAAAATAATATAGTCTTCATTTTTATGTCTGTTTTATGTTATTACATAACATAATTATGTTGTTACATAATACATAATATTATGTATTATGTTATTAATGGCCAAATAAATATGCAATATAATTTCAGGTATAAATGCTATCTGGAAATAAAGTCTATCTAAATGGATAGAGAGTGATGGTCAATTTCATTAAGGGGGAGAGAAAGCACATTCTGAGATGACATTGGAGTGTGTTCTAATAACAGAGTGTAAGGCTCTAGAATATGAACAATTATGATTTGTTCATAAGTGTTTAATGTGGATGAAGAAGGGAATAAATAGAGATGAGCTCCAAAATGAAGACAAGGGTCAGACTATTGAGGCCCTTGTACAACAGATGTGGACTATTCATAGAAACCATTGAATAATAAAATAGGAATGAAAACTCCTGAGTTTTCACATAATATCAAGGACAGTTTGTGGTGAATAGGGATACTTTATAAATGAAATGTTTAGGACTTAAATAAATTAGTAACCTTAAATAAAAGGGGGGACAAACCTTGAGATTCATTTCAAGCAAACGCCCTCCTCCTCCTGCTGCTGCTATCTTCATCCTCTTCTTCTTCCTCTTCTCCCTCCCCTTCTTCACAGAAGGAGATGAAAACTCTTGAGGTTAGTTTTACTTCCTTGCAGGTCCCCCAATTTAGTGCAAGTTACAATGGAAATAGAAATTTTTAGTTGGAAAATGCTTTTTAGGACCTAAGCCTCACGTGATCCCACTCACACCTCAAAACTCCTTAGATATCCAAGTCTCCTGATGAATAACTTTATTTACATATATATCACTTTTCCTTTTTTAATTTTTTTAACATGTATTGATTTTTGAGAGACAAAGAGAGACAGAGTACAAGCAGGGGTGGGGCAGCAAGAGAATCTGAAGCAGGCTTCAGGCTCCGAACTGTCAGCACAGAGCCCAACATGGGGCTCAAACTCACCAACTGTGAGATCATGACCTGAGTGAAGTCAGACACTTAACCAGTTGAGCCACCCAGGCGCCCCTACATTGCTTGTCTAATGTAGCATACACACCTTCAGGTTTTTCTACTCTCCAGGATCTGAGGCACTGATTTTTAGTTACTTATTTTAAACATATTTTGCAGATGTTTGATTGGTTATAATAGAACAAGAAGCATGAAACTTAGATACTTAAACAATTTTTATATTTTTTATCTTAGAGGACTTTGTCTTAATCTATAACAATGTAGTTCAAGAACATAAGAATTTGACTGAATACTGAAGATACGTTCTAAGTCAGCAACTGCATATCTTATGGGTGCACGTGGGATTCTGTTGCCATTATACAAGCAGCAGTCTTCTTCACATTCCCAATCCCCTTTCACTGCTCTTCTTTTTCCTTTAATTTTGAATGTTTTTTAAAAAATGGTTATTTATTCTGAGAGAAAGTATGAAGGGGGGAGGGGCAGAGACAAAGGGAGAGAGAGAATCCTAAGCAGGCTCCCTGCTGTCTGCATAAAGCCCAATTCAGGTGGGGGAATGAGGGGATGGGGAGTTAGGGCAAGGGGGTGCAGGGGAGGTTCAATCCCAGGAACCATGAGATCCTGACCTGAGCTGAAATTAAGAGTCGGAGGCACTTAACCTACTGAGCCAGCCAGGTGACCCCTGCTCTTATTTTTCATACTATTCAGTATATCCTAACATATACCTAACATAATACTGTAATTCATCTCTTGGAAAAAAATTGTAGTCTGTCTCCCTCTCACCATAATATAGCCTTCACAGAGGTAAACAGTTTTGTCTGTATTATTCTGTGATATACACGCTTTTACAAAGGAAGTCTTGACACACAGTAGTTAATAGATATTTGGATAAGTGAAAAAATGAGCATATACCTTAAATTAATGCTTGGGTTTTCAAATAATATTAAGAATGAAGAAAACCTTTGTAAATTATATATACATAATTCTGTTAAATAAATATGTTACTAGAATCTGTAATATTTTATATTCTATACTGTAATATGGTGAAGGAGTCATTCACTAAAACATTATACATCAACAATAATAAGTAATAAAATACGTATATCACAGATGTGCATACCATCACATGTAGAAGTGGGACAGCATGCATAACCTTGAAAGATAAGAATTCTGCATCTGTATCAACAGATATTTATCTGTATCTAGATAAATAAAAAATAAAGAAATAAGAGCCAGTTTACTGGGCTTCAAATGGTATGGCATGTGGTATATGTTTTCCTCATTTAATAACTTTGAGACATTTTAAAAAGTTTTTTGACCACTGGTGCTTTATGTTCCCTGAGATGTCTGTTTATATGAAGTTCACTTATTTCCTGTTCTTGTTCAGTTGCCACTTTAAAAAATTCTACCTATTGGGGCGCCTGGGTGGCTCAGTTGGTTAAGCGTCCGACTTTGGCTCAGGTCGTGATCTCACAGTTTATGGGTTTGAGCCCCCCGTTGGCCTCAGCTAGCTCAGAGCCTGGAGCCTATTTCAGATTCTGTACCTCCCTCTCTCTCTGACCCTCCCCTGCTCACGCTGCCTCTCTCTCTCAGATATAAATAAAACATTACAAAATAATTTTAAAAATTCTACCTATTTTTGTTATTGCAGTTGATTTTATATGTTGCAAATAATTTCTCTTGCTTGGTGGCTGTTTTTTTTTCCTTAAACTTTTATTTGAGTGACTTTGATGATGTGGGTTTGAATTTTTAGTGTATTTAAATTAATAAATATACACTGTTGGTGAAAATTTCATCTTTCTGAGTAAAGAAATCCTGCCTAAATTTGAGGTTACAGTGATATTCTAAATGCAGCACAAATTTGTTCAATATTCTCATTTTAATTTTCAAGTTTAGAAAATATTTTTGTGCATGTAAAGTATGAGATCATGATCCAAACTGATGTCTCTCTTTATGGATAACCTGTTCTCTCATATCATTTATTTATTTATTTATTTATTTATTTGTTTGTTTATTTATTTATTTATGTTTATTATATTTATTTTGAGAGAGATGATGCATGACTGGGGGAGAAGCGGAGAGAGAGGGAGAGAGAGAATCTTAACCAGGTTCCACTCACTCACTGTGGAGCCCAACACGGGGCTCAAACTCAGGAACCTGACCCGAAATCACGAGTCAGACACTGAACTGACTGAGCCTCCCAGGTGCCTCTTTCTCAGATCATTTATGTAATACTGCATTAAAAAACAATCTTCAATGAACAGCTTGTCTTTGAGTTCCTTATATGCATGGTTCTGTTTCTAGGCTCTCTAATGTCTTCAAATTATCTATTCACACTAACATCAAACTACTTAATTATGTGTGTTTATAATAACAAATCTTAATATCCTTCAACATAAATCATTCCCACATTCCCACTCTGTTCTTAGATATTCTTGATGTTTCCACTTCTGAAAGATTTTTGGTATCAAATTACCAAATTTTATTAATAAATCATGTTGGGGCTTTAGTTAGAATTTCCTTGAACTAACAATTTAGAAAGAAATGATTACTTCAAGTTTTATTTCATCTTCTTTCCCTAAATATAAATATAAATATAGTTATTCATTTATTGAGATTTTCTGAATGGCTTCTTATCTACTAATTCTCTCTTTTAGTGTGTCTAATCAGTTATATAACATATTCCATTAGATTTTAATATTTACAGTTAATTTATTTTAAGAAATTATATTTGCTCTTTTTCAAATCTTTGTAACTTAGTTCTTTGTTACCGGCCTTTTTATATAACATATTTATCTTTATGTTTTTAATACATAGACTTTTTCTATTATTAATCTTGTAATGTATGAAATTTTGGGTCTTGAAGACTTAAATTCTACTGTTAGTTATTAGTTGTGTTTCCTTTATCTTATTCTTTTTTAATGTTTATTCATTTCTGAGAGAGAGAGAGAGAGAAAGAGCAAGAACACAAGCTAGGGAGGGGCAGAGAGAGAGGGAGACACAGAATCCAAAGCAGCCTCCAAAGTCCAAGCTGTCAGCACAGACCCCAACGCGGAGCTTGAACCCATGAACTCTGAGATCATGACATGAGCTAAAGTCGGATGCTTAAGCAACTGAGCCACTCAGGTGCCCCTCTTTGACTTAGTCTTGGTCATGTTGGCTTTTTTCTTCATGTTTGGTTAAATAAATATGAATTTGTTAAACTTAGACTTAGGCATACTGATGAACTTTCTTTGGTCATGCTTTTCACGTAAAGAAGATTTGCTGCAGGTTCTCTATCTGAGTCTACTTTAATTGGCTATCTCAATTTAGGGTTTCCTAGAGAGTGTTACTTGTGTGTATTAATGCAAGGGGTGCATGGGGCCCGTATGAGAGAAAGTCTATGGTTACAAAGTATAGCAAAGAGTATTATTACTGCTGTCATTAATTTTATTTTTCGTAAAGAGGATATTTTACTAGTGATTTTTGCCTGTACTGGAGTTTTTACAGTTCAACCTTTTATTATATGTGATTACTCATTTTAAGTATCTTGACCTCTTTCTAGAGCCTCTAGCTCAACCACTCTAAATAATGCAAACACAGAGGTTAGACTACTATACACCTTATGTGGCTAAAAAATTGTGAGATTTTTGTGTTCCTGATACTTGTCATTTCTTCCAAAGTAGCCTAATTTTGTATTTCCTTCAGGTATTCATTTAACATTATGTGTGTGTGTGTGTGTGTGTGTGTGTGTGTGTGTGTATTTGCCTTTGGAGATTTCTTGCAAATCCAGTAATATATTTGACAGTCTGTATGTTATAGTCTACCCATCAACTGGATATTTTATGGAAGCAAAGTCTCTCAGACTGTGTAATCTCCTCATGGATATAGGCAGGTTTTATGATGTTAACTCCTGTTACCTATAGAAATGTTTGGCTCATAACTGGTAGTCAATGAATGTTAGCTGTAACAGGCTAAGTTAAAATTTCTAACATTCTCATTAAGTTTTTATAGAAAAAAATTTTTTAATTCCTCCTTTTCTCTCTTGCTTTTATTTTATTCTTCAAATTTATTCTTCCTTTTACTGTCTTATTATTCTTACTAGAGGGAAAAATTTATATAATTTCATTTTGTAACTATTCAGCAAAATATGAGGTTAGAAATTGTTGCTTATAGAATATACATAATTAGACAATGGGTAGGGATAAATGGGTAGGTGGAAGATTTGCACTATCTTTATTATTGAAGTTTGGATATTACTTGTCCACAGTATAAAAATGAAAGCTTTTGTGTTATTCTCTGTGATTCATAAGACTGGCATTTGTTTCTGATGGCAGCATCATATATACCTCACAGAAATTTGTGTCTACTCTTCCATTAAACAAAACTTACATCCTAGTGAGGGATGTGAGTTTCATACTTTTAATAATATATGAAAAGAAATAGCATTAATACTTAATTATCATTATTTAGTTTATAGAGTGATTGTATATTTTAAATAACCTTGTGAGGTATATAGTGATATCAATATTTGAAAAATGAAGAAATCAAGCTCTGAGAGTCACTGTAAGATTATCACATAATAAACAATTTACAAGAGCATAATTCCATGCTAAATTTCAACATCTCTGATCAAACAGACATTTAATATTTGATTATCAAATAATAACAGTGTCTGATTAATCCTTGTAAACAGTTCATTGGCAATAATATACTATTTTTGTGATGTTTATATGTATTTAAACATTTCAGTGATTAATTATGAGTGGAATACATTTTTTATTTATTGTTTGAGGCCAAAGTAAGTCATGGAGACTTTCAGGGCCAGTCCCTTAGGGGATAGTTGTAGCAGTTTAGTGTGATATGCTTGAAACACATGATGATTTTAACTGTCATATTTAATTTTTATAAGTGTTTGGCCAAGTACAAAATAATAAGAATCAGGAGCATTTTTATGTGGTTGAAACTGCCTGATTTTGATTAGTTGTTAAAGTTTTAAAGGTAGTGATTCTTGATATCTGAGATAGATCCTTATTTCTACTCTATTTTAATTTCTTAGATCCAACACATGTTGGAACATAATGTTAATTATGAAATTATTACTTTTGATTTTAAAACACTCAGTTTTACTTTTAAAATATTGATTAGTAAAATGCTTTCACAGAGATCCATATCTATTTATAATTCCTCAGAAGTTAGAAATATTACATGATAGGAGCACCTGGGTGGCTCAGTCCCCTAACCGTCCGACTTCGGCTCAGGTTATGATCTCACCATTCATGGGTTCGAGCCCCGCATCGGGCTCTGTGCAGACAGCTAGCTCAGAGACTGGAGCCTGCTTCGGATTCTGTGTCTCCCTCTCTTTCTGACCCTCCCCTGCTCACGCTCTCTCTCTCTCTCTCAGAAATAAATTTTAAAAAAACATTAAAACATTTTTAAATTGAAATATTACATGATAATATGTATTTACCTAGACTTTATCAAAGAGGAGATATGGATGGCAAATAAGCACATGAATAGTTGACTGGCTATATTAATCAATATGCAAGTGCAAATTAAAGTTAAAATAAAATATCGTTGTATACCATTGGATACCATTAAGTACCAGTATTATTATAGTAGCAAGGAATTAAAAATAATTCCAAGTGCTGATGAGATTGCAGTACAATTATAGCTCATATACATTGCTGGCGGGAGTGTAAAATGGTAGAACTGATATGGAAAACAATTTGTCAGTTTCTTATGAAACCTACATGTATCATATGACTCAGCAATCCTACTTATGCTTAAGTATGTATCCTAGAGAAATGAAGACAACTGTCCGCATGAAAACCTGTCATAAATATGCATCACAGTTTTATTCATAATTATCCCAAATTGAAAATTACCTAAATATCCCTCAGCTGCTGAGTGGATATACAGGTTGTGTTACATACATATATTTGAATGTTAGTCATCAATAAAAAAAAAGAGTGGCCACTGACACATACAATAATATGGAAGAACCCTAAAAGTATTATGCTAAGGGGAAAACGCCAGAATTGAAAGTTTACATACTCTAGGCTTCCATTTAAATAACACTTTGGAAAAGACAAATCTGTAGGTGCAGAACACAGGTGAAGAAGCCCCCAAGATCTAAGGAAAGGAGATTGACCACCAGAGGGTCATGAGAAAGCATTTCCAGTGACAGGACTGCTCTGTGTCTAGATTGTGGTAGTATTTACATATCTGTGTACACTTGCCAATACTCATTGATCCATACAATTAAAAGGATGAACATTATGCATGCACATTATGCCTCAATAAAACTGACAAAATAAAACAAGCACGATTTAATTTTGTAAAAGTCTTACTTGTGGATATAAAAATTCCCAAATATACTGAATGAGTAGAATTAAGGATTATGGGCTGAAGGTGCCAAAACCTATACTTTAGACTTTCTTTAAAAGGCATGGAACTTTTCAAAGGTAACCAATCAAAAAATAACTTCTGTATCATGCGAAGATTAAAGGAATTAGCAAACAAATGAAGCAAACCAAACCAAAACCAAATCGATATTTTTTTTTCATTCAGTAAACATTTATTGAGGATTTGCAAGGTGCCAGACACTGCTCTAGGCACTGTAAAAACAGACAACAGGCACATCGACTGCCCTCAAGGAATTCAGTATTACTTGGGGGGAAAATTCAATAAACAGTTAAAATACAGTGTGATGAAAACCATTTACCATAGGGGATCCCCTTCACTTCAATCTTAGGAAAGGAAGACATTACTATATCATTTTGAGGAACTCTTTAGTCAAATACATCTGAGTTCAAACCTCAGCTCTATCACATGTCTAACACTGTATCCTTAGGCAAATTACTCATCACTCTAAGCCTTGGTTCCCTTATCTGTAAAATGGGGGCAATAACAATTTCTAATTCACTAACGCAGATTCTTTTTTGTTGTTGTTTATTGACTGATAATTGCCATACAATACTCTATTAACTTCATGTGTATGACACATTGATATGACATTTGTATACATTACAGGATGGTTACCACAAGTCTGGTTACCATCTGTCACCATGTGAAATTAATACAATAAAGTCAACTGTAATCTCCATGCTGTTCTTTATATTCTCATGACTTATTTATTTTATAACAGGAGGTTGTACCTCTTGATCCCTTTCACCTATTCCAACCTTCCCCTCTGGAAATCACCATTCTGTTCCTGTGTCTGAGTCGGGTTTTGTTTTCTCTTGTTCATTTTGTTTTTTTAATATTCCACATATATGTGAAATCATGTGATATTTGTCCTTTATTTCAAAAGGTCCATCCATGTTGCTCTAAGTGGCAAGATTTCGTTTATCTTACTTGTTTTATAAGAAAATATTTATCACGTTTTCTTTGTCCATTCATTTATCAGTGAACACTTAGGTTGGTTCCATATCTTGGCTTTTGTAAATAATGTTGTAATGAACATAAGAATAGAATATCTTTCTGAATTAATGTTTGTTTTCTTTGGATAGATATCCAGAGATCATACAGTAGTTCTAAACTGATGTTTTTAAAACTCAGGAAAAAGAATACTAGAAAACTAAAATTCTAAAAGAAAGATGAAATTCATGGGGTCTTAACTAGTCACTTTCTGTGGAAAGCTTTCTCTAGACATCCTATGTGAAACTGCAACATCCCAGACATTTATTTCCTTTCCGTTCTCTTTATCAGATATGCTACCTCAAATATTATATCTTAAAGCTATTTTTAATCTTTATTGTAAACTACACATGAAAAGTTTTTATTTATTATTTTTTCACTTGTATAACACTGGTACCTAATAACTAAGTACAAATTTAGTCTGTATTTATTTAATGAATTAATAAATTATTAAATATTATTAGTAAGCTTGGTTTTTGACAGACAAACAATAACAATAAAAGGAAACAATTTACATTTTTAAATGACAAAAACTAAGTCAAATATTTCAACCTGTTTAATACAAGAGCAGTGAAGGCATGAATGATTATCAACTGCAGTTAACAGATAATGTAAAATATTTTTTTTAAATATAGAGTTATTATGCTTGAATTGAACTTAAAAGGGCAAATGATTCATTGAGATAATATAAATGCTTCAAAAGTCTTATTTGCAAGGCAGCCTACATAATTTCTTTCATGATTAGAGAAAGTTTTTAAAGTTTGGTGGCCATTCCTCTTCAGAGTTCCAAGATAAGACTAAGCTCCAAAATCCTAAAGCAGTGACTCTAGAAGTGAGGTCACAGACAGGACCATCGAACATCATCTGGAAACTTAGAAGAAGTGCAAATTCTCAGGCCCCACCCAACCCAGGTTAATCTGAACCACTGAGGGTTGGTCCCAGACATTTGTTATAAAAGTCCTCCAGGGACTGATGGATGTGAGGGGGAGGTGGGAGATGGGCATGTAGTAGGGCACTTGTGAGGATGAGCACTGGGTATTATATGGAAACCAATTTGATAATAAACTATTTGTAAAAAAAATAATAATAATAAATAAAAAAATTTTAAAAATTTAAACAAAAAGTCCTCCAGGTGATTTCATTTGAAGTAAAGTTTGTGAACGCCTTAAGGCATCCATTATATGTTAAGTTTTCTGCAACACATTTCAAATGGTACAAATTATATGTCATGTTTAGGGGAAATTAAGAATATAGTCATCTTTCTTTTTGCTTCTGAAATATTTCTTCTGGAATACTTTGACTGCTTCTTGAATGACATCGTTCAAAAATTCTGTTAGTGTCCATGCATTGGCGGTATACACTATTAGCTTTTGATTCCATACATATCTAACAGAGAAAAAAAAAGAGAGAAGAAAAGGAAAAGAAAAAAATCTGTATTTACATCACTGATTTTATTGAGTGCAGTTGTGATAGCTAAAGGCATAAAGCTTTCATTTGGATCATACATAGACAATGTTCTAAAGCGGTGTGCTCCAGAATTCTATCATGAAACACCATTTTCGCTTCCTAGTATGTGGAAAGTAAATGAAACATGAGAAAATGAACTATCTTCCATGTCAATAATGGTGTTTACCTTATATATGATAACTGGAAATAAAGTCAATAACCTGGGGCGATTTACGGCAGGAGCAATCTCAAAGGGTATGGGCACAACGTTGAGCAGTTCTAAATGAGACTGAACGGTTCCCAACATTCATTTTGTGAGAAATGTTGTAAGATTTGTTTAAGCACCTAGAGGAAAAGAAACAGAGGTGTTCTTGGGATAAGGTCTGTGGATGAGGTATGTTCTGTTGCCACTCGTAGTAGAAAAAGTAAATTTTATCTCTATTTCTTGCAGTAACCTTAATATATTTATTACAAATGTCAGAAGAATTACAGTCGGTATTTTGAAAGGTAGTGATGATACATTTTTTTTTTGGAAATATTTCACCATAATGTAATGGTTAAGAAAGCAGAAACTGGAGGTACTCTGCCTAAATTTGGATTCTGGCTCTGAAACTTACAAGCTCTGTGACCTTGGGCATTTTATTTATTTAATTTCTATGTTGCAGTTTTATCATCCATAGAAAGGAAATTATAGTAACACCCATACCTTCTAGCTTTGTTATGATTCGTAAATGGGTTAAAATATTAAGTTACTTCAGATACTCTTGGATCAGAGTATGTATTACATTAAGTAATAAATAAAACAATGTGCAAATAAGTTATCTAGATAATTTTGTTTAAGGAAATGTTTCTTAATTATGTACCTATATATACAGCTAGGTCAAATGTATTCTGAACTTTCTGTTACCTTATTGTAATCTGGGTAGCTTATTTCAAAAATGAACATTTATTATGAAGCACCCACAATGTGTATCAAATTTCCGAGGTTGTAAAAAAAAAGTCATACCTGAAATAGCTTGTATTTGTTACATTATTCTCTAAATCTGTGATCAAATATTTCTTGATCAATTGTCTGTGTATGAGATTGTGCTAGGGGATGTAGAGGATATGAATAGAATGAGAACTTGTTAGGAGCTTTTCATTTCAGTAGAGTAAATTAGATATATATGCAATATAGCAGGTGACTAACACATATGGAAGGTGAATACTTCCATCTTAAACAGAGGAAAAATAGTGATGATTTAAATGACACTTTCTCAGTGCTTGCGAAAATAAAAGACAATTGATTCTTACAAAAATCCTATGAAACAAAAAAAAAATGATCGCCATTCCCATCTAATAGTTGTGAGCAGGACAAATCAGAAACTTTAAAGTAACTTTCCAAGTTACGGAGCCTGTCACGGTTGGCAAAACTAAGAACTATATTCCGACTAATGTGATTCCCAAGCCAGATCCTTTTTTGTCTATGTCGTATATAAAAGGATGACAGAAATAAAATCAATTTAAACTTCACTATGGCATCCTTCGGTTTTAAAGTCTGTTATGTCTGATCTGTTGATCTTTACTGATTGGAGAATACTGAAGTCTCACTCCAATAAATGAATTTATTATATGAAACAACAATGTAATTAATGTTGCTCATTTTGCAATAACAAAACAAGAACTTAAATTAAATTTTTCTGATGTGCTATTATGGTAAAGTATCTTATTACCTATAGTCTTTGAGAAAATATTAAAACCAATGAGCTCAGTATTAACTTTAGTATTTTATTATGTTTGTTAAAGAATAGATAAAAGAATCACTTAAATATGTTAGAGAACACATGTAAAAATAACATTTCTAATGAGACTTTAAATACTTTCTAATATCCAAGTAGGCCAGATATCCTATTCTGTCCTTCCTTTCTGCATTATCATTGTCAGCTAAGTAGTTTTTTTTATCCTAACATTGGATGTTTGTTATTAAGCACCTCATGTTTGTTATGTAGCATGCCGTGATGTGTTTGACAGAATTATCTACATCACAGTCAGACATGGTTTGTGTTCTGGGAATGGAGTGAAAAAATATATCAGTTTTGTGCTGAGGTAGTATGGACTTAGCATAGTGCCAAAGGAGTTGACGTTCATATGGGGTCTTTAAAAAATGGAAAGTGTCTTCCCAAGTAGGGAAGCATATTGAGAGCATAATGAGAGTCCAGATTGTGCTGGAATGTGTATATACAATGGATTCCCCCTTTTTGGACTATGGCACATCCAGAACCACGTCAATTGATTTATCTTTGTAAAGCATAAATTCCATCATATTTCTTTTTTTCCATTAAGATAAAAGTGACCTCCAATTAAAGAAATCATAGCATCTATGGTTTCAGAATTGCAACCAATATAATATTAGTGCTGAAAGGTTAGAAAATTCTTCTTCATATTAAACAAAAAGTTGGCTTGCTGTAACTCCTGAGAGGTCTTAGTTCTGGTCCCTATGTTGATGTGGTGGTAGATACATCATCATCCTCACTGTCATCCTCCTTCTCATCCTCCTCACCTACGTATTAAAGAATTTTACTCTCCACCAGGCATTGGAATTGGAATTTTACATAAATTATCCCATTTAAACATCACCTCAATCTTCCAGGCTAGCTATCATACTTTTTGGCAAGTGAGGAAATTGACACACAGTGATTAAATAGTTGTTGAGTCAAATCACTGTTTAGTTAGGAAGCACGTATTTCAGTTTAGGATTGCTGGATCTTAAAACCATTATACATCTTGGAAATGGCCATAGAAAGAACATTGGAACTGAATATAGAAGCGTTGGTCTAAATTTAACTTTTGCCTTTTAACAGCCAATATAACCTTTCTGGATACTTGCCACAGTTCTGTCCAGTTTGATGAACAGTTTAATAATAAATGAAATTTTCTTTTTAGCTTTTTTCTCTCTTTCTTATTTTTTCCTTCTCTTTTGAAGTCTTTTTTTCTTCCAAGGTAAGCATCCAAATTTCTATAATCATTCTTCAGAGGACAAGTTTCCTGGATTCTACAATGAGACCAAGGAAGAAGGATACGGTTATTACTTCTTTTAAACCTGACATTTGCTCCCTTGGATTAGATGGCATTAAAGTTTTTATTGAAAACATTGTTAATCATGACACATGGTTGGCTTATATAAGCTTGCAGTCAAGTAAATTAAACATCCTGGATCTCCCTGGATAAAAGAGGGTGGGTGGGAGCAAAATAGGATTCTTTAATTTATAAGGCCCTCATAGCCAAACCAAACTTCCAAGGGCTGTTTGTACATACAAGTTATTTGTCATGGAGGTGCTTGGGTGACTCAGTCAGGTAAGCGTCCGACTTCAGTTCAGGTCATGATCTCAGGGTTTGTGCATTTGAGCCCTGCCTCGGGTTCAATGCTGACAGCTCAGAGACTGGAGCCTGCTTCAGATTCTGTGTCTCCCTCTCTCTGCCTGTCCCCTACTCATGCTCTGTCCCCTGTCTCTCAAAAAAAGGATAAACATTAAAAAATAAATATATATATATATATTAATCATAATATGCTCCTATTTATGATTGTTCTCATCATTGATATACTTATAGCTCACGCTGTCACAAATTAACATTTTAGTATGGGACTTTAAAAATTATAATTTCTTGCTGATTACTACTAATAAATGTGTAATTTATATTTGTCTTTATCCTAACATTCACCAAAGACACCAAGATGCAGAGAGAAGTATCAGGAGGGTAGGCAATTGAAGGAACTCCTATCCTCCTTTAATCTGGGTCACCATAAGATTCTCTGCTTCTTATGAAAGGGAATTTAGGACAATTTCAATACCAAAAGCCATACTAGTAATTATTATGACAGTTTTGGCTGCACAGTCCACATAGGTAAGTGTAATTGTAAAAGCAGCTGTCAAGACAATACTTCAAGACTATGGGAGTTCTATGCAGATTTTAGTTGACATCAATGTACTAACCTTAGGGCTGTGCAGTGACATAGAGTACCAATTGTGGGTTTATTCTCAGAGAGAGAAAAAATATATAAAGGAGAGAGACAGTTAGAAAAGGAAAATATTGCAGAAAAAAAAACAAAAATTGATAGGGGAAGACAAATGTGCAGTAGTCTCTTATGGTAGAACCAATGTTATCTCTGTCTTCCATTGGAGGCTGAGAGAGATTGTCATTTCCAACATGTTCAAATAATTCTTGCCAGTATCTTTTACAACTTTTGTTTAACTGAAGATTTAGAAACTTAATATTGAGTTCTTATGCAAGTGTATTGAAGCACATGAGACTCGAATCCAATGATCATACGATAATCATCTTCATAAGTTCCAAGTTTCACAAACAGATTTGTTCTCCATACTTGAAGTGACCTTGGAAATCATCTGACTCCCCTGATTAATAGTTACCCAAGATATACAGTTATTTCATATCATTAGAAAACTCAGCCTCGCTCACATGATGTGTCACTGTTTAATATTTAATGATTTTAGCTGAAAAAAAAAGAATGTAGTAATTTAGGTTTGAATGCCTTGCAGTGCAAGAAATTAAGTTCTGGGATCCCAGTGTTATAATAACTGATACTCAGAAAAATAAGAACAAACAAAACCCAGAATTTGTATGAATTTCTATTCCTCTTTGGGGTTATCATTATCTTTCTAAAATTAATCTTAATATACATTTTGTTAATGGCTTTTCACGTCATTCATGCAGACTCATTTATACTTTGCTGAACTGTATAACCCAGTTTGGCTAGAGGGTTTCAAGTAGAAAATCTTACTAGCAAAAGTCCTAAGCTGGGCCTGCCCTGAATACAAGAATACGATGAATCTGAAATGAAGGGCTATATATTACTGCATAAACAAAATGGAGATATTCTACTTCCCAAAGTTTAACAGTCTCTGCCTACAGAGAACACATTGTGTATTTGGCTGTGTTGTAGAAAGGGGTATTGGGAAACAAACTGCCATGTGTTTCTTCCAAGCACCATTAAGAACACCACTAGTTGAACAGGTTGGGATTAGTAACCTTTATAGCAAGGGAGAATACATATCATGGCAAACTTTGGGGTAGCCTCACTCTTGATTTTGCCTTAGATCATGATCTCACAGTTGATGAGTTCCAGCCCCATATTAGGATTCCTCACTGACAGTGCAGAGACTGTTTGAGATTCTCTTCCTCTCTCTCTGCCCCTCCCTTGCTCTCTCTCTCATGGTCTATGGGATGGAGCCCTGTGTCCAGCTCTGTGCTTATAGCTCGGTGCCTACTTGGGATTCTATCTGTTCCTCTCTTAGCCCCTCCTGCTTTCTCTCTCTCAAAAATAATAAACTTTAAAAAAAGAAAGGGTTTAAGGAACTGGAGATTCTAACTGATCACCCACAGGGTTTATAGAAGAGTTAAGTCATCTGTGATTCAGATTATTCTTACTAAAGTATTTTAAAGTAAATTATTCAGATTATTTATCTGCTAGACTTTTGTTTGTTAGGATAGAAATTTCCTCTGGTACCTTAAGTATTAAATACTGAATGTGAAAATGTATGTGTTGATAAGAAAGACACACAGGGAGTTCATGGGAGGAGCAAGAACCATACTCCGGTTTGTCATTAGGACGGTGGGAAAGGAACGTCATTCTGGATGAGACAGGAGCTGGTCAATTGCTTTTGTTTTCCTATCTTTTAATATGACTCAGTAGTGCTGTTTCTATGATCCCACTACTTTATCTATTCAGTATGTATCTTTTTGCCTTAAAAACTTTACATTAGCCATCTGTTTTGCTTATCCGCCCCTTTGGCTTTCTCCTAACTTTGGCTCTGTCTTTGCCTCTCTCTTTCCAAGGTATTCCCACTGACGCTCCTGCTTCCCAATATTTACTTGTGCGTACAGTTCCCATTCACATTCTCCAGAGGGAGATTTGATTGGCAGAACATGAAATGCTGGTGAAAGAACTTTTCTGCTCTTGTGGGGTTTCTTTAAACAAAAATTTTGGGGGGAGGGGGCTGTAAATGGGACAACGTTGTCTTTTTGTAAATATTAACTATACATTAACACCTTAGGTATTAATATACCAAACTTCAATTATATGGATGAGTGAATGAATGAAGAAAAATTTGAAGCTCAGAAAATATTAACTTTCATTGCCAGAGGAGTGATGACAATTTTTAATGTAGAATTACTTGGGAGTCCAAAACCTTTATTTATTTGAGAGCTCATTAACTGTCAGAAACTGAGGTTGGCATATTTTCTTGTTCCCTTCTTTGATATCTGCAAAGTCCCATAAAAGTGATATCATCCAGAGTTTTTCACTTGAAGAAATTGAAGCTAAAAGTGTATGCTTGTTCACTGTCCTTTACAGGTTATTTGTAGAACTAGACATTTTATCCATGTCTGTATTACTCCTAAACTTTCTGCTGTACCATGTTGCTTCAAAAGCCAGAAGAGCAGCAAGAACAGGGTTTATGGGTGAACTTCAAAGACTTGTCACAGAATATGGAGTCTCATCAGCACAAGATAAAAAGTTAGCATAGAATGTACCAATCACAATGACTCCTTTCGATTTTCCATGTGGGCGCCTCTACCTATCTTCACTGACAGGAAATATTCACAGCTTGTTTTTCAGTGTCAGGTAGGTGGAAGTAAATGATATGGTTCTATTCCCCAATCTTGAGACAAAATTGCATGGCAGGTGACAGATTTTTGCTTTTTCACTTATACTTCTGTATCTCACACTTAGCCTGATCCCCTCAAGCTGCCCCACGGATTTTCAAGCACTTGGTGTAGACTTATTTCTAGGGCTCTGCTCTCCAAAATGACTTATGAAATTCCCTTGCCCTTTATATTTCCTTTTGCTGCAGGGATAGGAGGAAAGGTCATTCTCATTACTGAGAATCTAGTACTGCTATCATTACTGCAATTGCTTCTTAGGAATGACTGATTGCATGCACTTAGGGGACATCTGCAATGTAAACGGAGAGTTTATCAATCCAAATAACAAATCTCTGGGAATGTTAGAAACTTGTTTGCAGGTGGCATTCTCAGTGCCTGCTGACCTCTTTAAACTCTCTCATTTCTGTAGCTCCTCGTATAACAGAACACAAGTCACTAGATTGGGACTATCCTGGCGGGAAACTATTCTTTCCCACCTTAGAGGATGGAGTGTCTTAGAGGAAGAAATTGACTATTAGGGATAAATATGGTTATATCTAAGGGTGAAAACATGAATAATAGCCAGGTTTAAGAAACTGGAGAAGTGGAGAACATTTGTAAAAGAAGAATTTACCATCGATGCACTTTGCAAGGGATTACCTGCTCCTCCAAATAGATTTTCTTACATTCTTCATTACAGTGATTTTTAACAATTCACTGCTTTTTCAACGTTCTAAATCCCTCTTTCTTTATAGCACGTTTGTCCTCCTACCCTGAAACTGGCAGAGTTCTAATCTAACACCTACATTAAGTACGTTTTAGGTATCATAACATCAAGTCCATGAACAACTATGCTTGTGTATGAAGTAGCTCAGCACTGCTCGAAACACATTGCTGTTGCTAACGCCGTAAAATCCTATTTGCTTTTGCTTAAAAGTGTTTGATATTGAATTTGCTTTCCCCTGGACTGTAATTAACAACATTCTGAACTGCTTACAAGATTCAATTGACTGGCAATATTAATCACCGAACACAGAGAAACTGGCTATTGCATTTGATTTTTTTTTCTTGTGTGTTCTTGGCATCTAATCACTGATTAAAACTAAGGAAATGGCTCTTTTCACCATGATCCATGGACATTTATTTTCTTGGTTTGTTTAGTCTGTAAAGCTAGCACCCCCCCCCTCCCCGATGTTGGAGCTTGCTTCTAAATTTCTATAGATGTGGAATAAAACCAAGAAACAGTATTTCTTGTCAAGAGGAAGAGTTTATTCCAGATAATTAAATCCAAGAAGGTTCAAAGAAAACACAGCAAGGAGCATAAATTAGGTTCTATCAAGGGATATAGGTCGTTCCTCATGAATGGATACTGACAAAACAATTTTCTGGGAAGCTTTGAAAAGTCATTAATAGTTTTTAAACTTTTGAAAACTAGCACATTTTGCAGAAGAAAGCAACAAGGTTTAGTTTTGTGTTTTAAGATGCACTTAAGGCATTCACGGTAGATTTGACAGTATTGTTGAATTTGCATCTAAGATTTAATCACATATACTCTTGGAAAAGCTACGACAGGCTTTTCTTTTCTTTCTCTTTCTTTTTTCTTTTACTTTCTTTTCTTTTCTTCGTTTCTTTTCTTTTCTCTCCTCTCCTCTCCTCCCCTTTACCCCCTTTCTCCCTTCCTTCTTCCCTTCCTTCCTTCCTCCCTCCCCCCTCCTTCCTTCCTTCCTTCTTCCCTTCCTTCCTTCCTCCCTCCCTTCCTCCCTCCCTCCCTCCCTCCCTCCTTCCTTCCTTCCTTCCTTCTTTCCTTTCTTTCTTTCTTTCTTTCTTTCTTTCTTTCTTTCTTTCTTTCTTTTTGTCCAAATGCCATTTAGAGAAACAAAAAATTAAATATCAAAAGAGAATACATTTAGAAAATCAAAAGGTAACATTCCAATGATTATAGAACCTTTCTGTTATTGACAAATATTGTATAGAACTGTTCTGTGTAATAGCACTGGATCAGACTCTAAGCTCCAGGAAGATAATGATGCTTTATTTTATTCACTGGTTTTATCTACTTGCTCAGCACTGGAGTATAATAACTAAATCAGGCAGCAAAAATAATTTTGGTTGGAATTCCTAAATTATTTTGCACAGCAGATTACTACTTGTATTTGGAAATTAACTAACAAAATTAAAATTCGGGAAATTGAAACATAATAAAAATGATTCTGGAGAATGGACTCTAGAAGCAGCGGTTTTGAGTTTGAATCTTGTACCTGATAGTCCCTGGTCAGAAGACTAGTCCTGTGGTCTTCTCTCATCTGTAAATTGAGGTAAAGAATTACACCTATATCACAGGGTGATTACAGTGTTTGAAGAGTGACTGGTGTATAGGGTAATTACTTTATTAGTGGTTGTAGTTAATATTATTGTTATTCTATGATTCTGGACTCTGTGTAGGTATTAAGGACTCACGCAAGTATACTGATGCCTCAGTGTTTGTAGAAGCCATGTGGCAATCTTAAAACACTTAGATTAGTTTTGAATCCATGAATCAAGGGAAAAAAACATACCATGCAGTAGCAAGTCTGGTCTGCCCAACCATCTTGTCTGTTGCTATACCACCCACCCATCATCATTATTTTCTAACATACCTGGTCCTTCCCCCCACCCCATCCCCCACCCTCCTCCCACACATAATTATGATTGAGTGATTCTGGCACGCATAGATACATGCTTACAGTAGGATCCCATATTCTGAACTACTTGTAGTTTGCAAGACTTCCTTGTGCTGTCATGTGTCTGCCTACGTGTCTTTTAATTTGCTGGTGCTTCTGTATGAAGCATCTCTGCTTGCTATTTTTCAAGCTACAACTATGAATTGTGAGGCTATGTTCTTTGACCCTGAATATATCAGGATGAAGCAGATTTAACACTTGTATGTAGCTACACTGTGTTCCCACTATGACTGTGTCTTTATAGACTGTAAATAACATGAGAAGAGAGACTATGTCTATACATTTCCATCTTCTAGTGCAAACTAGATATTATATGTTAAACCTCACCATTGAGCCATATTAAAAAATTATTTGTTTTTGTATACATTCAGAAGAAGGAAAAGGGAAGTAGAATTATATATTCTATATCTCAGATGTGTGAAACTCTTTTTTTTGCTTAAATCACATGTATTATAGATATTTCTTGCTTTACATCAGATTATTCTAAGTGAATCTTGTTCCTTTCGAAATGTTCTGGTAATCCGAGCTACAAAGTGTAATTAGGTCAGAATGTCTTGTGCATTTCCTTATGAGTTTCATTTCTGGACCCTTCTCTTGAGTGATAGCTTTTTATTTCCTTTTAAAGACAAGATAAATGTATTGAAAAATAGTAGGCAATGTAGAATTAGTTGCAAATCCAAGGAATTGTGAAAAGTGTATATTTGTGTACATATTTACTTACCTACTTCTTGAGACTGATTCTCCTTTCAAAACTGATTTTTGTCAAATCATAAAATAAATTACAGAGGAATATCATATTTTATTATTTAAAGTGCATATATTATTTAGTGCCTTGCTTAATATAAATTGAAGTAGGTGAGTTTCAACCATGTAACTTTCTGTTTTTGTCTTTTGATTTCAATGGAGATATTTTAATGTCCTTTTCTGATTATCAACTCAATTCCATGTACTTCTACATGTAAGTGTCAGATTTTCTTCAGTCTCTTGTGTGGGGGACTTGATATAACTGTGGTAAATAGATCTTTACTGATTTGGTTCTAAAAGGGTGTAAAATAGCAATATAAGTTATTAAAAACTATAAATTTAAAATGTTTATAATTTTTGGCTGCTGGTATGTGAAGTCACTCTTTTCTGACTTCCTAATGATATATTTTGGCTATTATATTGCCTGATGGAAAAGAAAAGCCTCCCAATGAAGCACAAGTTTACTTAATTATTGGATAACTCAGAAAAGCAGTTTGCAACTGTTTTAAAAATTTATTTATTCTGTAGACTGCTTATTGTAGAAGAGCCTATTAGCATGCATGCAGATTGTAATTTTTGTGTTGATTTCTATCATGTGTAGTTTAAGAGTTATTTAACGTTTTCTGTTGTGTGTAGTTTATTATTATTATAGCTGTATATTACAGCTATAAAGCACACAACTCTTTAAGATTACCTATGTCATAAAATTGTACTATGATTTATCTTCGTGTATGTTTTAATGCACATCACATTTTCCCCTGGTTAAATTTGTTGATAGTTCTTGCGTTTTGACAAGTGTAGTCTAGGGGAAGAGAGAATGAACTGATTTGTGTCCTAAATCACACACAAATTAGAAGTAAAATATTGTTATTGATTTTACCTCTCTTATCACAAGAAAAAATATTATTTTAATGTAAGTTTTACAACTACTAAAAATTTTCAAACTTTTGGAAATGTGACATTTGATTATTCATTGGATTCATACGATTTCATTAGAAAAAACTGCAAACACAGATGCATGAACTTTGGGAGACTTGTGTGTAACTATATCCCCCTATATCATACGATCAGTGTTGCTCAAGGTGTGGACAGCAGTTGAATGCTGGTCTGCAACTTGTGTGGAACAGGTGCAGAAACTAGGAGTAAGGATTAAAAGAAATGCCACAGCAATTTTAGAAAAAAATTTATATTGATTAACTGTAATAGTAATGAAGTTGGATTTGTATTCTATGTGTCTGCTTTTATTTCATTTATCAAATAATTCAATTTATTGTCTTTTTTTCCTTTTTGTACTTTTAAAAATTGTGAATATAATTTATTGTCAAATTGCCTAATATACAGGGTGTAAAATGTGATCTTGTTTTTGGGGTAGATTCCTGTGGTTCATCGCTTCTATCCAACACCCAGTGCTCATCCCAACAAGTGCCCTCTTCAATGCCCATCACCCATTCCCCCTCTCCCCCACCCCCCATCAACTCTCATTTTGTCCTCTGTATTTAAGAGTCTCTTATGGTTTGCCTCCCTCCCTCTCTGTTTGTAACTATTTTCCCCCTTTCATTTGTTTGGCAGTAGATTTGGAAAAATGACACTGGTTCTTTATGTGTGTGTGTGTGTGTGTGTGTGTGTGTGTGTGTGTGTGTGTGTGTAGTATAGGTATACACAATGAGGCTTACTGAATCCTGAAATTAAAGAAATGAGTGTGATTTGGAACACCCTTTCTTAAAAATCTTGACAATACAGTAATGATGTGTCAGATGAGGAAAAGAGTTCTCAGCACCGGAGCCTGGTATTGAACCTCTAAGATGCCAGATGATCCCCACATGTGGTATTCATGCTTTTGTGCTTGAATTTGGGCTGGACCTAATGACTCACTTCCAAGAAATAAAATAGCACAACAGTGACAAGATGCCATTCTGAAATTAGCTTTAAAAAGGCCACATTCTATATTAGACATTTCTCACTCTGACAGAGTCCTCACTCTGAGAAAAGCCATGTCGAGAACTACCTTGCAGAGAGGCCCGTGTGCAGGGAACAGGAATTGAGCCAGTGAGGAACTGAAACAGTGCAAAAGTTAGGAAGAAAATAAAACTTGGCAAAAAAAACTGTATGAACGATCAGATGATTTTCCCTTGGTCAAGCCTGCAGAAGAGAATGCAACCCTGGTTGGTACTCTGATTGCAGCATTGTGACAGACTTTCAAGCAGAAGCACTTAGCTCAGCATGCCCTAAGCCTTGACCTTTGGAAACTGTCAGAATAAACAGCCATTAAATTGTGGCCTAATTTAGTATGCAGTCATAGACAACTCATGTGCCCTTCTTAAAAAAAGAGAGGAAGAGTTATCTTGTCTACTGCAGGTACACAGAGAAACAAATGGATTCCTGGGAACTGTTTTGTAATCATTCTCTTCCTTATAATCTTTTACTACTGATTGTAACTCTCTAGTAGACTGAGCTATTTTTAAAAACTACCGTGTTGATGTTTTTTATTTTTATTTTTTATTTATGATTTTTAAATAGTTTATTGTCAAGTTGGTTTCCATATAACACCCAGTGCTCATCCCCACAAGTGCCCTCCTCCATGCCCATCACCCCCAATCCCTCCCCTCCACCCCCATCAGCCCTAAGTTTGTTCTCAGCATTCAAGAGTCTCTCATGGCTTGCCTCCCTCCTTCTCCCCTCATTATTTTTCCCCTTCTTTTAACCCATGGTCCTCCATTAAGTTCCTCCTAATCCTCCTATACGTGCAAAAATATGGTATCTGTCCTTCTCTGCCTGACTTATTTCACTCAGCATAACACCCTCAGGTTCCATCCATGTTGCTACACATAGCCAGATTTCATTCTTTCTCATTGCCATGTCATATTCCATTGTATAGATAAACCACATCTTCTTGATTCATTTGCCAATTGATGGACATTTAGGCTCTTTCCATGATTTGGCTATTGTTGAGAGTGCTGCTGTGAACATTGGGGTACATGTGCCCCTGTGCATCAGCACTCCTGTATCCCTTGGGTAAATTCCTAGCAGTGCTATTGCTGGGTCATAGGGGAGTTCTAGTGTTAATTTTTTGAGGAAACTCCACACTGTTTTCCAGAGGGGCTGCACCAGATTAAATACACACCAACAGTGTAGGAGGATGCCAATTTCTCAACATCCTCACCAGCATCTAGAGTTCTCTGATTTGCTCGTTTTAGCCACTCTGAAACTCCACACCTGTGTTGATGTTTTTGATCATATTATTATTCCAGGAGTGTTTTCAGACACCTGAAATCTAAAACTTAAAGTTTTGGACAAACTCCAAGATGAATACACTTTTTAATTGAGCAAATGATCATTTTAAAAGGAAGTTTCCTATGTCTGTAATACAGAGAAAGAAGGCGGAGGTAATAGCCACAAAGCAAAGCTTGGAGGGAAGGAATAAATAGTATTTTGGGTTAAAGATTTTGCAAATCAGCGACCTACGAACATAAACACTCTTACTGTAGATAATATACAATAGAACCTCCATGAAAACATGATGAAATCAAGTGATAAAAATAATGAAAACAAATAAAAAATCCCCTTCAAAACAAAAACAAAAATGCAATGTGAACAAAACAGCTTCCAGTTTGTGTTAAAAATAGGTATGTTCAAAAAAATATTCACAGGTATTGACCACGATAAGAGACCCAGCTGAAGTAACTAGAGTTAGTTTATATTCTCCCTACTCCTTAGTCTGAAGAGCTTATTTTTGCTGTTAGAAAGAAAAAAAAATCACAGAAATACACCCTTGACTCAATAATTAAATAACTAACACAGTTTTTTTCTTAAGATAGTACATTCTAAAAATAATAAATATTTTGCTTTCTTTTATGATAATTAACATTTCTTCATTTTACACAACATTTAGCTTATATTTTGAATTGTATTACATTTTCACTGACTGTATATGCTAAAGATTTATATCAGGCCGATAATATGTATTTAATATTTTCATATCATATAAATTTATTTTTTAATCCATTGATACAGTGAACTGTTCTTATATTTGAACTGTACTCAATATTTAGGTGTATAGTTTTTCAATTATAAGTTATGAAAGCTCAGAAAATAATGTTATAAATACTAAAAGGATGTGAAATAAATAGGAAAATATTAATATTTTACTACTTATATTATTTGCTACTTACTGTTAATATCTTACTATTTGGTCCAATAAGTAAACAGTAACTATAGCTTTGATTTACTAATGTGAGAAGTGTCCTAGAATTAGAATGAACTCTTATAATACCTACAGGCATGTTATCTTAATTTATCCCTTGTTTTTCACTTCAAATTGAGGACCATGAGGTCATACAGAGTACACATTTTCAACCTGTTCCTAAAACACTATTTTTGCATATTAAAGATTTTGAGAATCGCCATTTACTTGGTTCAAAAGTATATATCTTGATTTCTTGTGCTGATAGTATGAAATGCTCACCTATAGTATAAAATCCTCATCTGTAGATTATATCCAAAGCTGGATGATAGATTTATGGTCAGAAGAGGAAAATGAAATACTTGGAAAATGTATAATCTTTATGATTTGAAGATTCAATCAAAGATCCAGAATGTTAAACACCTTAAACACTTTTTTTCCTTCAAAAATTTTTGTTTCCCTATGTGGAAATAGAGTGGTATCCCATTATTGTTTTCTTATTTTTAAATAAATGTTCTTTCATGGTGGGGGGCAGGGGGTCTTGCTCAGTATAAGACCAGGTTGGCAGGATTTCAGAGTGTTTGGCTTTATGATCTTAGTCATAACTACTCCACTCTGCCCTGGTAAGCACCCGAACAGACATAGAAGGTATGTAGAAGGATGGGTGTGGCTGTGTTCCAATAACACTTTAGTTAATAAACACTTGGGTCTGGCCCATGGGACTGAGTGGCGGACTTGTGGAATGGTGAAATGTTTAAGCACGCAGGCTCTGGGCAACACTTCTGGGGTTCAAATCCCACCTCTCTTTCTGACCTGCCATGTAAGCTTTACCAGATACTTAGCCTCTCCCTGCTTCATCTTTCTCATCTATAAATAGGAGTGATCCTAGAAACACTTACATCTTACAGATACTGAGAGTAAAGTGCTTATAAGGGATCCTGGTACAGGGTAAGAGAACAGGACTTCAAGCCACTGTCTTTCTCAATTTCTTTATGTGTGCATTAGTGTCCTTATAATTATAATAAAGATTCCCCGTATTTAAAAGTTCTGATTTTATTTATTAAGACAAAGTATATTTTGTGTCTTTTCCTGGTATTAGTGAATTACAAGTTTTGTTTATCAAAGTAAAAGTGGCCATATATATCCTGAAGGCATTTAACTTCAATTTGCAGAGATTTTCAGAGACAACTGAGGAATCCCTTCAATGGCATTGCCCTTTTGAACAATTCATTTTATTTATGTGTTTAATCTGTCTCGAGTCAGGGAGCAAAAGTGCTTTCTAAAAAATAAAGAGATCACCAAAGTGTTACAAATGAATTCTTTCAGGGTCCTAGGACATCACTGGGAAAAATGAGTGGTACTTTGGTAATAAATGTGACATTTGGGGGCCTGAAGCCGATAGTTTGTCTCAAATAGATAATTTGTTTATATCTAGACAAAGCTTACTTACTCTATCTAGTGATCAAGTCATGTGTTAAGTTTTCTACACAGGGAAATTTCCCCTTTTGTGGAATTTACTGGCTTAACTATTACACAAGCCATTCTTCCCGTAATACAGCCAGATGTATAAATGAGATTGTCATAATATATAACATATTTTTTAAACAGATTTCAAATGCTATTTTTTAGCTTATAAAAGTAGCAGTGCCTCATGGTTTAGCTTAGTTATTGAAGCACAGTAAGCAATAAGTGCTAATGTTAGTAGAGAAATTCTGAAGTTTTGTATGAGAGGGTTTGGGGAACAAAATCATGAAATACAGAAATCATGGGAAATTTATCTATCTCCTCAGTTTGGTTCACACAAGTGTCATCGTAGTGTTTTTACTTCTGTGTATGTATAGAAAGGCTAACCAAGTTTTTGTCAATAAATGGAACTATCACTTATTATACTTACCTTTGCTTGGATTCAGGAAATTTGAATCAAAAAACAAAATTGTTGGGTGCCTGGGTGGCTCAGTCAGTTAACCATCTGACTTCAGTTCAGGTCATGATCTTATGGTTTATGAGTTCAGGTCCCATGTCGGGCTTTATGCTGACAGCTCAGAGTCTGGAGCTGCTTCATATTCTCTCTCTGTCTCTCTCTGTCTCTCTCTGTCTCTCTCTCTCTCCTCCTCCTCCTCCTCCCCCAATCGTGCTTTCTCTCTCTCTCTCAAAATGAATAAATGTTAAAAAATTTGTACAAAACCAAAATTGTTGTTGAAAGTTTAAAAATTAGGCATCTTCTTGCCTTTTATATTTCCTCTGAATGTTAACATTTTACTGATTTGCTTGCTCCTTAGGAATAAATAGAATCTTTCAGTGTGGAATTTTTGCCCCAATCTTTCCTCCTTTGAAGAGGACAGGGTCTGAAACACTCTCCCTAATTCCTGATGTGTGTATATCATCTGAACCTGAACTTCTCCAATTGGAGGCATTTCTTATAGTTGTTTTTGAAATCCCAGGATGGCTTATTTGTGATCTAAATTGAAGCTTGAGAACAACCAATTTTCACACAAAGCTCTGTGAGACAAAAGAAATTTTGCCTGAATGAACACTTATGTGAAAATACTTTTATCTCTCATTCTGGCAAAATTCCTAAGATTTAATGAGGTGAAACCCTTTTCAGGAAAAAAAAAAATGCCTAGTGATGTGAGAACACACACACACAAAATATCTAAAAATAGCTAATAAGCTAACTACTTTGCTTTTCTATGCTGTATCAGATCCCTACAATGGCCAGACATTGACATTGCCCTTGACTTAACCAAAAGAACTAGGTCCATGTTTCACATTATGCTTATAAATTTTTAGATAACTATGGCCTCAAATTAACCCAACATGACCATGTTAATCTTTTTCTCTGCAATATGTAAATGTCTTATTTGTAAAGCAATCTTAGAAAATGGTGTATTTCAAATAAGATGAAGCCTGTTACGTTTTAATAAAGTTTTTAATTTTAACTCCAGTATAAGTAATATACAGTGTTATATTAGTTTCACATGGACAATATAGTGATTCAACAATTCTAAACATTACTCAGTGCTCATCATGGTAAATGTACTCTTAATCCCCTTTGCCTATTTCACCCATACACCCATCCATTTCCCTTCTGGTAACCATCAGTTTGTTCTGTATAGTTAAGAGTCTTTTTCTTGGTTTGCTTCTTTTTATTTTTTTCCTCATTTGTTTTGTTTCCTAAATTCCACATATGAATTAAATCATATGGTCTTTGCTTTCCTCTGACTGAGTTATTTTGCTTCACATTATACTCTCTAGCTCTGTCCATGTTGTTGCAAATGGTAATAATTCATTCTTTTTTATAACTTCCTAATATTTCACTATGTGTATATACCACATCTTCTTTATCAATTCATCTATCAGTGGATGCTTGGACTGCTTCCATAATTAGGCAATTGTAAATAATACTGCAATAAATTAGAGGTGCATATCTCTTTTCAAATTGGTGTTTTTTGTATTATTTGGATAAATACCCAGTAATGCAATTACTGGATTGTAAGGTAGTTCTATTTTTTGGTTTTTCCACAGTGGCTGCATCAATTTGTATTCCTACCTATGGTACATGAGGGTTCCCTTTTCTTTACCTCCTTGTCAACACTTGCTTTTAATAGTTTTGATTTTAGCCTTTCTGACAGGTGTGATGACTGTATTATTCTGAAGGAAGTTAATCAAATATGGCTGATGTTATATTTTACCATGGAGAAGATGTATGTGTGTGTGTGAATATATATATTCACTTCTCCACTTAATTCCTGCTAATCTGTACAGATGTTGAGAATTTCAAACACTATGTGTCTCGTCAAACATGTTGCTTTCACATTGTTGAGCTTCAGTGCTAGTGATGTCAGTTCCACATCTATTCCTCTTTCTACTTCTGTTTGATATTTATATGTGTGGAGTCACTACTGCAATGAAAACTTACCCACGTCTTCTTGGGGGATGTCACTGACAGCTGTACCCCTTTAGACGAGTCTGAGGTGATAACAGAAAACTTGCTTTCTTGCATAAACTACAATCATAAATGATAAGCTTTAAAAGAGTTCACTGCATCTTACATTTGGTATCTGGGAGGGCATGCAATTTGGACATCACTTTCAAAAATGTTATAAGAAGTTCATGGTCCTCAGAAACCAGAAAAATCAAAGGACCTTGTTAGCAGTAATGAGTGGCTGGCCAATGATGATGTTGCCCAAAGATACTAACGGAGATGAACCTGGTACTTCCAATTAGCAAGTATGCTTTCTGTCACATATTGTACAGATATTTACATTTTTTATAACTAATTCCACAGCACCTTTGCCAGATAAGTAGGTACTTTTTCCCCAACTTTAGTCACAGGGATCTGAATTTTACATCATTTTCTAAAATGATGCAGCTATTAGTGCTAATGTCAGACTAAGTTTTCCTGTCTCCAAATCCACCACTTATTCTCATTGTCTAGTTTTCATTTTGTGTTTTGTTTTGTTCTGTTTTCTTATGATTCAGAGAAATTCCAACTCTTCCCCTGTGTAGAATGACTAATAGTCATTATCTCCACACCCTGAGATGTCATTTAAAAAACAAAAGTTATCAAATGAGTGCATAAGATTCTCAGCCAAAGTTTTGAGACTTGAGTGGAGGAATTTAGTTTGAAAATTTAATTTTCCCAGAATTCTTTTTTATACTAATCTTTAGTTTTGTGAGAGAGACAGTGTGAGCAAGGGAGGGGCAGAGAGAGAAGGAGACACAGAATCCAAAGCAGCATCTGAGCTGTCAGCACAGAGCCGGACAGGAGGTTCAAACTCACAAATCACAAATTGATGACCTGAACCGAAATCGGATGCTAAACCTACTGAGCCACCCAGAGGCCCCTACAAAGATATCTTAAAAAGTGACTAATCAATTTTTTTAGTTATCCAATGGTGCCATCTTCCCTTCATCTGATCCTAGATAACTTATTGCGTAACCTACGAGTGTAGACTGCCATAATTTTCCTCTAACATAACTCGACCTCAGTCTGAATATAAAATTGACAGGAATGATCTCTGAAGTCTTCTTTTCTTTCTTTTTTGCCTTTCATATGAAATTAGTAAGGTGGGAAGGTGGTGATGAGTGAGTGATTAGTCACAATAAGGAAAAAACTTTTACAACAATTTAATATACTTTAATATTGTAATTAAATAAACTCTACGCCCAACGTGGGGCTCGAACTCACAACCTCGTGATCAAAAGTCACATTTTCTGCCGACTGAGCCAGCCAGGCACCCCTAAAATTTTTGAATAAGTAAAATAGGGATGTGTATTTATTTCTGTAATTAAAATGTAATACATTTTCCTCATTGTATATCAGGGATTTTAGCAAAGAGGTTAGAATGAAGATTCAAACAATCTGTATTTGCCCCTGTCAGATTCCCTGGGTTCTGTAGATTTCCAATGCATTGACTTCGGGGGGTTCAGGAGTGTGGAGTTAGGAAATGTTCAATCAAAGGGCCTTACCATGACTTTCTATTCTTTCTTACAACAGTGACAATAGCTTATTAACTTGAAGACTTAAGGCTATTTTATCTACCATAAATGATGATATAGCTTATTAATTTGCACAGTTAAATCGGTTTTATCTACCATAAAATATGATATGTACGAGGGACGTCTACATGGCTCTAATGGTGGTAAAACAGTAAATACAGTAGAGTTTAGTCAATGTGCTTTGCTTTTTAAAAAATCTTTTTGGTATACCTTGCTGTCATATACTCATAGGCATATTTACTAAATGTACAGTAAGTATATTGTAATGATTATTTTCCATATTAAAGATTTAAACTTTAGGCGAGATTTAATTAGGTGTGCATTTTTTTCCCAAGCTTCCAATTGCATTTTGATGAACTCATTAGATATTCAATTATCATATGACTGATTTGCATAAAATCTATTTATACTATATGGGCTAGTACAGACTCACTTGGTATTATTGCTGCTCTATTGGTGGTTTCATTTACTATTGTGCTACTAGAAAATGAAGCTGTATAACTGGAAGCTGGTAAGATACTTCTATTGCTTATTAGCTTAGGGTAATTATCTGCATGTTCTATTACACATTGAATTGCAATTGAAAGTATTGCATATTTAGGTGAAGTGGCAACCAAGAATAATTAAATTATTAAATTGAACATTGACTTGCACTGAAAATGAGCACACTTATTGAAAAACATTTCTATAACATGAAAACAATGTGTTTCCTTTTGATAACTATTGTTTTTCTCTTGTTCCTTTTTTTATTTTTTGTTCATTTATTTATTTTTATAATTTGCTGCTTGCCATTGCAGGAAGTAGAGGTTTGTATTCAGCTTCTGTATTTCATATTTTATTCTAGATTTTATATGACTATAATTTAATTACTCATATACACTCAACTCACATTATTTTCCTCTTTAGGATGATTATTTCCACACTTGGAGTCCAGGAAAGGCCTTCGATCAGGGTAAGAATCTAATTTCTTTAAGTAAAAATCATTACATATTTGTAATCATTATGCTTTAAATATGATATTTACTATTGATTAGATTCTTAAAATGCTAAATTAGAGAGCTTAGGTAATGGAACAATTCATACAAAAGTTAATTTTGTTACAAAATAGTTATCAGTGAATTAGGTATCGTGATTATGTCAGGATATTTTATGTCTTTTATTTTTAGATACCTAGATTACTGACTTAGGCTTCTGAACTTTATCGTGCCCATTTTTACTAGTTGATACTAGTCCTTTAATACAGTTTTCAAATATATTGAAGCACATTCACTAGGAAATAGATTTATTTGTGCAAGGTTTCAAGACAGATGACTTTATAGTCTCTGTTTCAGTCAATAAAAACTTCCATTTAAAACAGAGGAGACTGGTAATTAGACTCAGCTGGGGTCTTAGTAAGATTCAAAAGGAAAAGTTATATATAAAACTAAGGTTCTCCTACCTCCACTCATAGTTTGTACTTCTAGTTATGTACTTGAGGAGGAAAAGCAGGAAGTATACATGGGATAGGAAGATGTGCATGAGAATAGAAACACCATGCTCAATTCAATCATAAACCATATAAGTAATTAGATTTGTTTGCTAAATTCTACAATATTAGAACCAGAGACTCTTCATTTTAAAGAAATTTTGGAACAAAATGGAACAAAATTCTGGAACAAAAGAAATTTTGTTTTACATCAACTAAAGTAACCTTACACATATATTACTTCCTGAAGGAGTAGCATTTAAACATAGGTCATTTAATTTTTTAAAAATTTTTATTCATTTTTGAGAGAGAGAGAGAGAAAGACAGAGCATGAGTTGGAGAGGGGCAGAGAGAGAGAGGAGAGGGAGACACAGAACCTGAGGCAGTCTCCAGGCTCTGAGCTTTCAGCACAGAAGTTGAGACGGGGCTCCAACCCATGGTCCGGACTGCAAGATCATGACCTGGGCTGATGTCAGAAGCTTAATCAACTGAGCCACCCAGGAACCCCAAAATAGAAATAATTTTTAGGAATGAGTTGTAATATGTTATTAAGGGAATCTTGGGGTGTTGGCGTGTGTCTAATATGTGTAATGAATGATTTCTGAGTGGAAACCAATCTGGGGCCAGCTGGGGACTGTCATCAACATTGATGGTAACCTGCAGTTTGAAACAGTCTTTCATATCCAATCCCCCCCCCTTTAATATTAGTTTGTTTCTCCTATATACTTCATGTAATTTTACTATTATTATTCACAGTGTTTATTTGAGGAATTCACATTTTATCATTCAACAATTGTTTTTGATTTGGCTAATAATATAAGGCAAGCCAAGTGAACTCAAAGACAAGCAATAAAAAAAATAATGACATGCAGACTGTTATATCTGCAAGCTTTCTTGGGAAATGAATTTTTATGATGGAATTATAAACCTTGAAAAAGTCAGAATTATCTATGAAATGGATGTTAACACTTAAATTTGCCATAGTTGGTGTATCCAATTACAATAAAGATGGTTTGGGTTCTGCGTGTGTGTGTTTGATTATTTGTTGAACTACAATTTATATCCTGTTTAAAAAAAAGAAGAAGAAGAAGAAGAAGAAAAGATTGCTATAGGCAAAACTCTGGTAAGACTCATTTAGCTTAATTTTTCAAAGAGGTTTTTAGCCTACTGATTTGTCAAAAATATCATATGTATTGGGCAAGAGAAACTCATGACATGATAATAGCTAGTATTTATAGAGTGTCCTATATCCAGTCAAAATTCTAAGTGCTTGATATATTAGTTCATTTAATCTTTGCAATAACCTTGTCAAGTAAATGAGGAAGGTGAGGCACTTATTAAGCTCCTATTCAAAGTGATATATATTCCTGCAAAGTGACAGAATCAAAATTTGGATTCAGGCAATTTGACCCCTGAAACTCATTTCCTAACTACTGTATGACAATGTCACTCATATGATAGCATTAAAATGAAATAATGACATACTAGTGGTATTTTGAAGTTTACATTTTAAAAATCTATATTTACTGGAAAGAACATTAGAAATAGAGCTGGTAGCTATGTGTCTGTATTATGAAACAGTATTTTGTAAGATATCAGACCCTGGGTTTTGACCAACTGAAGGTGTAGAGTTGATGTTTTGTATCAAAAGAAAAAAATGGAAAAAAAGTTAGGTTGAGGTACATGTATTTTTTGTCCATTTGTTTTGGCTTTGAGTCATATTAACTAAGCTATCTGTAGACCATACTAAGGAGTGAGAAAAATTTTCCTATTCTCATCTAGCTCTGAGTAAGATAGCTAGTTTGCATCCTTTGGATAGAAGAGCTTGAGATACGCTGATTTCTAATGCATCTTGTTATTTTATGATGAAAGAATCTTCTGTTAAGTACTATTTTTAAAATATGATATGACTGAAGTTTTGAACATAAAATAACATGACTTTTTATGAGTTTTTTTTAGTATTATATTTTTCATGATTTTTGGACATCCATACCACATCAATATGAGTTGATTGTTTGGAGTTTCTTTTTTGATGGTGTTTGCCTATGTCTTGAAAAGAATGAAAAAAGTTATCTTAGCATTATATGATATATGCTGATATGTATACCATTTTTACAATATCTATTTTAAATTATATTTTACTTCCTTTTCTGAAGAATGGTCCATAAAATATGCAGAAATTTAAGTAATACTAATGAAAATATTAATATTTCATGACAGAAATGGTATGTCTCATCACCAAACCCTTTCTACATGTATATAAATATGTATATGCATACATAAATAAGCATACATATATTTGCATATGCATAAACACATATTTGCACCTACAACCTTTCTTCTAGGTAAAACTCAACTGATTGTTTATATATACCTTATCTTGTGGTTTCACTATGACAAATTTTCTTTTTTTTATAAGTTTATTTACTTTGGGGGGAGCAGAGAGAGGAAAAGAGAGAATCCCAAGCAGGCTTCACAATGTCAGCACAGAGCCTGAAGCAGGGCTCAAGCTCAGGAACCATTAGATGATGACCTGAGGCGAAATCAGGAGTTGGATGCTTAACTGACTGAGCCACCCAGGCACCCTGACAAATTTTTCAGCTTGTGAGTTTCTTTTCATGAGTCAGAATCTTTCTATATTGCTTTTTGTTTTACTACTAAAAGACTAAGCGTTTCGGGAAAATGTAATCATTTCAAATGAATTTAAGCAAAGCTACTTTGGTGATGGAAAAATCAGCTTTGTAATAAAGCAAAGCATACTGATGCCAAAAATAAATTTTTTTGTATTTCTCCACATGGAATTTTCTGTGCCATTACTTATTTTTTAAGGTTATTTATTTATTTTTGAAAATGTCTTAATGAAGATATGCATCTTCTTGAATATGACATGAAAATTTAATGTTTATGATCACAAACTTAAAGGAGAAATTCCTGGATGAACCTAGGGTGGAAGCATGATAAAGATTTTAAACAATTTAAAAAATGTTTTGAGTAGATAGGCTGGAACTGTAAAGAGTAATTTTTTTTTCCTTTTCATGCCATTAACATAAAATTGGTTTTGGTCATGGATTAATTTGGGTTTCTAATAGATAAGTCACTGACATTTTTAGTAGGAATTTCTGTCAGTTGTTTAGAGAATCTACTTGGACTGAAGTGCTATATGTGCAAATATCATCTTTTATTCAAAAATTATTTTCTCCAGGATATTATATCCAGGTGCTTGGAGATAAAATAGTTGGAAGCCAAATGTGCTTTGTGCATATTTCCCTAATATTACTATCCAATTCAGCTTGGAGTTTTTCCACTTGGTATGCACTATGGCAGTGACTTATAATCAATAGGCTAATAATAAAGATGCTGAATTTAAATAGGTTGAGAGATTTCAAGAGAAATCAGTCTCATGTTGTTGATGTGTTCCCTTGCTCAGGCAGATTTCTGGATTGTGGAAATAAGGGTGAGAAATGTGATTATGACAGATCATCATACTTTAGCCGCTTCACAGACCCTTGTCAGGGGCTTACTTCCTTACTCTGGACCTCTGTACAAAGAGCAGCCTGATGTCTACTGGCTCATTGGTGGCATGTAATTCAAGAAAAGTTCCTCTGGAAGTGGTGTGCTAGGCGACTGCTGCTAAACTTAAGCTGCTGAATCTCAGTAGGACAGACAGACACGTGGACAGCTAACCTGGTATCTATATAAGACATTCCTGCAAGTATTGTTAGAAAATGAGAACAAAGACTCAGCCGCATACTTATACTTATATACTCATTCATTGTTTCTCTCTTATCAGAATCAGTTCTTAAGGCTTCATCTGCTTCCTATAAGTTTCTCCATCCTTTGCAAAACATCTCATTTATACAAACAGTCACATCCAGACAAGCCCCTTTGCAATCAGTCTCTGGCTACAAAGGAAAAGCTGTTGAGATTTCCTCTGGAGCTTTTATCCCCTTCAATGAACAGAGCTATTCATTGTATTGTGGCTGTAATTATTTCTGAAACTGAGAAAGACTAGTGTTTGGAAAACACACCACCAACTTATCTTTCCCTCCTAAAAAACACACCAGCATACTTTTTAAGGCATAGTAAATGTGAATTGCACAATGTAGGTATTGCCTCTCCTCCAGGTGACTTTAATTTTCCCTTGTTTATATGAGGATCTTTGTTTTTCATTGTCTTAGATGGTGTTTATTGATAGTAGTCTGAAACAATAGGTAGGTCTGATCCTTGCTTCACAATAGAGGCATGGTAGTACCATAATGCTGCTTTGTTTGAGCACTTGGGGCCTTTTGGCATTTTTCTAGTGAAAGAATTGGTGTTCTCAGAACTGAAATTCACTGGGGACAATATGCAAAGATAATTATATGATCATGATATTTTCTAAAAATGATTTCAATCATTTAAAATGTAAATTCAGAACCGTTATTTGATCGGAGTCATTATTTGATCAACTCCCAAGAACAGATTTAGTATTTTTGTATTATTTTGGACAAATTACTTGTTAGGTATTCAGTGCTAATAGCCATGTCAATTTACATGATACATTATTTATATCATCCTTATTGGCAACTTTGGCTTATAGAAGCCCTCTAGAAAACCTGCAGAAAATAATACTCGACTTAGAAACTAACAGTGTGTGTTCATTTGCTCTATGTTGAGTTTAGCACATAAGAGCTACACAGGGGTTCTAAGTGAGAAATGTATTTCTCTTCCTATCAAATTCTGATTTTTGAAATACAAGAATGGTACTTAATTTGTTTTACCTGACAATCTAGGAAAATAATTATAGGAAAATTCCATAAAATATAGGAATCAGAATCTTACACCGCTCTGTTCTATGTCAGTGTTATTTTCTCCATTGAATAATATGCATTGTGTAAAGGATTATATTTTTAATTTATAAGATAAAATGAAGATTAATAATACTTCATTTGATTCATATCACAGAAGCCTACATACGTGTGTAAGAAGGAATATTATATTTCTTTCTTTTCAGTGACCTTATGTTTTAGTAAATTGTGAATCAAATTTATAGAGCAAGAGGTTTATTAAATATACTTCAAAGATGTTCAGACTTTAAAAAATAAGATTCTTATCTTGGACTTTATTAACCTAACAAAATAATAAGAATTGTGAAGATTAAAAAAACAATAGATATATATAGGAAGTCATATTTTTAAAGGATATTTATTTTGAGAGAGAGAGAGAGAGAGAACATGAGTGGGGGAGGGACAAAGAGAGGGAGAGAGAGAATCACAAATAGGCTCTGCTCTCATTGCAGAACCCTATGTGGGGCTCAATCCCATGAACTGTGAGATCATGACCTGAGCCAAAATCAAGAGTGGGACGCTTAACCAACTGAGCCACCCAGGCATTCAGGAAGTCATATTGTTTAACAAGAATCTTCCACTGGTTAGAGAGGTGGTGTTTAGTCCTGCCTGCACATGAAAATTACTAAGCATTCTTGAAAAAGCACAGTTGCTTATCTGGGGCGGACCTTATGAAATTTGTGTGAGTGTGTGTGTGTGTGTGTGTGTGTGTGTTTTAAATAAAATTTATCCTGATGAGTGTGAATATGTTTGTCCTTTAAACTCTACAATTTTTATTTTATGCAGATAGTGGAGAATCACAGGGTGTAAGTAATGACTCATCAAAATAATTTTTCTCAGTGATTCTGTTTTGCAGTACAAAGAGATATTTTTGTCCAGATCGTTTTTGTTTTTTGTTTTTTGTTTTTTTAAGGCAACCACAAATGCCAGGGAATTTTAAATAACCGATTCACTTTTTCAGATTTGGTGCCAAACGCAGGCCCTAAAAGGGTTTAGGAATGGATTGTGGGAATCAAGGAAATCCCCCAAAGATAAAATTGCGATTACCATTGAACAAGTACTTCCTATGTGCCAGATGTTATATACAAGACAATCATTGTACTAATCTTACAAAGTGGATATACCGTTTAATTTGCAAAAGAAACTGAAGTTGAGAGATGTTGATAAAGGTAACAAAGCTAGTAAGTGTTGCAGCTGCATTTGAAATATTGTTACTAGTAGTTTAGATATTTATTTTCTCTTTCATTATTCAATATAGCTTTAGATTTAGCTCATCTGTATGGACATTTTTTGTCTCTTTCTCAACTCAGTGACCTATCTTTTATATGCAAAGACATGGTAGGAATGACACAGTCAAACAGAGGTAGCTAAAAGGTCAACCATCAGGCACACGTTGGATCACATTTAGAATTGCTCCAATGCCAAAGAAAGGATGACTTTGTAGCTTTTATTCTAATTTTCAGAGTGTAGGAATACAGATTTTACTGTATTCCTACACTTTATATAAGTATTTTATATACTCACTTATAATACTCACATATATAATTGGTATCTAATAAATGCAAGAGTTGTTGCATAGGGGTGTATTTCCATTGCCTGGGAATAAGTTACAGCATATCTATGAGACAAGAAAATCTTTCAAAGACATACAAAAGTTTCTGAGGAATATCTTCTTGAAAGTTACTTTTCATTGAAGTATCCTGGCCACAATTCTTACCCCACTTATATGAAATGTGGAAAGAAGTGTATGTGTTTGTGTGCTTTAAAGCATTGGCATTGAAATTTAGGGGTGATTCTGTCCAGCCACTCATACAGTTATGGAACTTTTGCCTCTTAACTGTGTCCTATGTCTAGCCTTGACTTTCCACTTGGATATGCTATTCCATCTTCACAAAGCGCTTATTATTTGAAAATTCCTTCTCAAATTAAGTTAAAACCTGTTTTCTTGTGTCCAATTCTTGTCTGTGTATTCTTGATAAAAAGTGAGCAAATTCATCCTTCTACATGAAAATTAGTTGAATGTTTTTAAGTAGCCAGTATGGTACTCTTTATAGAAGACTTTAAATTAATTAATTAATCAATTTTAAAATTAGTTAAAGATTTGGGGCACCTGGGTGGCTTAGTTGGTTAAGCGTCCGACTTTCGCTTAGGTCATGATCTCGCGGTTCGTGGGTTCGAGCCCCGTGTTGGGCTCTGTGCTGACTGCCAGCTCAGAGCCTGGAGCCTGTTTCAGTCTGTGACTCCCTCTCTCTCTGACCCTCCCCTGCTCACGCTGTCTCTCTCTCTCTCTCCTACAAATAAATAAAACATTAAAAATATTTTAAAAAATAAAATTAGTTAAAGATTTTTTATTAGGATACTCTGTTGCTCTGTCTCTACTCATACAGACACATTAGCTACAGTTTCTTTTAGTTCTGACATTACATAAGTGTGTTTTTTTATAGATTGGTAATTTTGCTATTTAGTCCTAGATATTTTTTCTCTCCTATTAGAATATTTCTTGATACCTCTGCCAGGCTCTCCTCTTCTGTGCATTAATTGCATTGAGATAGCTGAAGTAAATGTTTGATAGGCAGGAGAGTTGAGTGGCATTTGACCAGGTCAACTAGACATGAGTTTAAATCACTACTATGGCAATACAGACTATATTACCTAATGAGAGTAAATTCACCATTTTAGAGTTGTTTTCTCTTTAATGTAATATGAGTAAATTCCTAATTCACATAGTTGTGAAACAATAAAAATGTTTGTAAAACCTATGCATTCTGTAATATGTGACATGTTCAGTAAGTGTTTTTCCTCCTCTCTCTTATTTTCTGTGCAGACAATAAGTTTTACTGTTTTTATGTATTTGAAAGCATGTTTTGTCCTGACATAGGAATTTGTTCATTCTGTATAATATTTTATTTTATTTTTTAAAATATTTATTTATTTTTGAGAGAGAGAGTGTGAGAGACAGAGAGTGGGTGGGGAGGAGCTGAGAGCGAGGGAGACACAGAATCTGAAGCAGACTCCAGGCTCTGAGCTGTCAGCACAAAGTCCTAAGTGGGGCTCGAACTAAAGAACTGTGATATCATGACCTGAGCTGAAATTGGATGCTTAACCAACTGAGCCACCCAGGCACCCCTATTCTATTTAATATTTTAATAATCAGAAGGCCATATAATTTATCAGACTTAATATTCCTGAAAAATAGTTATTTTGAGAGTTTTAATGAAAAATTATCTTCCCTGGACACATTGAAGGAAATTTTAATCTTTAAGACTTTGAGTTAAACAAACTGTTACTTTATTATATTCAGTAGCATACCTTACAATTTTGTAATTAACACAATAAAATGTATTAGGCTTATAGGTAGAACATGTGGTGTGGTAGAAAAGAATACCAGCGTTGGAGTCAGTAAGTCATGTTTTGTTTTTCTAGCTTTTCCAATTGTTAATATAAAACTCACTTTTGTACCATTAAAAAAAAACAGACTGACTTCCTAAGAGAGTAATATCAGAAAGTCTCCTCTTATTACTGTTCTATTTTAGCTTTACATAATAAAGATATTACTAAGGCTTTTTAAAAATTTTTATTTATTTTTGAGAGACAGAGAGAGACAAAACATGAGGGAGGAGAAGAAAGAAAGGGCAAACCTAATTGAAGTAGGTTCCAGGCCCCGAGCTGTCTGCACAGAGCTGAACGCGGGGCTTGAACCCACGAACCGGGAGATCTTGACCGAGCTGAAGTCGGACACCCAACCGACTGAGCCACCCCGGCGCCCCTTAGTAGATTTTATTTTTCTGGCCGTTTTAAATTTACACCAAAACTGAGCAGAGATTCCCACATACCCCCTTTACCCAGACACATGCAGTCTCCCTCATTGTCAACACCCTCCCCCAGAATGATGAACCTGCATAGACGCCTCATAATCACCCGATGTCCCTAGTTGATGCCATTGTTCCGTCTCGGTGTTATACAGTCTGTAGGTTTAGACAAATGTATAAAGACAAGAGTCTATCATTACATTATCATGCAGAGTGTTTTTACTGCCCTAAAATCCTCTGCGCTCTGCGCTTCCCCCTGACCATTGGCGATCACTGATGCTTTTCTTGTCTCCATAGTGGTGCTTTTTCCAGGATGTCATATAGTGGTAATCATGCCACATGGCAGCCTTTCCAGACTGGACGCGTTCACTCCCAGTTTGCATTGAAGTTTCTTCCATGTATTTTCATGGCTCAATAACTCATTCATTTTAGTATTGAATAATATTCCACATAGTTTATTTATTCGTGCACCTATTGAAGGACTTTTTGGTTGCTCCTAAGTTTTGGCAATTATGAATAAAGCTGCTATAATCAACTGTATGCAAGTTTTTTTGTGGACATAAGTTTTCAATTCAATTGGATAAATACCAAGAAGTGTGATTGCTGAAACATATGGTGAGTGTATGTTTATTTATATAAGAAACTGCCAAACTGTCTGCCAAAGTGGCTGTACCATTTTGCACTCCTCTAATAGTAAATGAGAATTCCTGTTGCTCCACATCCTCATACCACCTATTTGCACAATCTCTTCATCCTTTTAGGTATTTCAGACTACAACCCTTTCAAACCATCTGAAAATAAATTCATCAACTGTTTGCCCATTTTGTCTAGAAATTCTGTGTACATGTTTAGAACTACTCGATTATTTTCGATTATATGAGACCCTATCTTTTTAATCTTAAGAAAAATTTATTATTTTACTATAGAAGATGTTTTAAGTATGAAAACCTCTTAAATATGGATTATTTTTCTTCCCACATATTAATTGTGAATATGTTGGTAGATCATGGATATTACAATCAAGTCACTCATCAAACTCATGTGGGGAGTATTTCATATATATAATTTCATACCCTGCCCACTGTATCATCAGCTCAGGGAGTGGATCTCTTTCTACTTTTCACAAACTCTCCAACAAATGCATTTGTCCTAGACCTCTTCTGAGCTCAAGTTAAAAAAAAAAAAAAAAAAAAAAACTTACACAACTCTTTTATTCTATTCTTGGTTTTGTTCTTTCAACTCAGTGCTATAAGTAGCAAATACATGGCATTATCTGTTACTTTGGGATATTTATTACTACATCTGCTATATCAAATTAAATGACTAAAGAAAAGCCTAATGATTGGAAGAATGGGTATTTGAGTATGATTTTGTCTCATTCCAATACAAGCAGAAGAATTTGATTATTTGATAGAGTACTGATTTTTGAGGAAGTTCTACTTTATTGTGTTTAAGTTATAATTTATATTTATCCTTCGGTTTATTGACAGTAATTTGGCCTCTTTATAGAGCATTTCCCCCCACCCCCACCCCAACCCCCGTATTTTCATGTACATTGTTTCATTTGACCTTCACTCACACACAAAATCTTGCAAAGTTTGTAAAAGGAGTAAGACTGTTGTTAATTGTAACACATGAAGGAACTGGAAGTAATTTGGGTTTTGATTTGCTCAGGTTTCATTAATATTGATAAATGCAATTGAAATTAGTATTCAGATCTCCTAAATACTAATACTATTGTTTTCTAACATGTTGCTGTTTCTGTTCATTTATCAATGGTTTCATAACAAAATGGCCTACTTATTTAGTTCGTTTTGGTAAATTATAATTTTAAAGTGTCTAAAAAAGCTGCCATTTGTTGAAGACTTACTACATACTGTGAGCATTTAGATTTTATCTGACCCAGGGGCGCCTGGGTGGCTTAGTCAGTTAAGCGTCCGACTTTCGCTTAGGTCATGATCTCGCGGTTCGTGGGTTCGAGCCCCACGTCGGGCTCTGTGCTGACTGCCGGCTCAGAGCTTGGAGCCTGTTTCAGTCTGTGACTCCCTCTCTCTCTGACCCTCCCCTGCTCACACTGTCTCTCTCTCTCTCTCCTACAAATAAATAAAACATTAAAAAAATTTAAAAAAAAAAAAGATTTTATCTGACCCAATTCTCATTATGAACTTTCATTTTTATTGCTTTTATTTTACTCCCGTTTTTATTCTTTTCCTTGCTCCCATTACACTGAGGAGGAAAATTAATGTTCAAGGAATGAAAGTAATTTGCCTATGATCAGACAGCAATTTGGAGTAAGAACTAGAATTCCTATCTATTTCATTTGATTCCAAATTCTGAGGTCTCTCTGAATCACGAGTCAGCAATTATGCGGGGGATCTGGCCATTTCCATGAGCATTCACTGCAATTTCAAGTTAGACTTCTTAATGAAGTTGCTGTTGCCAAAAAAAAAAAAAAAAGATTGAATTCTTTTTACTTACTGTAACTGTGTATAAAATCATTTAATCAAATGCATTTGGCCTCTAATTTCTGATCTTTAAAATGAGAAGTGTGCAGAGGAGGATTTCTAAGCTTCTTGGTAGCCCCTAAGTTTTATCTTTCTTGTATTCTGTAAGCCCTGTTAATGGCATGTTAATGAACAAATTTTTAAATATAGATGTTGATATGTTGTAACACTTAGTTCTGCCAATAATTTTCATCATAATATTTTTCAAAAAGAGGAGCAGTTTTTCATTAGAAAGATGAATTTAATTTTCAAGAGAACCGTGCAAAAGTGATATTTTAGAATAATATTTGGAGAACACCTTGTTAGCAACTTAATTTATCAAATTTATTTTAAAAGGCTTTATCATCAACATATAGCTGGCTGGCTAAATATCAATTAGTATTTATTAGGTCTGTACATTTTACCATGTTCTTGAATGTTTCGTATGATTCAGTTTCATATGATTGGAAGAATGGGGCTTGCTATTATATCATTTATCACCTTCTCCTGTGTCTTCCCACTACAGTATAAAATCATTAGCTACTGTTTTTTTAGAGGGAGAGAGAGAGAGAAGAACCAGTCGGGGAGAGGGGCAAAGGGAGAGAGATACAGCAGGAGAGAAAGAGAGAATCCTAAACAGGCTTCATACTCAGCACAGAACCTGATGCAGGGCTTGATGCCATGACCCTGGAATCATGACCTGAGCTGAAATCAAGAGTCGAAAGCTCAAATGACTAAGCCACCCAGGGGTACCTTACTTACTACTTTTAATCATCATTATAAACACAAGCTGATTATAGCCATTCTGCAGTGGAGTTGGTTATATATCCAGTTATGTACAGAACATTTAGAAGTTAAAGTAAATTTCAGTGCAAGATAGGCAACAACATGTTTAAAATTCCAAACTTTAATGCAGGACAAGAGGCAGCATTATTTGAGGAAAATTTTGTGGGCTTGGGATTCAGATAGTACTAGATTTGAGTCTGGGCTGTCCTATTTATAAGCCCTTGAAAGTTGGATAAATTAATTAACCCAAGGCCACAATGTTTGCAGATTAACATTTAACTTAAGCCCTGAAGGCTTTTAAGAGATAGGTAATAAAGAGGCAGGGGAAGAGATATAGGGAAACTCATAGGCTGCCATTTAGGCTCCAAGCACCTTAATTGTTTGCATAACACTGTGATATATGTATTTCATACGTTTTAAAAATATTCTCTTTTTTCTGTGTAATAGTAAGAATCGGGTGTGAAATTTATGTCTACATTGGCTGTACCTTTTAAGAATTTTGCAAACTGTATTTTTTTCTCAATAACACTTAAAATGTGCACCAAAGCTTTTATTCTAAAATGTTAAGAATTCCTATCAAAAAAGAGACAAACCAAAGCCCAGACTCTTAACTACAGAGAAGGAACTAATAGTTACCAGAGGGGAGGTGGGGGATGGGTGAAATAGGTGAAGGGATTAAGAGTACACTTCTCTATGCTGGCGAGGATGTGGAGAAACGGGCACCCTCCTCCACTGTTGGTGGGAATGTAAACTGGTACAGCCCCTCTGGAAAACAGTGTGGAGGTTCCTCAGGAAACTAACAGTAGAACTCCCCTATGACCCAGCAATAGCACTGCTAGGAATTTACCCAAGGGATACAGAAATGCTGAGGCATTTGTACCCCAATGTTCATAGCAGCACTCTCCACAATAGCTAAAACATGGAAAGAGCCTAAGTGTCCATCAACAGATGAATGGATCAAGAAGATGTGGTTTATCTATACCATGGAATACTACATGGCAATGAGAAACAATGAAATCTGGCCATGTGTAGCAACATGGATGGACCTTGAGGGTGTTATGCTGAGCGAAATAAGTCAGGCAGAGAAGGACAAATATCATATGTTTGCACGTATAGGAGGATTAGGAGGAACTTGACGGAGGAACAAGGGGGAGAAGAAGGGCGGAAATGGTGGGGGAAAGGGAGAGAGGCAAACCATGAGAGACTCTTGAATGCTGACAAAAACTGAGGACTGATGGATGTGGGGGGGAGGGGGGATGGGCATGGAGGAGGGCACTTGTGGGGATGAGCACTGAGTGTTATGTGGAAACTAATTTGACAATAAACTATTTGTAAAAAAAAAAAAAAGAAAGAAAGAAATAAAACATTAAAAAAATAAAAAAATAAAAATAAATAAAAAAAAAAGAGTACACTTCTCATGACAAGCGCTGAGTAATGTATGAAAGTGATGACTCACTATATTGCCCACCTGAAACTAATATAACACTCTGTGTTGTACACTATGTATTAACTATACTGGAATTAAAAAGGGGATTCCTATCAAAAAAGGAATGAATGACCACATAGATTCCCGCTTAATTTTGACATTCTATATGTAAATATTCCGTAAATTTTGAGCATTATATTTTATAGTAAATGAAGGTAGAAACCACACCTGTGCATTATTTTCTATCCCCAACCCACATTAAATTGAAAACGTTAGGAACAAAATAGAACATTTATATTTATATATTTATATTTATATATCTATATATATAAAATAAAATTTTATGTGTGTGTGTGTAGTGATTGTAGTCTGTTAGTCTTAGAAGTAAACTGTTTCTATTAACTAGGCTCTAGTTATTATATTTTAATCACTATTATCTCTTAAAAGCTAAGAGTTAGTGTTATGGGTTGAATTGTGTGCCTCAAAAAGGTTATGTTGAAGGCTCAGTCCCCATACATGTGTATATGAGCTTATTTGAAAATAGAGTCTTTATAGCTATAATCGAATTAAGAAGACATACTGATTGAGGCTCAACCATAATCCAACATCACTGAGGGCTTTAAAAAAGAGAAAAACAAGCAGATAGACACGTAAGAGAGGGCCATGGGACCCCAGAACTGAGATTGGAGTTTATTCTGCCCCAAACCAAGGAACACGAATTGCCAACAACACCAGAAGCTAGGAGAGGTGTGGAATAGATTATCCTTCCGAGTATGCAAAGAGCTACCAGTGCTTTTGACACCTTGATTTCAGACTTCAAGCTTTCAGAAATGCGAGAGAATAAATTTCTGTTTTCTTCAGCCACCCAGTTTGTGGTACTTTGTGATGGCAGCTCTCAGAAATCAATACAGTCGCTGTTACCAAAATGATGTTTAAATAAGTCCTATAATTACTAAATTTATTTTACTTTAGAAGCATTAGAACTGATATACAAATTGATATAGATTAATGTCTTCTCATGATATAAATATTAAAAATAGCATACATTAATTATAACTTTTAACATGAATTTTGAGTATATAACATTTTACATAAAGAGTATGTCTATGTGTTGGGTGAATGTTCTTGCTTAAGCAACATCTGTTTTTCTGGCTTCACTGCCCTGATTTTCTTTTTGAATAACACACCTCCTTCCCCAAAACTTCAAAGGTTATTATCACCCCAACCTGGGAGTGCTTATGTGACCTACATCTGACCAAATAGAGTCTTCCTTGTCCCTGTTCTCAGCAACTAGTTTAGGGATGAGAACATGACCCAGATAAGGCCATTTAGATTTGGAGGATGTTCAGGGGGATTATGGGAAAGAGAAGCTCTCTTTGTGCAGGTGTAACTATATATATGACACAAGTTTGGAGATATCCAGATTGACCTTGACAAGATCCACAAGCACAGGAGTTAAGTTATAAAATGGAAATGAGTAGAACTTAACCCAGAACACACTTTGGGCATACCTGAAATGAGCTGTGACCATACATTCCTTTAACTTTTATCTTTGGTTAAGCCAATTTTAATCAATTTCTCTTATGTCCAACTAAAGTATCCACACTACATAGAAACTAATACCTGGAACTGAGCAGTGAGGAATCTTAAATGTTTGTAGTTGGTCAAGCTGACGTAGGGCTCCCAATCTTGTATAAGAAGTTGTCTTGCCATGCTTTATTATAGGAATACTGTGGCTATTCTGTGGCCTGTTGACTCTGGCGTCTCATAACATGTACCTGTTGAAGCTGGTCCTTTCCTGGACCTGTGAATTAATTATGCTTTTGCCTGGAAATTCTATATATTGATAATATAAATGATTGCATATTTCCCAAACCTTGACTTCATTTCTATGGCTGCTCTTGTCTTATATCTTTAGCTTAAAAAAAAAAGAAAAAAAAAGTTTTAAAAAATGGGGCATGAAAAGCTTTTGACCTTCATAAAACCTAAAATTTAATTTTATGTAATTATATTTGGAGGGAGATTCAGGAAAATATTTAAGTTCTGTCAAATGAGATACTTGGTGTAAACCAGAGTTTCTTCAAAGGTCAGAGTCACTTCTTCTCATTAGTTGTTCTAGATGCCACATTAATCTATAGCAGCTTCCTTGTTTCTCTACCATTGATTTCTTGCAATGGAGAGTTTGAGGGCCTCCCATCCACTGATGCCTTGTGATGGAGAGTTTGAGGGCATCATGGGAGCTTGAGCTGGAATAGTGAGCATGTAGAACCTGACTTCGGAAGCAGTGAGCTCACGTGGGCTATCATGCTGAAAAAGAACTTCAAAAAGTTCTTGAAGAAGGCTGGACAGTGATGATGTAAAATCTTCAATCTGGATAATGTGGATGAACCACAAATAAATGTCCTTACTTTCTCCCTTGTTTTGAAAGTGACAGTGAATTGCCTTGGTGGGGAGGGAGCTAAGCAGTCACAGTCTGAAATTCCCATTAAAAGAGATCTCTTCTCTAAGAAATGACTAATTTATAAACCTAAGTCTTCAGCCTGTGTTACCACTTGATAAGCTCTTTCGAGCAGTAAGAATAGCTAAAGAACTATATCCGAAACCTCCCTCAGGGAGAGACAAATATTTAGTGTGATCTCTGAGACTGAAATTAGAAAATACCGATGCAATGTGGACCTCTTGAAATGCTCTAGTTGTTGGCATAACGGGATAACCGGGCATCCATCCCTCTGATCCATATTATTTTTTTAAAGCCATAAAAATCTGGAAGGCATATTGATTTTATTAGATTATAGCATATGTAAACAATGCATGACTCTATAACTGTGCTTAGCCATTAGTTGTATATTTTCATTGTGATGGATTATACTTGGTATAGACAAAAAGCAAATATAATTTAAGAATCGATTCTTCTACTTAAGAAGTTTTGTGTTTCAAAGGACTTGTTTTGTAGGCATTACCACCACCAATCGTTTGAGAGTCCACTGAATAACCATTTGAAATCATCCCAAATAACCGTATCAACAAGAATATTTAAAAGTTTGTTTTTTTTTAAATTTTCTTCTGTACCTGGCTTCCAGTAGGACTGAAAATGTATTTCTGGTTGGAGCTGGGACTCAGGACAAGACTGCAATAGGGATAAAAATAAAGAAATTAGGTCAAGGAAGACAAGTGACATGCTTGAAGAAGAAACTCTCAAATTTTGGGTGGTTTCCACCTAATTTAGAACACAGAAGAAAAGCGGATAAAGGCAACTATGAAGCCAGACAATTGGTCTTAAATATCCAGGGAAATAAACTTTGGCATATCATAAAGGTATAATAAACAGAACTCAAATAGTTGAGACCATTTGTCTGTCTTATTATGAGTGCCATCTTTGGGTGCCTGGGTGGCTCAGTCAGTTAAGCATCCAACTTCAGCTCAGGTCCTGATCTCACAGTTCGTGGATTTGAGCCCGGTATTGGGTTCTGTGCTAACAGCATGCAGCCTTCTTGAGATTCTCTGTATCTCCCTCTCTCTCTGCCCCTCCCTAATTCATGCTTTCCCTCTCTCAAAAATAAATAAATAAACTTAAAAAACTTAAAAAATAAAAAAAAAAGACTGTCATCTCCTATCAGCGGGCATTAGTAGGGAGATTCTGATTCAAATATATTTTATAAGATATGTTAAACGGTCTTTCACAAATAATGTTAAATATGAAGGTGAAAACAAGCTTATCTTATTGGGAGCTGTATTCAACAGAAAGTCAATTATAACCCTATCGTTAATGATTTTATTTAATCTGTGGTGAGGAATTTAATTCAGCTCTAACCTATAAGAGGTAGGGGAAGTGCAGGTTTTGAAGGTTGACCCATTCAGCAGAATTGGCTACACAGAATGGTGTGGGATTGCAGAAATCTGGGGAAAAAGTAGTATTTCTCAGAATTCCTGATACTATGCAGATGTCTAAAGACAGACATCTAACCAATGGGGAAAAAAATGAAAATGTGGCTAAATAACACATTCAGTTCTAGACCCAAGAAACTAGAAAGAGTCTCACAATAAGGATTCTGGCGGGAGGGGGGTGGGAAGGAGAATACTTAACCAAGACTAAGGAAATTACAGACTAGGTTTCCAGTTCAGAGAGCAGTGTGACATCCTCACATGAGAGACATGATCAGAGGTGGGTATGCAGAAGTAGTTGTGTATGATTATCCATCTGAGAATGTGAAGATGGACCTCCAAGAAAGTGGGTCCTGTAGGGACCCCTGCTAAATAGGTTGGCAGGTGAGATTTCTACTTATACTCTATGATATTTTTCATCATCTCTTACATTATTTCATCTGCGAATCATGATCCTTAAACCTGCCCCTCTCCAGTCCAAATATGGAGTCACACTTAGATGTCTTGATAACCACATAGAAATAATGAAAGGCATGAAGCAAAAAATCAAAACCACAAACAAACAAAACAAACAAACAAACAAATATGTACTGATATATCAGGACTATGGGATATTTACAAATGGCTTTTTTCTTGTCTTTTTGATCTTAACTCTTAAGACTTTACCCATATTTGTTTTTTTTTTTCCATTTGAAAATGGCCTGTGCTGAAGTTGACACTCCACCCTCTCTCACTTTCTAATCACTAGTTTGTTTTTTTAACCTACACTGAATGGGTTCCTATGGGGTTTAAAACTAATTTGTGGAAACAGTATATTTTATCAATGGGTAAATGCTAATTTGGAAGTTAATACATTACTCCAAGTATGCCTAAGTACAAATGTATTTGTTAACAAAATAATTGCTTAATATATGAAATTTCAAGATTTAAAAGTTTTACGTGGAGCTAAATTATCTTTTTATTCAAATATTCTGACTTTTTTTCACCCTGAAAACGACATCATTATTGATTAGTTTAAAATATCTATGCCTTTTCAACCAAATTCAGCATTGCTTTACAGGCAGTATATTTAACTCCAATAATTTTTCTAGCTAGAGCATTATTAGTTTAAGTTAAATTGAAATTGTCACCCGATTTAAATCTCACAGGCCATATTTCATCTTTATTAAAAAGTTTCCTATTGACAGTGTACATGTGAGATCTATAGTTTTAATCACAGAACATGACTTAAGTCTTGCTGAGCTGATAAAAACTGAATCAACATGCTGTCAAGTTAGGCTCCATATTGCAGCCCAGTTTTTAATTAGATGGTTAAATTGCCATCCAATGGTGCTTTTAAACCTTATCTTCATCTTTCCATTAAGCAAAAGACTTTCAGTGACTCATACTGAGAAATACAGGGATGATCTTTTATTTTTAATCAGTGATTCCTTTTCCATACCCACTTTCTTCATTTTTTAGCCATATCTTTTTTCTTTTTCTCTTTCTTTCTTTCTGTCTGTCTGTCTTTCTCTCTTTCTTTCTTTCCTTTTTTTTAATACAGCTTGAATATTTGGATTCAAATTTCAGTTCTTATGTCTCAGTTTATTCTTCTTTTTGGGCATGACAAATTAATAATTATTATTTTATATATGAATTACTTTGTCTCCTTAATCCTCAATTGACACATTTAAATGACTTTCTAGAATTCATAATTCAGAGGTGTTTGAGAATCTAGAGATCATTTAGTTCACATATTCAGATTCTTTCTGAAAGTTATCACTTACTGTAAGACATTTCAGAAAGAAGATAGTGGCTACTTCTGTTACTATTTATTTTTATATATTACATGTAACTTTAGCTAGATACAAGGAAATTCTGAAGTCCAGTAGTATATAGTCCAGTAGCATATAATTTAATTAATAATTAATAACAATATATAAGACACATTTATTGAGATAAAACAGCTGATTAATATGGAATGCAATTAATGGAAGAAAACAAGTGATTGTAATTTTATAGAGGGGCAGACTTCATTAAGTAAATGTGAATGGAGAACTAAAATAGCTTACTGATAACAGCAACCTTCAATTCACCTTGAATTCATATAAATATTTTCAGTAACACTGGGGCAGAGGCAGGCATATTCCTTTAGTATCCTTGCCGATATTGTGCTGTTGTGTGGAAAATTACTTAGAGGTTTACCATGCATGGAGCATGAGGACCTACATGCCAGGTATTTAATGATTAGGTATAATTCTTTCAGTTATTAAGGGTTTGTTTCTTCCCACTCAATTTCACCTTCACTTTCCTACCTGAAAATGAGCAATAGTTTTTCTCTCATAAGACTTGTGTGAGGATTAAATCATATATTTGAAGGTACGAGGACTGTACTTAGCCCTTATAAACACTTTAATAATAAGGATAGCAATATAATCATAATGATGGCTAATTATATAATTATAATGGCTAATCATATATATGATTAGGTAATTATAGCTTTTGACTTACAATTTTAAAGTTCATTATACCTTTCTTTTTTTACCCAAACATGATGTTACTTTGAGCATTTAAAAATACAAACCCTTAAAAATGCCCATAGGTAGGTTACTTTAGCACTAGGCAAAGATTCTTTTTAGTTTTAAAAAGTCATGTATTAATGCCGGCACTGCAGATTTCCTACTGCTAAATTAGTAGTAATGTTTATGACAATGACGATGTCTTGATACTATGATATGACTAATATATTCTGCCAATGACTCTGAACTAAATTGAACACTATGCTAATAATGGACAATCCTGCTGAGTATCTCTGCTAAGCATGAACAATTAAGAAATAAAATCATTAGTTACAATTGAAGAATTCTTGTTGGCATGTAGCAGTTTTTCACAAGAAACTACAGAGGATGGATCCAAATAAACCCAAAATAATACAGTAATCAATCCTCATTGCCTCATTAGCATCTTAAGAGATAATGACAATTGAGCCCCTTAGTGTTTTCCAGAACCTAATTAAAAATGGAATTTATAATTTTTAGAATTGGATATGGAATAAGTATTGGTCAACATGTCATTTAAGTTGAGCCATTTTCTTCTAAGTTTTTTTTTTCTGTTTTGTTTTTTTCCCCATGACAATAAAATTCAGATGAAATAAACTCATGTGTCTTACACTATTTTCCTTTTTTATAAAGCTTGGATATTTTAGCTGTAAACACACAAGTGTATCTGTATATGATAAGGTCTCAACAATTAACAAGCATTGACTGAGCATATAGTATTTGCTGAGGGTGATATAAAATACTTGATATGATCATAGGAACTGCACAAATCAATCTTACAGCTTTACTGACGGAGAAGCCAACGTTCGTTAGTTTTGTAACATGTAAAGCTGGTTAACTTCTAGCCCTTGTACCATCTTTTCTGATGTCTGGGAAGCCTTCAAGCATCATTCCTCAGATTCTTATTTTCCTTCCCAGTGATAGCCTATTTGCTGTGACCATTTTTTCCTCTAAAACTCTAATCAATAATTGAATATATTTATATTCAATAACCATTCCATGTGTAAAAATTAGACACCTTATGTTTGTTTCACATACTACCCCCAGACCAAAAACTAATGCCCTAAAGTCTTGATTAATTAATGGTATTTGCATTATCGATTTCTCAGGCTTGTAAGTTCGGACTGTTTTTCATCCTTTTCCTCTTGACTCAGATCTGCTATTAAATTGTTGAAATAATTTAGTAGTTTCTCCCTCCACAGCAAGTTTATATACGGTTTGATCTTTTAGTGGCAAGCAAGATAAGTCAGCACTGGATAAGTGAAGCAACAAGGCAATTGCTAATGGAACTTTGAATAATCAAAGTAAGAACTAACATTGCCAACCTTATGGGTGGTCCTCATTCAAAATCCTGATAAAATAGATCTGATTGGCAGAGTTTAGGTTAGATACTCATTTTATGACTCAGGTGGTTTCAGTTCTTCCTTTGGAACAGAAACCACACAGATGGGGAGGGGTGGATTCACTAAGGAAGATAAAGGGAGTGCAAAAAGGAGAGGGAATGATTCATGGCAGATGAGTAAAATCCATGCCTGTTTTTTCTTCTTTCCTTCCTTCCTACTTTCCTTCCTTCCTTCCTTCCTTCTTTCTTTCTTTCTCTTTCTTTCTTCCTTTCTTTCTTCCTTCCTTTTTCTTTCTTTCTTTCTTTCTTTCTTTCTTTCTTTCTTTCTTTCTTTCTTTCTTTCTTTCTTTCTTTCTTTCTTTCTTTCCTTCTCTCTCCTTTCTCTCTTTTCTTTTCTTTCTTTCTTTCTTCATTCCTAGGTAATAATACTCCAGATCTAACCTTTGCGTCTAGCTTTCCTTTGCTCAAACCTGTAATCCACAGAAAGGGAGCAAATATCCTCAGATGAAGGTTTCAGTTGTGTGAACTAAAAGCCTCTTGCTGTCTGTCACACTTTCTCTTAACTGTTTGTGGTTCTCTATTATCTTTTATCATTTATAATATTAATATCATAAATTATTAAATATTTTGATTACAGAAACTATTTTCATGACCTTATATTGTTTTTAGAGAATAAAATATTTGAGTAAAGTGAAGGCATGTTTATATATCCTGCAGATCGTAATTAAGTAGATTTATTCCCTTTGTCTTCAGCAAAAGTGAATATCTTTTTACTAATATAGATTGTCATAGAATAAAATAATTTATAATATTTAGACTATAACAAATGCATCTCTTCCTACTCATCCTTGTCTTTTATTATACCTCAACCGGGGGCTATATCTTTTTTTTATTTTAATGTTTGTTTATTCTTGAGAGAGAGAACATGTGGAGAAGGGACAGAGAGACAGACAAATGGACAGACAGAGGATCCAAAGAGGGCTCTACACTGACAGCGGAGAACCCGATGGAGGGCTCGAACTCACAGCCCATGAGATGATGACCTGAGCCAAAGTCATTCTCTTAACTGAGACACCCAAGCTCCCTATAAAGGCACTATCTTTTGAAGTAGGATTCAATAAATATGAAAGTATTATTAAACTAGATTTTTATCAAATGGATTCTATTAATATGAATATTAAGGTGTACCAATAGATAAGCAATAAAGCTATGAATAAATAAATTCATAAAGATAAACAGATAGGGGTGCCTATGTGGCTCAGTCAGTTAAGCACCCGACTTCGGCTCAGGTCATGATCTCACAGTTGGTGAGTTCGAGCTCTGCGTTGGGTTCTGTGCTGACAGCTCAGCTTCAGGTTCTGTATCTCCCTTTCTCTCTCTCCTGCTGCTCCCCTGCTTGCTTTGTCTTTCTCTCAAAAATAAATAAAAGCATTACAGAAAAAAAATAAAGATAAACAGATAAAGGTGAAAATTAAACTCAAATTAACTTATGGCGCTTACTTTTTAAATTTATTTTGTTAATCATGTGCCAAAGATATTATAAACAAAATATGAAAAAAAAAAGACATGGTCTTGCTAAATACAAGACAAACATATCATGGATGAAAATGGAGCCACGAGCCTGTTTGAAGCAACAGGCTACTGGACGTTAGGTCTGACATCGTGCAGAGGAAGCCAGGAATTGAATTTATTGGGGTAATGAATTAAAGGCGCCCTTGCACAGAACTTTATTTAAAAATTAGAATTGCTGTTTGAAAGCAGAGTAAGAATAGGGTTCCTTCCTAAATGTCAGAGAGTAGATGGAGGAATTCAGCAGCTAATTGCAATCAACTCATGCTTGAATTTTAGGATGACATAAAGCTGCATATTTAAGCAAGAAAGTGATTTGTGTCCAATATTGGAACAAGGCTTTCATATAAGCCTGATCATATCACTAAGAGTATCATTAGATGGAAGTTGGATCACCAGTTTTAACTGCAGTTCTTATTTGAGAGCCTTAGAAGTCCAAATGGAAACAATTGCTCAAAGAATAGAGGAAAGCAAGGAAGGAGATGGACAAAGAAGAGAGAGATTGTTTAGAATCCTCAAGTTCTAAAAGACAAGTGGAAAATAAATAAAGCAAAGAAACATTAAAAATGTTTAGCAAAATTAGAATAATTAACAAGATAGTGTACTGAAAGATATGCTTCAAAGGAAGAACGAAATAAAATCTGGAAATAGAATAGAATGCAAAATGGATGTGAGTGAGTTTGAAAGGATTACCAGAAATTGATAACCTGTCTTGATAAATTAAATTAACTGTGGCGCTAAAAATAAAAAGCCAGAGACTAATTTCATATTGCTCAAAGGTTTGAACAAAATGTTAGAAAACAATACTTAGTTTAAATGTGGGCCGATGCATGGTTGGTGAGTGATTGAAGCTCACTAAGATCCTAGTGACGTTTGCGAGAACAGAGTTCTCTCAGTTTGTGAAGTGTGAAATATTGTTCCTTAAAGACTCATATCTATTACTCAGCTTCCATGGCAAGGACTACAGAAGCCCCCTTTTGTTTGTATCATTTTTCATAGTAGTAGAACTGCAGGTATCTGCTGGGCACGTCACCACTCCCACTAAAGATTTAGTTTCTGAATCTCTTGGAAGCAAAATATGGCCAGCTGACTACGCTCCAGGCAAATGGAAAGCCAAGAAAAATGTCATATGTGACATTTGGAGATTATATGTAAATAGAACTCACGAGGTCATCTTGGTCTAGGAACAGAAAGCCAGCTGCCAGGGATGACGGAACAAGAAAAGGCTGCTCAAGTCTGTGTCACCATGTAGCACCATCACTGGTCCATACTGCTTAGGTTTTTATTTTATGTGAGGAAAGAAAGTGGCTTTATCTGTTGAGGCCACTATTATTTTTTTGTTGTTGTTTCAACCATACATCTTCCTAAATGATACCCATTATTATTAGTTCAAACAATTAAAAGAGGGGGAAGGAACAAAGAGAGAATATCAGTCCAGCAGAAAACAAAAGAAAAAGAAAGGCATGGTAAACCAACACAAAATAAAAGATAAAAAGTTCCAACATGTCTGTGATCACAGTAAGTGTAAATGTATGTAACTTCACTGCCACACTGAAGAAAACAGAAAGCGAAATCTGAATGTGTAAAAGTGAAATGATGCTGTGTTAAGACAAAGCAGCCCTTTAGGTAAAAGGGAGATGGTGCATACATCCCAGATCCAAAAAATAAATAAATAAATCCAAGACAAAGGGCACTGTCTAATGATGAGAGGAATTTTGCTCTAAGAACCATCAAGAACCAGCGTGTTGCATGCATGAAGCCACATAGGTTTTATGTTAACATGCACACATTGATAGGATTACTGGGAAAATGGATGAAAGCTACTAGTATGGAAGAAAAATGTAACATGTTTCTGTGAGAAATATTATAGAACAAATAGATCATATGCCAAACTGTTAAAAGTGTTATCAATAAACATTTCAGGGTGTTAAGGGCTCATATAAGAAGGAAATCTGATCTATTCTATCTGACAGAGTCGTCAAAGACTTCCTGAATAATGACATTTCAAAAAATATGTCAAGAATAATTAAAAATTTATCAAGGTGAGAAGACGGCCACATTTCAGGCAAAGAGGACATGGAAGGAAAGGTGTGGTGACTTCATTATTTGATTAGAGACTGAGGTAAATGATGTAATAGAGGCTGGAAAATTCTGAAAAACATATTATACAAGGTCTTTTTTTTTTTTTTTTTAAAGATTTTTTTTTTTATGTCTTTATTTTATTTTGAGAGACAGAGAGCAAACAGGGGAGGGTCAGAGAGAGAGGGAGACACAGAATCTGAAGCAGGCTCCAGGCTCTGAGCCGTAAGCACAAAGCCCGATACGGGGCTTGAACCCATGGACCGTGGGATCATGACCTGGGCTGAAGTCGGACGCTTAACCAACTGAGCTACCCAGGCGCCCCTACAAGGTCTTCTTTGACCCTCTCCACAGTACCTCGTAATTCACATTGTGGAAAGGAGAATATCCTTCAATTTATCAGTAAAGGCCAGAAAACTTGAATGAGAAAAAATAAACCCTCAAGAGTTTATTTTTATTTTTTTTTTAATTTTTTTTAATGTTTTATTTATTTCTAGGAGAGAGAGAGAGAGACAGCGTGAGCAGGGGAGGGTCAGAGAGAGAGGGAGATACAGACTCTGAAACAGGCTCCAGGCTCTGAGCTGGCAGTCAGCACAGAGCCCGACGCGGGGCTCGAACCCACGAACCGCGAGATCATGACCTAAGCGAAAGTCGGACGCTTAACGACTAAGCCACCCAGGCGCCCCAAGAGTTTATTTTTAAATCAGTGCTATACTTTAAAAAAAAATAGCAAATTTAAATTTGGTAAAACCAGTGTTAATCATATTCAAAATGCATACAACATCTAGAGGTAAAAAGCGTGTACTGTCATGAGGTATTTTTACCTTAACAATTTACAGAAAATCTTAGAGTTTAGCCTGTTATGTTTGCTTCTTCAATGATAGCAAACATCTGATGCCTGAATTTAATAATTCGTTTGCCACTATACAGTGATACTTGCAGTGTGTTTAGAGCCATTATTGGAACTGTTCAGAGATCTGGTCAAAATGTGTTTATTTGGCAGAAGGCATCAGTCCAATGATCATCCTTCTCGTCTCAGGCAGAAATTCCAGTAGTCAGAAAAATTGCAGATCTTTTTCCTTCCTTATGTTGCTATCTTTAAGAATTCCTTTCAGATGTTGTATATGATTCTTAGTAAAGATTACGGATCCTCTACTATGGAGAATTTCTAGTGACCTAGTTATCTTCTATATGACACCCAAGGAATTCTAGTGGAAAGTTTCATTGAATTACCTACATTCAAGGGACTACATCATCCTGACACATCTTCTCTTCTCCATAGCCTGTAGTTAGTTAGCCTGACACAGAGCTCCACAGATATTTCACGTTAATTTTTTAATTTATAGTTTTTCTTATTTAAATGTAAGAGGAAAGGTTAAAGAGATCACTGTAATTTCAAAACCGGCTCTAGAGAGCTATCTGGTAGATATTATTTGTAGCGGTTCAGGATCACATATTATTGGTGTAAAGTTCTGTAATAGTGTCTACATCTCCACTCTTGCTTCTGGTTCCCACAGATGTTAAGAACTGGACCTGGAAGAGAAGTTTCTGGATGATCAAATGGGCCTCAGTCAATACTAATGTCAATAGTTTTGTTAATATTTATATACACAGTATTTCTAAACCTAAGTTATGTAAAAATGTCATTAGTTTAATTTCAAGAAAGCATTGTCTGTATTTTATTATATTTACAGCCATGAATGTAGTGCATTTTTATCTATTCTACTTGTTTAAGAGATGGGCATGGCCTGCTGGTTATTGGGGGAGTTTGGGGCTTGATCTCAGGGTGAAACCTTCTGGAAATAGGCAGAGCTATCTAAGGAGAGACAGCTCAGTGGTCAGAGAATTATTCATACTGGCCAAAAATTAGAGGGTGACCATGGAGCAAGGGTAAAAAAAGAGAGCTGGTTTTACTTAGAGAAAAATGGTATAGTGTATCTACCACCCACTCACATTGTACCTACTTCTAGAAAACTATCCACATATTTCCCCCACTGCCCTCTTATTTTATATCATTCAATCCAAGTTCCTAACCAGACAGCCAGAGAGATTTTTATGACATTGGGCACCAGTCTAGGACAATAGTAATTTACAATTCTACTACTTAAAGGTAAACACAGTTCCAAACAATTAAGAGGCAAGATAATAAAATAGGACATTCATAAACACAGGATTTTTTTTAAAACTGTTTAGTATTTTATTTGATAGATTGTTGGCACATGCCTTAATATATCTGATTAAATTCTCATTAAATTATATTTTTCATTATATCTTCTGTTTATATATTGTCCAATTATGATATCAGGATTTGATTTTAGAAATGTAATTATTGGGTTAAGAGGAATTTTTAGGTAAGGCGCTTGGGTGACTCTGTGGTTAAGCCTCTGAGTCTTGATTTTGGCTCAGGTTATGATCTCATGGTTCGTGGGCTGGAGCCCTTGTCAATCTCTGTGCAACACTGTGGGGCCTGCTTGGAAGTCTCTCCCTCTCTCTTTCTCTCTCTCTGCCCCTCCTCTGCTCTCTCTCCTTCTCAAAATTAATAACCTAAAAAACTTCTTAAAAAGGAATTGTTAGGCATTTCACACTAAATTTAATAGATCTCACTAGAAGGAATTTATAAATCATTTCATATTGACACTTTTATACTGTCTGATCTCTTGTTCTCACTTGTTTTGGAAAAGAAAAATAAATTTAAAAATAATTCTAATAATTGAAATTAATATTAATATGATATTTCTGAACTTTTGAGTTCTTAAATTTCCTTTTTCTGAGCAAACGTTTCTTTTCAGCCAAGAAATGTCAAGAAATGGATTCTACAAATAGATAGTTGAAGACAGTGGCAGTTAAACAATAGAGATCATGCACAAAGGTGTGACCAAGGTTAAAGATCCAACAAAAGATGGTGAAACACTCAAAGTCTAGCAGTAGAGAAAGTTGCCACTACTTTCAGCCCTTAAGGGACATAGGAAATCTAGTGAGACTTATAGCCATTGGAGAGATACTCTCCAACAACAATATGATCATAAGGTAGAGATATATGACATAATGTGACAAGGAAGGAAAAGGGGAAAATAATATTATATCTTGACTTCTCTCATCTTGATTCACCAACGTCTTTATAGAGGAGAAGGAAGTTGAGATGGTAAACTTCAGAGATCAGACTTACAGCATTGCAGTCAGATGGAAAGGGTCTGGATTTGCAATTACAGAGTATCTAAGCATAGTCCAGTATCCTTTCCCTTCAGTATATAATCTTGCCTTTAAATCGCTCATTTCTCCAGGTGGGAAAAATTGATTTCTGGTAACCCTTCTATATCACTGTGGAGAATGTTAACTTTTTTCATACTCCTTACAGAGCCAAAATTGAAGCATCGCTACTTGTGCCTTTATAAAGTTCCAGAGAAAACAGGAAAAGAAAAAAATATTAAGGAAATATAGCTAGTAAAGTTACCACCTCTATCACGAAGTCTAGGCTATTAACTAATCATAGCTTCCTACTTCTGGCATCCATTCCATGTCATCCCATCCTCCCCTCCCCCTTACTCTATCTCAGTAACTTTGAGCTGGTTAGGTATTCCTTTCCTCCTTCATCCTCATTTTTCTCTCCCCCTTCCTCCTCATTTTCCTCCTCCTTCCCTTCTCATTCTCGTTCTCATTCCCATTCTCCTTCTCTTTCTTTCTTGGTGAGGTAACTCAGATCTTAATTCTCATAGGATGTAAATAATTACATCATCCTGTATTTACTGGTTGCAAAATTAAACTGACCAGTATATTAGACATTGGAATACTAAAAGGCACCAAAGTGGATTTTCTGATGTTCAGACACAGCCCCGCCTCCCCCCGCCCCCGGCCATAGATAAGGTACTTTCTTCTAAGTTTATGAAACATAGTCAAGCAGAAGCATTTTGGGTTCCAAGGGGCCAAATGGACCTCTTAAAGAATAGCTGAGGCCTTCTTGAGGCCTCAGCAATGACGGAACAGTTTCTGCAAATGGTAGTGATAGTAACCAAATAAGCTTTGTGAGGGGAAGATTGTTAGTCAACAAGGACTAAACAGAAACCCTTTAGTCAACAAAAAAATTTCTGTATGTAGTCTATACATGTCATCATGGCCATTTTGTATACATGGAATTCTTGAACAAAAAGTGGGAAGGATGGGGGAGAGTTTTGAGGGGCTAGAGACATTGCTGATTGACATCATAGGACTGAGAGCTCCTTCTGGGTGGCCTTTATATGGAGCACAAGTATCTATTACTCTGTGTCTATTCCTATGTCTCTTCTACTAACTTCTTGTCTCCATTCATTCAGTCTTGTTCTTTCCATATCCACCAGCAAGCCAGCATATTAACCACAGCCCATGATTCAGTACCTAATTGTAATTTAAATTATCTCTCCTCCCACATAAAATAATGTGGATAATGTGATACACTACTCTACACTCTACCTAATGGAATTTAATTTTATCACTATATTTTAATCCCTGGGGGATATACATCATATCCTTGAATTGGACCTTAATACTCTGGAATTCACTTCTGGCCTATCCATAAACTTGGGCCACACTTGTGGTCTTATCTTTGTCACCACTTGAAGCTATAGTTGTGGGTTTAAAGAGATTTGATACAGTAATAAGAGCAAGTATCATGGGTATCTGAGTCACCCACTCACTTAGCTTATTTGGTTATCCTACTCAGACCTGCTTTCATATATACAATTATTATTTAATAGTAGAATGTGACTACACATTAGAAATTATCCATTTAATAATGGACTAATTGAATTATGAGTTGTTTGTTTTTCTGGTCAGGCCTTGGAGATAAACTATAGAATATTTTTCTATTTTTTATGTTTTTATTTATTTTTTTGACATAGAGAGAGAAACAGAACAAAAATGGGGAAGGAGCAGAGAGAGAGGGAGACACAGTATTTGAAGCAGGCTCCAGGTTCCAAGCCATCAGCACAGAGCCCCATGCAGGGCTTGAACTCACAAACCATGAGATCATGACCAGAGCTGAAATTGGACACTTAACCAACCAAGCCACCCAGGCGCCCTGCCTTAGAATATTTTTCAAGTGGAGAACGGTTGACAGCAAAAGATTTGCCTCCTGTGAAAATCTGAGGGTTTTATAGTGTGACTGTCCTTAAGCCACTAAGGCTGAAGAAGCAATACTGCTTGCATTTCAGCTGGATATGATACAGATCCTCCCTTTGCTCCAAGCTCTACCCAGTCAAGCAGCTTCATGGAATATTCAGTACTTGGACAGGGACATTCAAATGATGTGGGGATATCACAATCCGCTCCAAACTAATAGAACTCTAAACATTACCAATGTGACAGGTCCTAGAATTTTGGCGGCATTTATCTCCTATTCTCTGGGAAGAAATGAATAACTAAGATACAGAAGTAGTGTTATAGTAATACTCCAGGTATTATTTCTGATTATATATGGTAAAGCTCCTTTATATGATAAGTGGAGTCCAAGGAAACGCCAGTAGTTAAAATGTATTATTATGAGATTAAAGAACTATCTAGCATGTCTGAGTGCCTGGCTGTCTAGCAGCTCTATGGGTTCCTTGGTGCTACCCAAAATTAATTTGATTTGTGTTGCTGTTTGATGCCATAGAATTAATGGATCATTCTGGATCATGTGACTTGCTGATGTACTGGTACAGTGGCTATAACTCTAGGAATCTTCCAGTTAGTTCGTGTCATCTTGATGTGGGGAAATTGAGCTGAGAGAGTAGTGGGGATGTGGGAACTCACTTGCTTCCTGGCATTCCCCTGCTTGGGCTTCCCTGCCTAAGTTATCTTCCCTGGATAAGAACTTGGGAACTTACGCTTGAAAACTTGATTGAGGAGAAATAAGAGCATACTGCCTGTCACCATTTACATCAGCATTCAAAGGATGGATAGGTGAACTATCAGAGATTTTAACATAATTGTTTTTCAAATATTATTCTCCAGTTAGGACCAAATGGTAAGAAATGGAAGCCATGAATTTTTTTAAAAAACTAAATTATTTAATATGACTTAAATAAAAACTCAATGAAAAAATATATGATTCTTTTTTATGTTTTTCAAATAGCAAATGTTTGCTCTAAGAAACAACACCTTTGGTTTATTAATTCAAAAACTCATTGTTTTATCAGAATATTTGTTTCAAGATGGATTTTTTTAAAGTTCTTTTTCCCTCTTTATAATTCTGGCTCAAGAAGCTGATGCATCCCAACTTATTCTATTTCTTTTCTACCCACTACCAGAACAATTTTTACTTTGATTAGTGGCTTGCTTGTAATAGTGGTTATTAGAGGTGATATATACATTTTTTCTAATGGAAAAGAGGGAGGTGATTTTTTTTTATGCAAAAAGAGTTAAGGAATGTTATTGAAAACAGTGGGTCATAAAGTTACTCTTCATACTTTTGCAAACTTAAAGACTGGGATACAGTAGAAAAACTTTGAATTTATATTGTTATTCTTTTCGGAAACCCCTTCCAAAAACTTCCCTTAGAGGTTCAGTAGACATTTTATCTGCTTTGAAAGTCATAACATATGGCTTCTACAAAACGTTTTCCTACTGCATGACAGGGGTCTCTGTTTTTCAAAACAGCTGCATTTCCACACAACTGTTACCTGACTAGTAAGGCAATATCACACATTTTAGGTTTGTGTTAGGTTGGCATCCCACTTCAATGTAATCAAGATCTATGTCAGAGAGGTTATCTGAGGGTTTAGTAACAAAGGGTGAGAAAGTTAGTATCTCCATTCAATTAAAGTCCCACTCATGTAAAATCTAAAAGTGTTCCCAGGCTGTAGGGACTTGTTTACCAATCAGTGATACAAATGCAGCTTTGCCTCTTCAGTAACTAATTTTCTAAAACCTTGGAAGACATAGATCTCAGCTGAAGTGGATATGCATAATGGAGGCTTAAGAATGAGAGCTATTTATGGGAGAAGTCTGAAATTGGTACACATTTCTTTCCTTTACATTCTACTGATTAAATTCAGTCACCTGGTTACCATTATTGAATAGAGAAAAATAAAAGAATGTGGTTGAATGGTGTGTTCAAGAGAGGAAGAAACAGAATTAGAGAATGCTTAATATTCCCTAACATGTGTATTTTTATATTGTGTAAATAAGTAACTTTTCCATCTACAAGTACGAAGAGTTGAAGAATACATGAGTTTTTGTTTAGTACTTTTCTATTTATAACATTAGGATATGGGGCGCCTGGGTGGCTTAGTCGGTTAAGCATCCGACTTTTGCTTAGGTCATGGTCTCACGGTTCATGGGTTCGAGCCCCGCGTCGGGCTCTGTGCTGACTGCCAGCTCAGAGCCTGGAGCCTGTTTCAGAGTCTGTATCTCCCTCTCTCTCTGACCCTCCCCTGCTCTCGCTGTCTCTCTCTCTCTCCTAGAAATAAATAAAAAAGATTTAAAAAATTTTAAAAAAACATTAGGATAAAAAACTAAATGCAAATAATTTGTAACAGAAAACTACCCATTAGAATATATATATGGAATATGAAATAGAATTATATACAAAATATTTATATGTAATTATATGATTGTAACATTTTATATAAATGATATATGATTATAAATGTTAACATACAATTCACACATATTAAACTTATATGTATAATAAGTAGAAAAATCACAGAAAACCATACATTTGCATCATTTTACCATAATGCTGAAGCTTTTGTGAAAGCTTTTTATTCCTAGGTATAGAACAAGAAATACTTAGTCTCTTCTTGTTTAGCGTTTTCCTTAGAGGCTTCAAAAGCCAAACACAATAGAATGAGTAATAAAGACTCAGAAATTTTAAAGTCTAACCCAACTGTGAGACCAGTTATTTGGGAGGTGCAAAGAGATTATGAAACTGATTTTGTCAACCGCAGTTCTAAGTTCCAAATGTAAACGGAAGGTGATCAGAGACGTTGCATTCCCCTGTGTAGAATTGTTAGTTTGTTGTGGTACATCCCCCTCCACTGCCCCCTGGTGGACGTAAAGAGAGCTGATTCTTGTCATTTGAGGTGGCTTTCTGGTGACAACCTGGAAAGCCTTGTGTCTCATTTATCCTGAGTGACTTGAGGACCGGTATTAACTCGGACCTGAATATTTTAACTGCAAAGATCACTGGAAGTTGTTCCTGTTCATCATAGGGTCAAACTGAGGTGGCTCTGCTGAGAGGGAGCAACTCTTCCCTCAGTTAGGGCTAATGCTTGCATTTGTGGGGCACTCTGCTGACATGTGCCAACAGAAAGATATTTCAAAAGAACTAAGCAGACCGCCAGAAGAGAGGTATGATTGAAACTGAAAGACAGGTGATAGGTTTCTGGACTCCCAGGGGTAGATGAGAGAGTCAAAAGTGACTGGACAAAGGGAAGAAATGGCCCCATCGAGGCAACTGCAGCCAGAGGTGCCGTGCAGCAGAATCTCCATGGAAATCACAACAGCATATCATGAGAGGAAGAATCAGCAGTTGAACATTTCCCACACGTCAGGAGGACTTGTCTTTTCCCACTGCTGTTTAATTTTAGACCAATGGCTATAGGTGTCAGAAACACTTATTAGTGAGTCTGCAGGTGGGGTGGGGGAAACAAGAACTTTCTTTATTCCACTCCAGAATTTCAAAACTGAAGTAGGACCCCAGCAGGAGAATGAATGGGACATGGTGACATTCTAAATTGTAGTTCAACTATTAAACATTTCATTATATTAAAAAACAACTGAAAACATGGCTGAGTTTTTTTTTTTTAACTTTTATAGTTGTGTGAACAACTTCCTCATAATGAATCTCTTGATATTTTTACCCATATCTTCCATTGGTTGTGTTCCTTGGGAGAATCCTGACTAATACAGAATTCTTTGGAGGGCTACTTTGGACCTCAGGTGACAAAATTGGGAAGTGATCTATTGTCCTACATTGATAAGAAACCTACCAGCACATTGGCATTCTTGCCTGTGGTAGTCCTGGGGGGACGGAAAGACTTCCCCTTTGGCATTCATTGTTCTCTAACACAGGGCATTGTGGGTGGGGGGCCTCAGAAACCAGTTTGAAGAGGAGGCCTGGTCAGAAGAATTTAAGTGGATTTGTTACTGAGATTTAAATTGAGGAATGCTCAGTAACGACTAGCTAAATCTGTATGTAGTTTGTAGTAATCTTTTATAATTTGAGTATAAATGTAAATGAGACTTAACTGTACCACCTTCAGACATAACAGTTCCCTAAATATACTCTTTTTATTGAGTTATAACTGGCATATAATATTACATTAGTTTTAGGCATACATGTTTCAATATTTGTATATATTTTATAATCACAAGATAGTTAGCATCCATTGGCATGTGTAGTTAATTTTTTTTCTTGTGATGAAAACTTTCTTAACAACTTTCAAATTTGTGATACTATATTAGTAACTATAGTCACTATGCTGTACATTCCATCTCCATGATTTATTTATTTTGCAACTGGAATTTTTTACCTTGACCATTTTTACCCATTTCCCTGTACTCCACCCTCATCCCAGCTTCAGGCAAATGGCTGATCTGTTCTCTGTATCTATAAGCTTGTTTTTGTTGGTTTGTTGGTTTTTAAGTTTCCACGTATAAATGAGATCATATGGTATTTGTCTTTATTTGTTTGATTTGATTTTATTTAGCATAATAGCCTCAAATTTCATCCATGTTGTTGCAAATGGTAAGATTTCATTCTTTTTTTTATGGCTGAAGAGTATTCCATTGGATATCTATCTATCCATATATATATATATAAAATCTATCAACTATCTATCATCTATATCTCACATTTTCTTTATCTATTCATCAAACAGTGGACTCTGTTTCTATATCCTGACTATTATAAATAATGCTGCAATGAACATGGGAATGCATATATCTTGTTTAGTTAGTACCTTTGTTTTCTTTTTTAATACCCAGAAGTAGAATTGTTAGAATGTATGGTAATTCTATTTTTAATTTTTTAAGGAACCTTCATACTATTTTCCAGAGTGACTGCACCAATTACATCCCTACCAACATTGTGCAAGAGGTCCCTTTTCTCCACACCTTTGCCAACATGTTTTCTTATCTTTTTGATAATGGTCATTCTAAAAGATGTGATATGATATCTCATTGTGATTTTGATTTGATTTCCCTAATGAATACTAATGAACAGTGAGTGATGTTGAGCATCTTTTGTTCTACCTGTTGGCTGTCTGTATATCTTCTTTGGAAAAATGTCTATTCATATAATCTGTTCATATTTAGATTGGATTGTTTGTTTTTGTAATTGATTTGTATGAGTTCTTTATATATTTTGGATATTAACACCTTCTCAGATATATAATTTGCAAAATTGCTTCACATTCAGCAGATTAATTTTTCATTTTGTTGTTGGTTTCTTTTGTTATGCAGAAACCTTTTAGTTTGATGTAGTACCACTTGTTTATTTTGCACCAAGACCAATATCAAGGAGTTGACTACTTATGTTTTGTTCTAGGAGTTTTATGGTTGTAGGTCTTATATTCAAGTTTTTAATCCATTTTGAATTAATTTTAATATAATAAGAGAGTAGTCTAGTTTCAGTCTTTTGTATGTGGCTCTCCAGTTTTCTTCACACCATTTATTGAATACACTGTCCTTTCTCCATTGAATATTCTTGGCTTTTTTGGTGTAAATTAGTTCTTCATGTATAGTGTGTTTTTTCCTGAGCTTTATATTCTGTCCCATTGATCTAAGTCTTTTTTTAGGGGGCGGCGGTTTGTTTGTTTTGTTAAGATTTTTTTTTTTTTTAAGTAATCTTTACACCCAACATGGGAATCAAACTTAGAATCTCAAGATTAAGAGACACATGCTCCACAGCCTGAGCCAGCCAGATACCCTTCTATGTCTTTTTTTATGTTAAGACCATATTGTTTTGATTACTATAGATTTGTAGTATAGTTTGAAATCAGGGAGCATGACACCTCTGGTTTTGTTTTTTCTTAAGATTGCTTTGGCTGTTTGGGATTTTTTTCTGGTCCTATGCAAATTTTAGGATTGTTTATTTACGTGAAAAATGCCACTGAAATTTTGACAGGGACTACACTGAATATATAGGTTGATTTGAGTATTAGTATGGAAATTTTTACAATATTAATTCTTCCATTCTGGTTCATGAGCATAGTATATCTTCTATATATTTGTGTATTTAATTTCTTTCATCAGTGTCATATCATTTTGAATACGTACAGGTCTTTCACCTCCTTGGTTAAATATATTTCTAGGTGTTTTATTCTTTTTGATGCAATTATAAATGAGATTGTTTTCTTAATTTCTTTTTTTCAAGTTTGTTATTAGTGTATAGAAATGCAACAGGTTTCTGTATATTGACTTTGCATCCTGCAACTTTACTGAATTCATGTGTTAGTTGTAATAGTTTTTTTTTGGTAGAGTTTGCAGGGTTTTCCATATATAATCTCACGTCATCTAAATTCCAAAACTAATGAAGTAGGATCATGGCTGGAGAATGATTGCAATATGGAGCCATTCTAAATTGTATGATCATTAAACTGTACTGGACATTCCACTATATAAAAAGCTATTAAAATACTGCTTGAGTTTTTACTTGAAAAGAGTAAATTATTAGGTGCAAGGAGCTAATATAATATAACACTTTCTGAGAATTAGAAGAATCTGGTTGCTTCATGTACTCTTAAATGCAGATTTTTCTTTCTTTTTTTAATTTTTTTTATTTTTTTAAATGTCTTATTTATTTCTAGGAGAGAGAGAGAGAGACAGCGTGAGCAGGGGAGGGTCAGAGAGAGAGGGAGTCACAGACTGAAACAGGCTCCAGGCTCTGAGCTGGCAGTCAGCACAGAGCCCGACGCGGGGCTCGAACCCACGAACCGCGAGATCATGACCTAAGTGAAAGTCGGACGCTTAACCGACTAAGCCACCCAGGCGCCCCTAATGCAGATTTTTCAATATATAACTATAAGTCAACATGAAAAGCTGAAATCCAAATGAGTCAAAAAAAATATGTAATCTCTTTAGTCTATATCTGTCATGTTCTAAATGATAAATGTCCCTTAATATGTCCCTTGATTAGAAAAAATTAAAAAGCACAACCTAATTCAATAATTAGATAATAATTGGTTAAAATAATTCAATTTAATTCCATTTGGTTATTAAGTTGGTATAATAATTTGGTTATCGAGTTTCTCAGCTCCCTCTCACTTCCTTTTTCTCTTTCCAAGGTAATGCCTACCTGGTCATATGGTGGGAAGGGCACTGTGAAAGATAGATTTGACCTCATCTTTCTCCTGTTGGGTATAGACTCCTAATTATCTATGTTAGCCTACATCCATCTCACAGCCAGAATCACCATGGCATGCCCTAGTGGCCCTCAAGATGGTGACCGTGCTGCATAAGGACTGAAGGTAGCCTTAAAAGTCCACAGTGGCCCTTTGACTGATCGAGTCTCCCAACAGAGTTACTAAGATATACCAGTACCCCAGAATGTTCAAGGACAGTCTTTGAGGTGGTGTTCGTGTTCAAAAGATGGGACAGGGATTGTCAAATGATCCTGCCTGCCTTCTGTTGTACTCTCACTCATCTGAGCATTGTCCGAAAGTTGGCTTGATGGAAGCCTAAGAAAAGGGAGCTAGAGGTTAAGATTCATTTCTTTTTGGTTTTGTTTTTTGTTACCTGTCATTGGTTCTCTTCCATTTTTTTCTCTCATTCACTCCCAGAAAGAAAAATGGTCTCTTAATCAGTGTGGGCTGCTATAACAAAGTATCATAGGCTGGTAAGCTTATAAACAATAAAATCCAGAAGTTTAAGATCAGGTGCTAGAATGGTGGGCTTCTGGGGAGATTTTCTTCCAGGTTGCAGACTGTCATCTTCTCATTGGGCCCTCATTGCATGCTTATGTGAGAAGCATGCATGCATGCTTAATGAGGCACTAGCCCCACTTATGAGTATTCCACCATCATGATCTAGTTACTTCCTAAGCCTTCACCACCTAATATGGTGCTCCTTCCTTATCCTTGGGAGATATGTTCCGAGATTCCCAGTGAATGCCTCAAACCATAGATAGGACTGAACCCTTTATATACTAAGTTTTTTTTTTCTATGCCTATGTACCTATGATAAGGTTAGTGTATAAATTAGGTACACAATGAGATTAGCAATGATAACTGCTAATACAATAGAATAATTTTAACAATATACTGTAGTGAAAGTTATATGGATGTGGTCCTTTCCCTTTCTCAACATATCTTATTCTACTTTACTCATCTTATTGTGATAATATGAGATGATAAACTGGTAAGATGAAATGTGGTGATTGGCATGGCATTGTAATGTAGCTTGTAGGCTGCTATTGACCTTCTGATGTATGGAGGAAATTCACTGTTTCCAGACTGTGGTTGACCACAAGTAGTAATTGAAACTGCAGAAAGGGTAACCGTGCCTAAGTGGGGACTATTTTACCATTATATTGCAAGCAAGGATTTCAACAAATGAGTTTTAGGGAGACATAAGCATTTAGTCCAGAACAAATGAGAAAGCTCTTCTTTCCTCCTTGTCTTAGAACTTTTCTCTAGCACATAGTTAGTCTAAAAGAGATCCATTCCATACCATACAATAATCCTATCATCTTAATCTTTCAGACTCGTTGTTAATACCATTAAGAAGGGACAGCAATGGTATACTTAGAATCTGGAAAATACCTTTCCCAAACCATTTTCTCACAAAAGAATTAAATTTGCAAGTTCAAACTGAGTATTTTCTAGATTCTTCTTGCATCTCACAGTAACATATCTCAGTTTCTTCACAGGATTAATAATATACAATTGAGTGAAGGTTTTGTATCCCAAAAGGCAATATTAACAATTCTCAAATTATATTATCCATCATGTACATTTCAAAGTTGAATAATAACACACAATAACACAGTTTACTTTTTACTCTGACCTTGTTTCCACACTGATCAATCATGGAATCCTGTAGAATTTACCATGTTTCTGTTTCATTGTCACTGATGTACACGGTATTTTTATAATCATGTTCTTTGTAATAGCTTAGTAAGAAAAATATACTTTTAATATTTAATATAAAAATACTTATAGACTTAACCTCATCGCCATTTATATCCACAGGCCCCAGCAAGTTTGATAAGGAGCTGAATTTATTATCTCAGTTACTAGAATTGGATTCTGCTCTAATGATTTGAGCCGGCCCTATGGGATCCTATTGCATTGTCAATTTACAACCCCAAAGATATGACTAAAAGCATTTTTGAATACTTTGGATATTTAGACAAATACTTGAGGCAACAAAAATATCCAGTGTTTTTAGATTTATATATTAGACATTTTGTGATATTAAATTTCCAGATACGGCAAACCATTAATTTGATACATCAGTGCTAAAGATGCAACCTTTTAGTAAATAGCAATTAGAAGTTTTCATTTGCACAAGAGTAAAGGACAGATTAAACTGTCTCACAAAACAAGCTGACTGAAAGGGCCCTATGTGAAAATTTGATTTAGTCATTTGAGCAAACTAGAGGCTTTAATCTAATCCCACCTAAGTAAGTGTCAGTCAATGAAAGCTTCATTTAACAATAGTCAGGTCAGTATTTTACAAAGGATTTTTTTGTTTCCTGTTTTGTTTTTTTTTGTTTTTTTTGTTTTTTTTGTTTTTTATGAGCCATGATATTAATTACAAATGACAAACGGAAACCCGTGTAAGACCCAGAAGGTTTACTTACCTGCCAGGGTAGTTACCACCATTGTTTTACTAAGAATGTCTGCTGTTGTAACTACAGTTCTGTGTAAGCAGGACTGATCTGCTGAAAGAAGGAATATTTGAAAACTTTAATTGATAAAATGATCTGAAGATTATTATGTATATTAGGAAGCATTCATAGCTTTAAATTCTATCAACTTGTTGCTTCGGCCGTTATCATCACCAGTTTTATAAAATATTAGTCTTGGTTTTAAAGTTTTGGGTATATGTAAAAGCTCTTTTCTGTTTTTAGGATAGTTAAATTCCGGTCGTTATATCTAATGTCTTTTATAGACCTTGCCAATAGTATTTGAATGCAGATTTGTGTAAATGAGATCCTGTTCTGCATTCTCTTTCCTATTATGACCTGTTTTTCATTAATTTAACCTATCTGCATTGTGCAGTAGTTATACAAAAGAAAAACTCCCTTGATGCAGAATTGATGTTTAGTATCTAACTTTCAGTGCTGAAATTTGTGCCTTTGATTTTTTATTGTATGCCCTGTTGCCCTGAGATAATTGATTGAGAAAGGCCTTAAATATTCTCACGGAGGATGGAGACTTAAGAAAATGCCTCAGAAGAGAAAGAAAAAAAAAGATTTTTAAAATTGATGCGTAGTTTACATACAATAAGATGCAATAATTGAAAATGTACAGTTTGATACGTTTTGGTGAATGCAGATGATTGAATTACCACGACCTCCATTAAGATAAAGAATATTTCCATAACTCCAGGCACTGCTCGAATTACATACTCTGCCCCAATCCCCTTGGTTTCCTACCCCCAGTCCAGGCAATGGTTGTTCTGATTTCCTTCACTTTAATTTACTTTGGCTTGTTCTGTATATAACCTGATACAAATGGAAGTACATTGCATGTATACTTTATTTATGCCATTTTTCGAATAATGTTTTTGAGATTTATCTAACATTATTGCATGCTTCGGGGATTTGTTTTGTTTTGTTTTGTTTGTTTTATTGCTGAGTAGCATTTTCTTTGTATGACAACAGTCATCTGTTGATGGATATTGGGTTAGTTCTTTAAACATGCCATGAATATTTTTGTAATAGTCTTTTTGTGAACATTCAAATATTTTCTTGGATAAATTCAAAGATGTAGTATTGTTTAATTATATAACAAACTGCCAAAATATTTTCCAAATAGATTGTGCAAAGTATCAATTTACTGACTCTCATCTCACAATTCCCTTTTCATTGCCTGTTCTGCAGTGATGTGGAAGCATGTAAGCATGTCCTATAACAAACAAAAATTAAGCTTTGTCAATGTAGGGAACTGCAAGGGCATTGCAGAGGGAAGAACTTCTCTTTCTGATTCTGAGGTACTTCTGTTTCTCCTTCTACTGCAGTGGTGCATGAAGGAGAGACATGCAGGGGTGCTTCACCACACCTGCATGCATGGTGTGTATGGCCCCACAGCAGGCTTGCATACCTGGTTTTGGTAGGCACTGTGTACCCCAGGTTTTGCACTTGGAAATGGGCTCCCAATGCTTCAACTCTCTCCATGCACCTGCCTGCTGGCTTCAGCCCACTTACATACTGGATGGGAGTTTCCTGCTCAGTCTCAGCTGTAGTTCCCTTTCTTCCAGCCTCTGTGCACCATACCGGATGGGTGGGGGGAATAAGTGTGGTGTCGTGTACTTTGCCAGTGTCTATGGACCAACTGGCTCTGGTCCCACCAACTAAATAGACTTCTGAGCGATCCAGAGCACTTCAACCTTCTCCAATGAGTATTGAATCCCAAATCTGGGGAGGGGGCACACCTTTTTGGTTTGACTTTTCCATTGAAACTTCAAATATTTTATTACAGTATTCTTTTGAGATTTTTTGCTCCATTTTTTACAGTTTTTTTTTGGTATGATTAATGATTCCTTATTTTATTTATTTTTATTTTAGAGAGAGAGAGGAGAGAGTCTTAAGTAGGCTTCACACTTAGCACAGAGCTCAGTCCCACAACTGTGAGATCATGACCTGAGCCAAAATCAAGAGTTGTATGTTCAACCAACTAAGCCACGCAGGTGCCTCAGCAATTCCCTATTTTAAAATTTCCCTATTTGAGTTACTACATCTTTTGTCTCCTAATTGGACATGGCCTAATCACAGTAATTATCTCATTCTATACTCCCACCAGCTGTGTGTTAGGGGTAATTGATCTAATTCTTGCCAACACTTTAGGGTTTACTTTTTTAATCTAACATTTCTTCTAGTAGTGAGGTATGCTCACTTACTGTGCTTTTAATTTTATATCAGATTGAATAGATGATATCAGGAGAATATCTCCTGATTCATACCCAAGATTAGATGGTCATAATATCATTTCTTGTTTATACATATACACCTCTGTGTATGCATGTAAGTGTGTAAATTATCTAATGGTAGTAATGTTTGACACAACTTTCATAGGAAACCAATCTGTGCTTAGAAGTCTTGTTTTAGTCTTTTAAGGATTAGCTTCAATGTTCTTATTTATTTAATTATTGTTATTTTATATTTGAGAGAGAGAGAGAGAGCACATGTAGGGCAGGACAGGGGAGGGATAGAGAGATGGAGACAGAATCTGAAGTAAGCTCCAGGCTCTAAGCTGTCAGCACAGAGCCTGACGCGGGGCTCGACCTCAGGAACAGTGAGGTCAGGACCTGAGCTGAAGTCAAATGTTTAACTGAATGAGGCACCCAGGAGTCCCTGGACTCATTATCCTTCAAAAAGAGTTCATGGATTCTGCCATTCTCTCTCTCTCTGCCCTTTTCCCCCTTCATTGCTTGCTCGCTCGCTCTCTCTCTCTCTCAAAAATAAATAAACATTAAGAAAATTAAAGAAAGCATTCATGTAAAATTTATCTTTACTTTTAAATAGGCAAAAATAGAAGAGTAAACATTATTTAGGAAAGTGGTGAGTTTAGAATCAGTCAGTTTTATTGGACTGTGGTAATTCTGTGTCCTAACTGCGGAATGAGAAAGGCAGAGTGTCACTTAAAGTGGGCCAGACACCCTTTTGTAGCAAACTATAAGAGATTTTATGGTACCTTAATAACTATCAGTAAAAAATACAAACGATAATGCCAAATATGGTGTTTTCTATATGTCTGGAAATATTTATGCAGAGTTTCATAAACATTTTTTCAACTCAGTGCTAATATATTTTTTAAAAATTTATGCATTTATTTTGAGAGAGAGAGAGAGAGAGAGAGAGATAATGAGCACAAGAGAGAGAATCCCAAGCAGGCTCCACACTGACATGGGGCTCAATCTCACAAAACCTGAAATCAGGACCTGAGTTGAAATCAAGAGCCTGACGCTTAACCACCTGAGGTACCCAATTGCCCTGAATTCAGTATTGATATTTAAAAACATTTCTTCCTTTTTATATAAAAGCTCCTTGGTAAGTTAAAGTACACAATTATAGAATATATTATTTTGTGTATTAGAATTAGTCCAATTTCTTTAATTTCCAGATGAAAACACTAAGTACAGAATCATCAGAGAACTACAGGTAAACATTATTTCAATAAGCTAAGACATTATTGCCCTGTTAGAAGGAACTTTTCTTTATGATTCTATTTTAGGCACCCTCTTAATAAGTATTAACTGAATCCTATTTATCTCAAACATTAGAATGAAAGTCCTAAGTATAAAGTTTTATGAAGAGGATCCAGGAACATCATTTTTATGTACCAACTAATATATGAGAATGGAAACCAGTAAAAATAATAGGTTTTTACATATAATCAGGTATTCTGGAATGCATCACTTTTATAAAAGAAACACTATTAACATTTATCCCTTTGAGGAGCTTGGAAGATAATATGATATCTTGACATAGTAAAAGAACAATAAAGAACAGGAGAGTGACATTTTTAAATTGTCATGAACACTTTAACTACTACTAGACCAGAATGACAGTGGCACAAACTTCTGCCTTGTAACAGCATGTAGAGTTTTTATTAACTCCGAGTTATCAATGTAATAGTTGCATTTCACACAACTGTATAAGATGGGATATCATTGGAATAAACATTGTGATATTTTGATATACATTTACTACAAAAGAAATGAACACACTAGTTGCATCCAGATGTGTTGATTGTGTAGATCTCCATGTTTAATGTTTGTAACGGGGAGACCAGAGTTACAGTGGAAGGATTTAATATAACTAAAGTAATATTAAGGTTTAAAACTTAAGAAAAGTCAGTCCAAAGACTTGCAGCCACATTTAATCACATTTAGCACCACCAAATTGGCTGTCAAAAGTCTAATTAACTATCAGGCATTAGCTCTATTTTCCATGCTGCTCACTTGCACAGTCTTTCATGATAACATCTGGCAAGTTTAAAAAAAAAATCCCTAGAAAACCACTTCTTCCTATCGTTTCACAACAGAGAGTTTTAGTGAAATGAACTGTTGTTAAAACAACAACAAAAGCATATTCAGTGCTTCATTGTTGAACTGTGAAGGTTTTTAAAACATGTTTGAGTTACTGGTCACTTCATTTTATCTGAAAACACACAATTAAGTTTAAAGAGGCATTTCACCAAGGAAATGTTGATGGGTATGAGTTTTACTTTTATTTTATGCGTTTCACTATTTAGTGATGTTGCAATTTTTCCAACAGTTTTCCAGAATTGAAATCCAGCTCTCAGGACACAGTTCACCTGCTCTTAAATCATGATGAATGTTTAACTTAGTTTTTGGTTTCTTGAGTTTTTCCCCTAATGGCTGAAGAGTTCTTCATTACTTAAATATACTTATGTTATCAGTTGACGTCCTAAGAGTGGGATATATTTGCTTATGTGTTTGCTATAATAGTTGGAGATAAGCATTTCACAACACAGATTTTGAAGATAAGAAAATATTATAATATCTAAGAAGTAAAGGTTGATTGCTTACAGAGAACTGGATGAAAATAGACTTATTAATTAGTGGCGACTGATGGCAAAATGATAAGAAATAATATTTTTATTGTGGCTAGAAAAAAGTAATTATCAAATAGGAATACCAGACACAGATCAATTATCCTTTAAAACTGATTGGAAAATAAAAATACATTCGGAAAAATATATAAAATGTTTAGCACAAATTGTACATGCTGAAAAACCTATAAAATGATATGTTCAACAAATAAAATTATCCAAGAGGACCCAAAAGAAAGTATGAACTGCAAGCAGCAATGATGGGCGAATAATTTGGTAGATTTGATACTTTTAAATGATGTCAGTAAAAATAATAGTAGAAATACTGACTATTTTGGAGTGCCTGGTTGGCTCGGTTGGTCTAGTGCTTGACTCTTGATTTTGGCTCAGGTTATGATCTCAATGTTCATGAGGTTGAGCCCCACATCAGGCTCTACTCTGACAGCACAAAGACTGCTTGGGATTCTCTTTCTCCCTTCCTCTCTGCCCCTCCACTGCTCATACGCTCTCTCGAGAAACAAATAAATTAATTTAAAAAATTTAAAGTCTTAAAAATACTATTTTGCAGTGGTTCTATGTTAAAGTGCAGAATAACTCATGGAAATTGGTGTGGAAGTTGAATGTTAAAGATTTGGTGTTAACATGTTCTAAGGTCCTATTAATCTTAAGAAGGAGGGTAATCTACTTGTTGTATGGTTATTTGCATTCAGTGATGCTAGATATGTATTTAAATCTAAAGGAAATCACTAAGAGAGATTTTATAACATCCAAACTAACAAAGAAAAAGGTACTTGATAAAATATAATTACTACACTTTGAGGAAGAAAAGAAGAAAAACAGAAAAAGAAAAAAAGAAAGAAAATATTGCAAAATAGGAAACACAAAAGAAGTGACAGAAAAGAGTGCAATTATATTGAAAAAGTCACTACGGAAACAGAAGAGATAGGTCCCTTTAGACTGGGCTTATAAACCCACCCAAGAGTGCTTGAGAACATTGTTAAAATATAAAAATTAAGTAAAAATAAAGAAGTTTAGACAAAAGTTAACTGGGCAAATACTAACAAAAGGAAATTATTTACAGCAATATTTGTAACAGAAAAAGGCCACAAATTGTGGAAGTGAGGTGCTAGATGTTTATTCAGCTGATTTGGATACAGTTGCCTCCACATACTTATTCCAATAGACCCACACTTGACCCTTTCAAAACCATCTTTTATTTCTGCTCTGTAGTCAGCATTGTCTCCCACACCCATCTTCCTTTACAGCAGATTCTTATCCTTTTTCTTCTGGACATTGTTAGTTTGCTTTTCTCTTTTATTTTTTTATTTTTTCCCATGTTTATTTATTTTTGAAAGAGACAGAGAGAGAGAGTAAGTGGAGGAAGGACAGAGAGAGAGGGAGACACAGAATCCGAGGCAGGCTCCAGGCTCTGAGAGGTCAGCACAGAGCCCGACACTGAGCTCGAACACAGGAACCATGAGGTCATGATTTGAGCCGAAGTCAGACTCTCAACAACTGAGCCATCCAGGTGCCCCATTAGTTTGCTTGTCTTCATCAAGTATTATTCAAGGCATAACCAAATTCTAGTGAGTGATTTCTGTACCATTGCAAACCTCATTATGTCACTCTCCAAATTAAAATCACTCAATGACATGGCATTACCTATAAGGTAGACCTCCAAAAGCTAAGAAGCTTTCATCTGCCTCTCTATTGTTGTTTTGTTTTGCTTTCCACAATACTTGCAGGTAGCATAGACATTTTGTATTTCATCCATCTTGAACTGTCATTCCAGGAATAATGCATCCTTTTTATACTTTTATGCATTTATACTGTCTCCTTATACTGGGGTTTTCTTTCATTTTGCTCATTGTACGTTTCAAAACCTACCTAAGTTTTCATTCATTCTAATCATCCCCCACCCCTTCATCTGTGTGTGTATATTTTCACATAGCTAAATATATATACATACACAAATATATGTATATAGTTACCGCTTAATGTGTTCTAATTGCCTTTTCTGTACATCTTTTTTCCAATAAAAATGTTGAATCTTTTGAGGACAGGATCCATTCTACGTAGGATATCTGGTGCCAGAAGTATACACAGAAATCCAATATCACTCTTTGAAAAAAGAATGTGAATTTGGAGATCATCTAGTCCAAAATCTTTAATTTTTAGATGAGCGTATCAGGCTACCTAGAGATTACTAGTTTTTACTACATTGGTCTTTGAAAAATCTGAATCAACATGGGGACAGTTAAGTCTTTCTTATATTTTTCAAGTTTCTATATTTGCCAGTTTCCCTGGCATTGGCTTAACTAAGATAACTGGTTCATCATTAAAAGCACTAAAAATTAAATGCGGAATTATTTAAGAGTGTGTTAGCCTAGAATAATTAGGATTTAATTTAAAAACCTAGGCTTTTTTTGTGGATAAACACTGCTAACTCCTAGAAGCCAGTTTGTGCAGATTAAGAGTTCTGATATTCTCTGTTTTAAAGTTTATTTCAGTTCTTGGGGTGCCTGGGTGACTCAGTTGGTTAAGCGTCCAACTTCAGCTCAGGTCATGATCTCATGGTTCGTGGGTTCAAGCCCCGTGTCGGGCTCTGTGCTGACAGCTCAGAGCCTGGAGCCTGTAACTCCCTCTGTCTCTGACCCTTTCCTGCTTGCGCTCTCTCTGACTCTCAAAAATAAATAAAAAACATTAAAAAAATTTTTTAAGTTTATTTCAATTCTTGACAATAACAATGATACCTATTTTTGCACCTTGATGACACCACTTTTTGCCTTTCCTTCTTTCCTTCTTTCCATACCACCTCCACGGAGTATGAATACTAATGATACCTCTGCTGAATTGAGAATTCAGCACCTTTCAGTCACTGTCCTCATTTGTTTTCTTGTCCTGCCATTTGCATTGTGTGTCCTTACTTTTCAGTTCCCCTTACATAGGGACTTCTCTTCAAGAATTAGATCTTTCTTAATTGACATACCTGTCTACATTTACATTTGTTTTATGCTCATTCCTATCCCTGCTGGAGCAGGCACTTCCTTCCACATTAGCAGCTGGATCTGGCTGGATATGTCCTGGCTTACTATGCTCTAGAAATTAGAGGGGGATTCTGACTAAAAACCGAGTATTCTGGGAAAAAAAGTAGAGAAAATCCTGTATCACAAATGAAATGCAACTACATTGTAGATGAAAGCATAAGGCGACTGTTCGGTATGGGGGCTGCTTCGTTTGGAAACAAAACAATACAAAAACAGTATTCGTTAGGTCTCCAGGTTAGTTCACATCAATCAGAAAGATTATGAAAGACGAAGACAAAAAGAACATGACCAAATGAATTCAAGTGCACTGGCTGAAATCTTTTGTGCTGGGTGATTGGGTTGTTTTGCTGGATGCCTGAGAAGAAGTTAAGTACAATAATACAGAATAGAACAGGAAATACTAATTTTAATGAGATGGAAAGAGGATAGCAACAGAGGGAGGTGATGAATTTCTGCCAGACTATTTTAAAATACAGGATTAAGTGTAATCCGTGAGCTTCAGCCAAGGGGAAGATGGCTGTGTTATTGTTGTCATTTCACGAATAAAATCTCAAGCATCTGTATTTACTTTGTGTGATATTTTATAATTTTTAAGCTGCCAACAATGTAAGTTCTACTCAAAAATACAGATGGTTAAAATCACATACACAGAAAGTGATCTTTTCCTTATTGCAGATCTTATGTATCTGATTCTTTTGTTCACCTTCTATCATATTTACCATCTCCTGACAAATACTACTACACTTAAAAAATATTAATGCTTATTTGTTTTTGAGAGTGGGATAGAGAGAGAAAGAGCAAGTGGGGGAGACAGAAGATCTGAAGCAGGCTCCAGGCCCTGAGCTGTCAGCACAGAGCCTGCCTCAGGGCTCCAACCCACGAACTGTAAGATCATGTCCTGAGCCAAAGCCAGACGTTCAACCTATTGAGCCACCTAGGCACCCTGACATTACTACTCTTTTATTTGACTATTTATGCAGAACTTTATTGAAAATTTTCATTAAGTTAATTTTCATGTGCTATATTTGTTCCAATAATTTTCTTCTTATTATACACCAGTTTTGGAGTTCTGATGTCTTTTATTAAGTGGATATAATGTAGGAGGTGTCATAGAATCTTAGGAAATTATCTAATGTACGCTGCATAAGGTAAAGAAAACTAGAAGGAATAACTAAAAATAACTATTAATTGTCTGCATTGGGTGTGTAACTAGGTTAGATTAACCATGATCATTTCATATGTACTGTAGTATTGTATTTCAAAGCAAAAACACTCCCTTTTCAGAATAATATGTCCTAGGTTAACTATATTCACAATGAGTTTAGGACATGTGAATATAAGGTACGGTGGTAGGTACAATGACATTGTTTTATTAGGCAGAATTATTTAAAAGTGAATATTAAAAATTAAAAATCAAAATAGACTAAGGATTAGAAATAGCACAATACAGTTTAATCCCTTCTAAGTTATTGTATGTTTTTCCTTTATGTTGTCTAACAAGAAGTCACACAGTTTTAAGGTGCAGTAGTTCAATGAGACAGTTTTCTATTTGTGATGAATTAAATTGCTATAGTATAATGAGAATGTTCTAGCAATTTGCATTTGCATGGTGAACAAGGTATATTAAACATTTCATAGAAAATAAAATAGCTAATATTGCTTTGTTGAATTTTGAAATGACTCATAAATTAAGGGAAGTTATAATTGATCTAACCATTGCCATCAAAACCCTCCCCCTTTTTTTTAGTATGGAGGAAATTTAAACATTAGTGTTCCAAATAGATGCATTTATTGTATTGACAATATTATGTTATAAGATGTCTTTGAGTGAATATTTTATTAACTATATGTGTTAGTATTTTTAATTTGAGTAAAGTATCTGAAATCTCGAAAGTTTTATTGAAATAATATATTTTTAAACAAAGAAAATATGTTTTTATTTTTTAATTAATTTATTTAAATTCAATTGAGTTAACATACAGTGTAATATTGCTTGGGGAATAGAACACAGTGATTCATTATTCATGTATAACACCCAGTGCTCATCTCAACAAGTGTCCTCCTTAATGCCTGTCACCCATTTAGCCCATCCCCCACCCAAAACCCCTCCAGCATCCTTCAGTTTGTTCTCTGTATTTAAAAGTCTCCTATGGTTTGCTTCCCTATCTGTTTTCATCTTATTTTTCCTTCCCTTTCCCTATGTTCATCTGTTCTGTTTCTTAAATTCCACATATGAGTGAATCATATATTTGCCTTTCACTGACCGACTGTATGCATCTCTCTATATAATTTATATCTGCATTTTATTAAAATTGGGTTTATTTATTGGATATCAAAATGTATTCACTTTTGTTAACCTATTGATTTAACATATTCATAAAGCTTAATTTGATTTATATACCAGATGTTAGTCTAGTTTACTCTAGGCTTATGATTTGAAAAGATTGGCTCAAATCCACTTATCATGTTCAATGAAAAGCTCAGGGCTTTACCAAAAAAAATTGCATATTCCAAATAAAAATTTTTCAGGTCACTTTGGCACCACTTTTCTATAGGCTTTAGAATTTTATTTTCAGTTTTCATTTTGCATAGGTTATTTCTCTCAGTTGTGACATGTACCCAAAGGGGATACTCAGTGCCTTTTTCTTAGTTGTGCCAACTCCCTCACTGGCTTTCTACCCACAAAAATCACAACAAAATATCATCAAACCTCACCAATAATGATTACCAATAGAAGCATTATTCATAATAAACAAAAGGTAGAAACAACCAAAATTCCCCTCAATTATTGAGTGGATGAATAAAATGTGGCATATCTATATAGAGAGATGGTATTCAGTAATTTAAAGGAATAAAGTAGTGATACACGAAGCCGTATAGTTGAACCTTGGAATTGTGGTCCGAAACAAAGGAAGCCAGTCACAGAGGACCACACATGTGTAATTCTATTTACATAAAATGTTCAGAATAGGCATATCTGTAGAGGCAGAAATTAGTGGTTGTGAAGGAGCTGGGGGAGTTGGGGGTAGGAGGGTGATAAGTAAAGGGTATCATTTCTTTGAGAAGATAAAAGTTTCTAAATTGGGGCACCTATGTGACTCAGTCTAGTGAGTGTTTGACTCTTGATTGGGCTCAAGTCATGATCTCATGGTTCATGGGATGGAGGCCCTTGGCGTCTGGGCTGACGGCACAGAGTCTGCTTGGAATTCTCTCTCTTTTCCTCTTTCTCTGGCCCTCCCCTGCTCACGCTCTCACACACTCTCCCTCTTTCTCTCAAAATAAATAAATTAACATTTTAAAAAATATTCTAAAATTGATTACGATAATAGTTTCACAGTTGTGAATATACTGAAAACCACTGAATATAAACATTTAAAGGATGGATTGCATGCAAATTAAATCAATAAGAGTGTTATTTAAAATATCACCAACAAATCATTGTCTAGGCAAGAAAGAGGTTTTGTCTAGAGAAATGGGAGTTCAAACATCAGACACAAACAATTTTAAAATGAAAATGCAATATCTCAGAATTATTACCCTGATATACTCAACCAGCCCAGCTCTAGACTTTTCTTGCATATCAAAGGACTCATTAATGCCCACTAACATGTTTTGAGTTTGATCCCATATCTCCACCCACCTGCATCTATCTAGAGAAAGCAAAAATATAAAATATAATCCTCAACTGACAGAAGTATTACAGAAACACACCCCAACTTTATTCTGTACCTGTATTGCTTCGAAGACAGTAATAAGTGTAGAAACTTTTGGTCTTCTATTTTGATTATATATTGTTTGATCATAGGGGTGTGTGTATTTTAGCTTCTGCATAGAATAAGTAAGACTAATTTGCAGCCATCTATGAACTCTGAGTTATATGAAGTATAACTAAAAAAATAGAAGTATCTCTTTGAAGAGGAAGAAGGTGAAGAAAACTTAGAGCTGAACTGCTATGTAAATTTCTGATAAAAGTGTTTGATGGGATTAGATACCTCCATTTTGCAGAAATGTATCTTAATATTTTCTGAACTTTTTTTTTTTTTTTAGCTTTAGATCCAGCTAAAGATCCATGCTTAAAGATGAAGTGTAGTCGCCATAAAGTGTGCATTGCCCAGGATTCTCAGACGGCAGTCTGCATTAGTCACCGGAGGCTTACACACAGGTAAACATTACTAAATTAGATTCCACTGATTGAACAGTACTCTTTACTATGAATAACTGCATAGTGTAAATATTTGGCAATGTCTGCTAAGCTTTTATCCAGAGTTTTATTGAAACAATTTCTGAAGGTTGGTTAATACAATTATGATTTACTTGGGTTAAACATTGTAATCAATCAGAATTACTATGGATTATAGAATTTAGGCATATATCATTAAATAAATAGGATTTTGTGAAGATTGGATTAAAGTGTTATATCTGCATACTTACAGTTTTTTCAGTGTTGAGAAGTATAATTTTGGCACCTTCTAAATATTTATGCTTATGCCTAGTTTCCTCAAGGAATAATTGGAAACAAAGTTAAAGGGCAAAAGAAAGAAAGAAAGCAAATGATTGATGTTCATTTAAAAAAGATTAAATGTCCCAATATAGAGAAATGGGCCTAGAACCCTTTAGGACACCTTCCTTTAAGGAAGCAATCGTATTGGTAGAGTCCATGTAGTCTGGAAGCTGCCAGAAAATTTCAAGAGAAGAAGGAGTTTTAAATATTGTGTTTTAATGATATCACTGCTTCTGTCAGAATGGCTCTATGTTGAGAAGGATCAGTAATTTAGAAATAGTCTGTGTAGTTTCATGCTTAGTCTTAAGTATTGAAACATGGTACAATCAAAAATGAAATCACTGGGTAACTGACTGAAGCAAGCAGGTATATATATCCATCCCCTTGATCACTGTTAAAAGAATTCTCTTTATGAGAACACTCTCTTTTGTGATATTGGACTTGTACTGCTTTCACATCAATTGAGCAAGGGAATTTCACTGTTTGGGTATGTTCAGAGATTAATTGCTTTTTGACTTTAGTGTCCTTACTCTAAAGTCTATTATTCAAACACACCAACAGAGAAAAAAAAAAAAAAACATTAGAGAATAAGAATATAAGTAACGTTTCTAGAAAATGACAAAATTTAAGTTTTTTTGACTTTTCTTATTAGTTTGAAAGCACAAATGCATAAAGCCTTTTATTACATACTCTATGGAGTAAAGGAGGTGTTTAATCCATAACACCACATTTATAGCAACAGATTTCAAGTACTGAGACAAGCTGGCTAATGGAGCTAAGATAAAAGTTTGGGAATAAGTTCACTTAGGACAAAGAATCGTGGCATATCAATAATAAACTTGCAGAAGTAAGAGACAGGAAGAAAGACAGGAAGTCTGGAGATGCAAAGTATAAAAGACTTGTAGGAAATAGCATTGCTATAAGGTCAATGTACTGTGGGAGGGCACAGAATGGTAAAACAGAGTTACTGGCAATACTCAAGCATATCCTCAGTTACTTTTATAAAGGGATACCAAGACATTGGGCCAGAATGTTATTTTTCTATATATCTCCCTCAGATTCCGAAAAGTTTCTGAATTACTTGGACTTATATTAATTAATCACCAAAAATTTAAATATTAGTACTCAAATGTATGTATGGCAGGTATAGGGGAGAGTTGATTTCTACTCGAGAAATCAATAGGAGGGTAGTGTTGAAATGCATTCATGTATAATCCCTCACCTAAGTTCCAGAGACTTAGTCAATTCATTTCATATAAAAGCAAAAACTGTTTTATCACAAGTGTCAGAGACCCTGGGAAAGGTTTTCATTTAACACACAGTTAACATCTCATTGACCCTTTAGCCCCTGGCCCCCTGAACCAAGTCAAAGAGCAACTGAAGTCTTCACAGTTAATTGCATGCCCAGGGCAGAGACTCTCTTCTTTCCACAACTGCTGAACACTGAAGCCAGGAGAGGTTAAAGTAACTGATTCAAGTTCACAAAGCTGGGAATTATTTAGTGCATTGATTCCAGTCTATGTTTACTGACACCAAAGTCCATGCTTTTAGCAACTGTTTTCACTGCTTCTCTAACCTATTAAACAAAGATATAACTACAGACAAAAATAAACTTCCTTAAGGTGATAAAGACTCAGAACAAAAGCTAGAGTATTTCTTAGTATAAGCAGGTGCAATGTCATCAGTGGAGAACCATTACCAACACTGCCTTTGGTATAGTGGTAAGCTGGGACAGTGGGGGAGTCTACTGTATTTTAAGTAGGTGGACTTCAAAGTGTTTTATGTACATATTATTTACTCCTGTTTTGTTTCTGATAAACTATTATAAAATTTGCACACAGTGCACACCATATTCAATAAATATATAACTAGTTCCAAAGAATTGATTTTAAGATTAATATTTGATATGCTTTATTTGCTTTGAGGATGTCAGTACATAGTGAATGTTTATACAGCATTTAGAGAAGGAGACTTTTGCCAAGAAGTTTGATCAATAAAGGTGTCTAATGTAAATAAAGAAAGTCTTAACTCTGGGGTGTGTGTAAATTGGGGGCAGGGTACATAAAATAAGCAAAACAGGTTTAATTAATCAATGTTGACCATTTACATAGTTTAGAATGGAAATTACTATTGTTTTGATTTAAAGGAACAGCTTTCTTTTTTCTTTTTTCTTTTTTCTTTTCTTGATCTCATAAAAGAGAAAATGAAATTTCTTGTTTGCTTCTGTTGAAAGAATGTCATTTTTCAAAGAGGTTTTGCTAATTCCCCCACCCTCCTCAAACTAGATAACGCATCCATTTTTCCATTACCTTACCCTGTGCTTCTCTTTTTGAAATACTCATTACATTTGTAATAAATTGTCTAACATCAATCTCCTTCAACTGACAGGAAGCTCATGAAGGTAGGGTCTGTGTCTTACTTACAACTTTATATGCAACTTGATGTACTGGTTAGTATATTGTTCTTTGAATAATGTATTAAAAGATAAAAGAGCTTTTGTTTTTGAATGTTAGAGAAGAAAATTGGGTAGTTTGATCAATTGAACTGGTCAACCTAGATAATCTAAGTGTGGAGTTTTTTTTCTGTGTGCCTTGCGCATATTTGCTGGAGATAGTCTGGGAATGACATAGGAGTCAATTAAATAAATGTAAATAAATTTATTGAGAAAGATGTGTTCTACAGGGCAGTAGGAAAATCCTGAACTTATCCCCTCTCATGGACACAACAACTTTACAACTACATATGGAAACATTTCCTCTGGAAAAGACCTAAAAATGGAATAAACAGAGCTCTACAACAAGGGAAAAAAGGGAACGTTGTAGGGGAAAAAAAAACAAACAACAACAGCAATCCATAACCAGGATGGCTCTCAAAATTATGGAACTTTTCCCTGAGAAGTAAAGGGTCTGTGTCTACATCAGACACCCTAATGCTTAGATCCTTCACAGGACAGATTAGTGCCCCAAATTCCATGTCTTGAAAACCAGTGGGAATTACATCCACGAAAACCATAGAACTGTAGGGAATGGAGAACACAGAATCACTTGTTCTGGGATCCAGCACAAAAACACCAGTTTGAAAAGAACCTAGAACATATGTGAAGAAGATCCAGTCACTGATCTTAAAGCATCTGCTGGAAATACAAGAAGCTGGGACTCTCCCTGGAGACAGAGGTGCCATTTTTGCAAACTCACTGAAAATACAGGCACTGGTGTCTACCATTATAGAATTCTCTCTCTAACCTGTTAGCACCAGAGGATGTGCCCCACCAAGAGCTCCACCAGCCCTCATGCTGGAGCCACACATCACATGTGGGCTCAAGTGAGAGCCATGTTCACTCCTGTGTCACAGCCACATGCTACAACTGGGCCTGGTGAGAGCCCTGCCCACCCCCATTCTGCAGCTGCAGCCTCAGCCCAGAAGACGGATGCACACAGCTCACACAGGGATGATTCTGGCTGCCATAGAGGATAGCTTTCTGAGCTACATGACTTCTGAGCTCCACAGCATATATCCTACATTAGTCCACTCCTTTCAGATGGTGAGAGGCAGCTGATTTGCCTAATACATAGAAACAAACACAGAGAGTCTGGCAAAATGTACAAAGAGAAGACTTTTCCTCTTCTGAGGACAAGACAAAACCTCAGAAAAATACCTGAAGGAAACAGAGATAAGCAATATACCTGATAAAGAGTTCCAAGTGATGGTCATAAAGATGCTCGCAGAACCTGGAAGAAAAATGGATGAACATAGTGAGGACTTCAATAAAGAGACAGAAAACATAAGGAAGTGCCAAACAAAAATCACAAAACTGAAGAATACAATAATTAAATTAAACAATTTCCACTGAGTGGCTCAACAGGGGGCTGGATGAAGCAGAAGAATGTATCCGTCTGCTGGAATACAAATCAATGGAACTCATCCAGACAGAGAAGAAAAAAAACAATTATAATATAAAATTGAAGTTATTTAGTTATTTTAAAGGACTGTTGGGAAAACATTAAGCAGATTAGCATTTGTGGTATATGGGTACAAGAAAGAGAAGAAACACAAAAGGCCAAAAAACTTATTTGAAGAAATGATAGCTGAATCACTTCCCTAATCTCGGGAAGAAAACAGACCGACAGGTCCAAGAAGCCCAGAGAGTTCTACACAAGTTAAATCCAAAGAGATCCACTTTAAGGCTCATTATAGTTAAACTGTTAAAAGGCAAAGAGAAAGAGAAAATAATCCTAAATCCAGAAAGAGATAAACAACTTGTTACATAAAAGGAAATTCCATAAGGCTGTCAGCAGATTTTCAACACAAGCTTTGCTTACCAGAAAGGAGTGGCATATTTTCAAAGAGCTAAAAGAAAAAAAAAACAAAACAAAACCTTCCAACTAAGAATTATTTAGCCTGTAAGGTTATCATTCAGAATTGAAGGAGAGATTAAGAGTTTTTCAGACAAGCCATTGATAGGTATATGGATAAAAAGGATGTCACACACACACACACGAACTACTATTCAGCCATAAAGATGAATGAAATCTTGCCATAATTCTACCATAGCATGGGTAGAACTTAAGGGTATTACTCTAAGTGAAATAAATCGGATGGAATAAAACAAATCCTTTTTGCTTTCACTCATATGTGGAAAATCTACAACAACAAAACATATGAATAAACAAAACAATACAAAAATAAACTTATAGATATAGAGAACAGATTGATGATTACCTAACGGGTGAAGTGGACTTAACTGTGTGGTGATAAGTGGTAACTCGACTTGGTGGTGATCACTTTGTTGTGTATACAGATATCAAAGTATAATTTTGTATACCTGAAAGTCATATAATGTTATATGCCAATTTTACGTTAATAAGAATAAATTTATTGATTGAATAAACAAATAATTGCCAGCAAAAAAAGGGAGAGGAGGATATGAAAATATGAGGGAGAAATGATTCTCTTACAATTAGCCTTAGGAAGCTGGTAGACCCTTGTCTTAGGTTTGTAAATGATTGAAACAATTGCTAGTGCTGTAAATAACAATATGTGTCTTTGACATTGGAAAAATAGACTGATCAGGAGGTTCATGCTGTGTTTTACACAAGCTGTGAACACTATTGCCAATGTGGAGAAGGTTGAAAACTCTGCAAGTAAGTCATGGTCAAATCATATGTTTGGACATTTGTCTCATGAAGAATTTATCTCAAACAAACGTGATACCTGTGTGCTTGTGCTGGTTTTCTGTTACCGTTATCATCGCCAATTACAACAAAAGAGTTTTATGAATAATGAGAGAATCTTAAACTGCAATGTGTTTTCTAAGATTTAGACGCTTTATATAAAATATATGATGGGTTTGCTAGGTTTTGAAAATGACCCACTTTATATTGTTATCATGGGGAAAAGCTCTGGAGATGCTTATAGTTGAGAGTCTTTGTTTCCCTGTTCTAGTACATTGTGAGCAAGAAGCCTAGTGTTTTATGCTCCCTTTGCTGCCTGTGCAGCTGCACATAATTAACACTATTTCTAGATCAGTGTTTCAAGCACCAATCAATGAATGCTGCTTATATTAAAAAAAAAGTTTTAGCATAGCAAAACAGTAAGGTTGAAGAAGTTATTATAGGACAAATCTAGCCATGGTAATTTCTGGTCCATTTACACCAAAGGTTGAAAAAGCATCAATAAGGAAATGGTTTGGGCCTTGTAAAAAGGCATTATAAAAAAGAGTGATGAAGCTAATATAAAACACTATTTATTAAAACAGATATCAAAGGAATGTGAGTCCTAAAACTCCTCTATTTTAACTATACACTTTTATAATTCATAATCTCGATGGCCATTTTAAAAAGAAAATCTGAATTTCCTTATGTAATTATTAAATATATGACTATGGTATTTATATTTCCATTATTGTACTGTTGAAATATTTATGATGGAAAGATTCAGTCACAGGGCTTATTTATAGTAGAGTCTCAAAAATGTTTGTTGAATAGAATGGAACTTATAGCTGTTTTAAAACAATGCTCCTTACACTTATGTAAGGTTTAGCCCATGGAGTATATAAATGTGTTGATATTGTCTTAGGGAGAATGAAAGCCAGCATTTATTGCACACTTAATATGTGCAAAAATTTTTTTACTAAGTGATTTAAATTTATTTAGTTTTATACAACATCCCAAAAGTTTTCTACTAAAGACTAGTATGGTCCTTTTATAGAATCAAAAACTGATGCTCTGAGATTTTGGATATTCTGCCTCAGATTATATAAAGAGGGTAGATAGCTGGATAAAACAGACAAATGTAGGATTTGAAATCAAGTTTATCTTTTTATACACACATTCCTTTTTATAATTATAAATTAATTGTTTGTGAACATATCATTGTTTATACATTTATGAATAGATGTTTATATAACCATTTAAGTACCTCACTATCCATAGATCTTTCAGTTAGAATCTAGAGGTTTTGCAACACTTTTTTTTAAATGGACTTTATTTTTTTAGAATAGTTCTGGCTTAGCAGCAATAGAGGGCAAAAGTCATGGAAAATTTTCATATACCCTGTCCCCACATTTACATAACCATTATCCATTATCAACAACTCCCACCAGGAGGGTACATTAGTCATATTTCATAAATTTACATTGACACATACATTATCATCCAAAGTTCATCGTTTATATTATTTTTTAATATTACTTGCATTTAAAAAGAGGTCATAGTATCTTGGATAGTGAATTAGTGTAACTTCTTAAAACATAGATAACACCTAAAGTTAATCATGTTTCATTCTTTCTTGAACTTTTCTAATGCTCTGTCTCTCTCTCACTACACACACACACACACACACACACACACACATAATGACACAGATGTGTGTGTATATATATATACATACGTATATATATATACATGCATATATGTATATATATGGCTATTGTTCCAGAATTTGTTCCTTTAATTATTATATTGTAATATCTTTTGAAACATAATATTTGATACTTACAAAGCATATACATGAGACACTCATCTATACATTTTATAGATGTTAAATAATTTTATCTTACAACTCTATATATCTTTAAGAAAATTGCTGAGTTACTCTTGCTTAATGTACAATTTCTTGGCATATTTTAACCCATGTTGTCTTTTTGCTGAATATGCAATTCTTGGGTTATCTATTCTGATATCACCTTCAAGAGAATTTAATCCCTAGATACTTGAGAACTGCACATAAGAAGAAAATGTAATTCATTAAACTGAACATTTATATCAGTCATTATAATGTGGTCAAGTTTTACTTCAGATGCTCTGCATTGCAAAAACAAAACGTATGTTTCTCAAATATAAAAATAAGACAACACTGATTATATTTTTAAATACACAGCATATAATGTCATTACTATCATATTATCCCCACTTCTGCTGAAAATCAGGGGCTTGTTGATTAAAGTCCAAAATCCTTGGCATAGTCCATTGTCACAGGACCCAGGTAGCTTTATAGCATCCTCTGCAGCTTTCTCCTGGGGACAAATCTCAGTCTTAGCACTGTAGGAAATTCATTGTGTGAAAAGATGGAAGAGAACACAGAGGCCAGACTCCAACACAGCGTCAGGACTGCCTGTCTTCACAGTCTAGTCCCAATCTGCTAACTGTGTGATCTTGACCACACAATTAAATTCTCTGTACTTCAGTTCCTGTAAAGTAGGAATGATAAAAATGGTACTTTGTGATGATGCTGATTTAAGGATCCATACAGAGTAGGCGTTGTGTAAGGGTTAGTTCCTATTATTTTTTTCCTTTAAACATGTTAATATAGTTTATAATCATAGATTCTTGTTATGTCTGAGATTTTTTTCCTGGGGAAATGTTCTGTCCATTTATTCCTTTGTTCTGATAAATACTCCATTAATCAAGAGGCTTTTTAGCATGATGGTTATTGGTATGTAATTTGAAATTAGACTGGTTGGCTTTGAAGTTTGTCTCCATCTTTCGGTAGTAGAATGACTTTGAGCATACTAAGCTCTCCAAACCTCAGTTTTCTTGTTTATAAAATAGAGATGATAAATGTACTATCTACCTCCCTTGGTTTTGTTAAAATATAAAGACATAATTTGCGTAACACCCTTTTCACAATGTAAGCAATCAATAAACATTAATAACTGAGAAATCTCTATCCAGCTTTCTCTGACATGTGTCCCAGCACAAGGAAGAATTAAATTCTCCTTTATCATTGTGCCCAGAGCACATTAGAAATCCTTTTTTTATCTACCTGTATCATAGTAATTTGTTTATATATTTAATAACTTAAGGTTGAGCTACAGTTGAAACAATATTTGAAAAAAATAAAGGTTGACTTCTGACATGATTATAAGAGATGATATTTCAGGTTACGTTGTTTTTCAAGTAGAAGCAGTTATGATTTTGCCAGCTGAGAATGGAGAGGATGGGAATGATGTGTCATACTTGTGTTGGGGAAATATGAGAGAGACAGCCACTTCAGGGAAATAGCAAGGAAATAAACATACTTCATTCTCCTGGAGGTTATTAGAGTGCTATCCTTTGAAATTTTTGTAATGTTTTATTTATTTCTGAGAGAGAGAGACAGGGAGAGAGTGAGAGGGAGGGGGAGAGAGAGAGAGAGAGAGAGAGCCTGAGCAGGGCAGAGTCAGAGAGAGAGGGAGACACAGAATCTGAAACAGGCTCTAGGCTCTGAGCTAGCTGTCAGCACAGACCCCGACATGGGGCTCGAACCCATGGACCGTGAGATCATGACCTTAGCCGAAGTCATACACTTAACCAACTGAACCACCCAGGCACCTCTAGAGTGCTATATTTTGAACAAATTCACTTCCTTTAATGATTTTCTAGTTTATATCATTTACCAAATCTTTATGCCTAGAGAAAAAGGCTTCAGACCAAATAGTTCAAAACATATGAGAAGTATTCACATGTGCTAAAATTACTCCTCTAAAACTGTCATTCATGATTGGTTATAGATAAGTCTTTTCCTGTCTTTTCAGAGAGCTCTTATTTCCCCAGTGGGCCCAAAGATTTATATGCTTCTTCTGCTTAGCTTAGTTACTTCTTGTGTTTGGAAGAAGGAAAGATTGGGTCTAAGTGGAGTTTTCCAGCTCTGCATCCCATGATACTGGCTTTGAGGTTCGTAAAGCAGATTTTAATTAACGTACTCTGTGTATACTTCTGAGTCTCCTGAGATCGAGATTTCAGGTGTGAAAACAGGGTTTGAATTATGCTGGGTAATAGAGGAGGGCAATGCTAGCAGCCACCACAAGAAGCCTCCACTGGAATGACATGGGGGATAGATACAACTCAGTTGATTGCATACTGTGGATGATGATCGCCGGGAATGCAATTCACATGTAAGCCATTATCTCTGCCTTTCAATTCTTGTTTCATGAATATCTGTTATAGAGGGAAGACAGTAAGATTAGAAGAAAAATACAACAAAGGGAGACTCAAATATTGCTTAATGAAGTATGGTTTCCAAAATAAACAAGAAGAGAGTGGAGACCTTGGAAGAAAGGAAAAAATGGATAATTTATGAAAAAGGCATCTTTTAAGGAGGTGTTTTAGGTGGAACTTAATGTCTCCTACACCAGTGTCTTTATATAATGAAGACTAAAATACTTAGGTTCAGGGGCGCCTGGGTGGCTCGGTCGATTAAGTGTCCAACTCCAGCTTAGCTCATGATCTCAAGACTCATAAGTTGGACCTCTGTGTTGGGCTCTGTGCTGTCAGCTTGGAGCCTGCTTCAGATTCTGTGTCTCCCTCTCTCTCTCTTTCTATCCCTCCCCCATTCATGTTCTCTCTCTCTCTCTCTCTCTGTCTCAAAAATAAATAAACATTAAAAAAATAAAAAAAAATACTTAGGTTCAAAGTCCAATTATTTTACTTAGATTTCTGATTTATAGATAGAGGGAGCTAATTACATAGGTTAAATAGATGGTTTTTATATTAAAAGAATATCAGATAGTTTTATCTCTAAGGAGGTTAAAACTAATTGCCTATTAAGAAAAATGATTATTCTTTGTCTTCTAAATATAAATCTCTTTCTATATTGCTGTAATTTACTATTTTGAAGGAACTGAGAAAAAACATGATCCTTTATTAGCTAGCTGTGAAAAGAAGGAAATTATTATATAAAGATATTATAAATGGTATCAATTTTTAAATATTTTCTTTAAAATTTAAAATCTTACAAAAATAATGTGGAGGAGAACAAGCAAAGGTAGTACATATTGTATACCTCCCTCTACCAGGCCATTCAGTTTCACTCCCACTCTTACAGAAATTTTCAACAGGCATACATTCATACAAACACAAATACCACCTAATGGGAGGGTTTATGTATGCTGTTGTGCTTTGTTTTATTAACTTTATATATTTTTTCATGTTTGCAATTTAGCACATGGATTTTATCATAGTCTTTTATTTTTCTTAGATTTTTTTAAAAGTTTATTTATTTTGACACAGAGGCAGAGAGAGAGAGAGAGAGAGAATCCCAAGCAGGCTCTGCACTGTCAGTACAGAGTCCTATGTGGGGCTTGAACTCATGACCTGGGAGATCATGACCTGAGCCGAAATCAAGAGTCTAATGATTAACCAACTGAGCCCCCCAGCCACCCCTATCATACTCCTTTAAATGGCCATAAAAATACTCACTACATGTATGTACAATAATTTATTTAAACAATATCTTATTGATGGACATTGAGGTTATTTCTAGTTTTTATCTTATATGGCTACATTCATTTTTTGCATGTTTATTTGTATATTTTTGCCAGAAATTCCTAGCAGTTGAGTTGCTAAGTTAAAGGAAGAATATATTTAAATTTTGATAGATATTGTCAAATACCCTATATGAAGAGTGTATCAATTTCTCTACTTCAAGCAATGTATCCTGATGCCTGTATGATCACACTTTTGCCTGTAAAAAAATAGTAATTAAATATAAGTAATTTTGAATGATCAACTATTGCAGTTTATTCTTGTTTCAAAATTGTGTGTATAAAATCACATGATCATATCAGCAGATGGAGAAAAAGCTTTTGGGAAAATCCAACATCCATTCATGATGAAAACTCTCAGTAAATTAGAAGTGGAGGGATCTTTCTCTACTTTACAAAAGATATCTAAAAAACATACACCTAATATCATACCTATTGGTGAGAAACTCAAAGTTTGCCCACTAAGATCAGGTAAAAATCAAGGATATCATCCCCTTTCCCCCTTAACAATCTTTTTCACCATCATATTGTAAGTTCTAACTAATGCAAGAAAAGAAAAGGAAGTGAAATATACATACACAGATCAGGAAAAAAGAAATAAAATTGTCTTTGTCCACAAAATACATGTTATCTATGAAGAAAATCTGAAACAATGGACAAAGTAACTCCTAAAACTAATAAGCAGTGACAGCAGGATATAAGATTAATGTACAAAGGTCAATTTCATTCCAATATACCAGCAATGAACAAATAGAATTTGAAATTCAGAACACAATATCTGTTTAACAATATTAATTCTCCCAATCATGGATAAGAAAAATTAGTATTGTTAATATGGCCACATTGCCCAAAGCCATCTAAATCTTCAATTTATATTTACTAACAAATGTTCCACAAGCAGTTTTAACATTTATATTAATAGCATACTTTTAGCTTGAAATCTCAAGTTGTGAAAGTATTTATGGATGTCTCATAACCAATGGATAATTTAAGATACACAGCCCTATATTTTACAATAAGGTAAGATATTTGAATTCTTATCTCAAAATACCTGATCTCAAATTCTTTAAATTGTATTGTTCCTCTTTATTGACCTGGAGTTGGCACTTCATTATGTATTATATTTTAAATTATAAGTAAAAGTTAAAGAAGCTGGGGCACTTAGATGGCTCAGTTTGTTAAGTGTCTGACTCTTGATTTTGGTTCAGGTCATGATGTCAGAGTTCATGAGACTGAGCCCTGCATTGGGCTTGGTGCTGACAGTATGGAGTCTGCTTGGGATTCCCTCTCTCCCTCTCTCTCTGCCCCTCCTCCACTTGCTCTCTATTTCTCAAAATAGACAAACTTTTAAAAATTGGACAGAAGAACTGAATAAACATTTTTTTCTTCAAAGAATACATCCAAATGGCCAAGAAAGAAAGAAAACAAAGCTCAACATCACTTAAATCATCCAGGATGTACAAATTAAAACCATGATGAGATATTACCTCACACCAGTTAGAATGGCTATCAGCAAGAAGATAAGAGATAACAAGTGCTGGTGAGGGTGTGGAAAAAAGGGAACCCTGGTCCACTGCTAATGGGAATGTTGATGGGAAGGTGCAGCTACTACATAAAACAGTATGGAGTTCCCCCCCAAAATTTAAAATAGATCTAGTATATGACGCAGCAGTCAAACTCTGGGTATACATCTAAAGGAAATATGAACAAGATATTGTAAAGATATCTACACTTCCATGTTCATTGCAACATTGCTGACAATAACCAAAATATGGAAATAACCTAATGTCTATCAACAAATAGGTAAAAAGATGTAATGTGTATGTATACATATTCACATGCAATAGCATATTTTTCAGACATGAGGAAGAAGGAAATCTTGCCATTCCTGACAACATGGATAGACTTTGGAAATAACATGCTTGTTGAGATAAACCAGGCAGTGAAAATAAATATTCTATGATATCACTTATATGTGGAATATAAAAGAGCCAAACTTGTAGAAACAGATAGAAGAATAGTGGTTACCTAGAGCTGGAAGTTGAGAAACTGGGGAGATGTTGATAAAGTGCATAAACTTGTAACTAGAAGATGAGTATGTTTTGAAGATTTAATGTAAAGCATAGTAATTATAGTCAACAACACTCTATTATATACTTCAAGGTTGTTAAGAAACTATTCTTAAATGTTCTCACCACAGGGTGCCTTGATGGCTCAGTTGGTTAAGTGATGGATTCAGGTCATGACCTCAAAGTCATGATCTCAAGATTTTTAATTCAAGCCCCACCTTGGGCTCTGTCCTGGGTGTGGAGCCTGGTTAAGATTCTCTGTTCCCCTCTCCCTCTACACTCTACTCCTGTCTAAAACAAAACTAAAACTAAAACTAAACTAAAACTAAAACAAAAAACTATTCTCACCAAAAAAGAATAATAATTATGTTACATGATAGAGGTGTTAGTTAAATCTGTGGTGGTATTCATATCACAATATATAAATGTATTAAATCAATCTATTGTCCACCTTAAACTTACCCAATGTTATATGTAAATTATATGTCAGTGAAAGAAAAACACATTATATTAACATTAGCATCTCCAAAATGAAATACTAGGGATAAATCTAACAAAATATATACCTCGTTTATATAAGGATAACTTCACAACTGATGAAAAAAAATCCAAGGATAACTAAATAGAGAAATAGTCCATGTTCATGGATAGGAAAATTCAATATTGTCAATGTGTCAACTCTTACCAGCTTGATCTCTAGATACAATGCAGTCCAAATCAATATCCCAGTAAGTTATTTGGTGGATATTGACAAATTAAATCTAAAGTTTATATGAAGAAGCAAAAGACCCAGAATAGCCAACACAATATTGAGGAAGAACAAGTTGGAGAACTGATATTACCAGACATCAAATTTAAAATAAGGCTATAGTACTCAAAATAGTATGGTATTGGCAAAAGAATACATAAATAGATAAATGAAATAGGATTGCCCAGAAATAATCCCAGATAAATACAGTCAGCTAAGCTTTGAGAGAGAAGCAAAGGCAGTAAAACAAAGGTAGTCTTTTCAATAGATGGTACTGGAACAACTGGACATCAAAATGCAAAGGAAAGCAAAGCAAAACAAAACAAAACAAAAAGATCTGAACACAGACTTTGTACATCTGTCACAATAATTAACTCAAAATAGATCACACACCTAAATGTAAAATATATAAGTATAAAATTGCTAGAAGACAACATAGGAAAAGATGACTTGGGCATTGCTGACTTTTTAAAAAATAAAACACAAAAAAAAACACAACCAATGAAAGAAATAATTAATAAGCTGAACTTTATTAAAATTAAAATCTTCTGCTCTGTGAAAGACATAATGAAAAAAATCAGAAGACTAGCCACAGACCAGGAGAAAATATTTGTAAAAATTTCATCTGATAAAAGAATGCTATCCAAAAGGTACAAATAATCCTTAAAAGTCAATAATAACAAATCAAACAAACTTATTTAAAAATTACCATAGACCTTAACAGATTCTTCACCAAAGAAGATATATAGCTGGTAAATAAGCATATGAAAAGATGCTCCATTTTGTATGTCATCAGGGGAATAGAAATTCAAATGACATAATACCACTACATATCTATTAGAATGGCCAAAATTCAGAACCCTGTAAACATCAAGTACTGGTGATGTTGTGGAGCAACAGGAATTCTTGTTCATTGCAAATGGGGATTTAGGACAGTTTGGTGGTTTCTTACATACATAAATATAATCTGACCATATTTTGGCTATCACACTCCTTGGTATTTACCCAACTGAATTGAAACCATACATCCACAAAATAATCTATACACAGATTTTAATAGAAGCTTTATTCACAATTGCTAAAAGTTGGGAAAAACCAAGATCCTCTACAGTAGGTGAATGGTTCAATAAACTATAGTACATCCAGACAATGGAATAGCAGGCAGTAATAAAAGCAATGAAATATCAGCCATGATGAGACACGGAAGAAATCTCAAATACATATTATTACGCAAAAGAAGACAGTCAGAAAAGGTTGCATACTGTATGATTCCAACTATATGACATTCTGAAAAAGGCAAAACTATGATGACTATAGATCAGTTACTGCCAAGGAATTGGGAGAAGGCTCAGGAATGCATAAATAGGTAGAGTACAGAGGAATTTTAGTACAGTCAGACTACTCTATATGTTGACATAATGATGGATGCATGTCATCATACATTTGTTTAAGCCCAGTGAATGCACAGCACCAAGAGTGAACCGTAATGTAAACTATAGACAATAGGTGATTATGATATATCAATGTAGGTTCATCAACTGTAACAAATGTACCCCTCTGTTGAAGATGTTAATAATGGGGAAAGCGATGAAAGGGGTATATGGGAAATCTCTACCTTCCCCTCAATTTTTCTGTGGACCTTAAACTTCTCTAGGGAAATAAAGTTTTACTAAAAAAAAATTGTATAGATGGAGTCTTATTATCTCTTTCAGTTTTAAGAATGAGTGTGTTTGTGTGTGTGTGTGTGTGTGTGTGTGTGTGTGTGTTTTAATAATAGATGGGTTGTAAATATATTGGTGGTGGTTTTATACCAATCATTCTTTCCCAGTTATGACATGGTGAAACATGATTTAAAATAGTGGCAAATTAAAGAAATTTGACTGTACCCATAACATTTTTGGAGCTGCAGCCTTTTTTTATTTTTTCAGACAATAGGATAGTGTTTACCACAAGATAAGGAAGTTTAATTAAAGAGTTTTCACACAGAGAAAGATGTGATGGATATATAAACTGTAACAAGATGTGCATAATTTACTTATTCTCACAATTATTATTTTTAAAGCAGTTCATATTTGATGGACAGATGATGTGATGAACCTAATTACTGTTTTACATGTTTTGTTTTTGTTAATCTCATCAAGTGAATTTTTCTTGTTCTAAATACTTTCCTTTCTAAGTAATCTATTTTATTTCTTAACATTTTAGAAAATGTAATATTATTATCCTTAAACTGATTTCTAATGATCAAGTCTGCTATGAATTCATTTAAATTTAGTCATGACATTTAAAATATTAAATCCAAACTTTCTATTACAAAGTTTCTATTAAAGAATTCAACATTTTGGATACATGACAGCTGAACCTCCTGCTAGCCAAATGTTGGCAGAAAAACAATAGTATTTCCAGGTAATGGATATTAAATGCCAGAGCATATAAACATCTAAAGTTTGTAAAAGGCCTTTTTTCTTATAGCTGACTACTGAGGGTAAATAATTAGGAAATTCAGAGTCATCTACTGCTATATTGCAGTGAATTGTTTGTCTTTATTTTTCTAGAGTCCAGATTTATTTTTATTTATTTCCTTTAAATTTCTTTAAAATATTTTTAAAAGTATTTTTAATGTTGGGCCTATCTAGTGTCAAAATATGGAACTCTATACTTCTTATTTATCTCTCTATTTACATTGTGATTTAGAATCTAGAATTTATATTCTTTGATACTCACCTACCAGCAGAGCCAGATAGCCATGCAATAAAGGATCTTGTCCCTCCTTCCACATGGCAAGATTTATTGCTACAAAGTGGCTTCTAGGCCAGATACTCCAGTTTTCAGCTGCTCTTCCCACTAGACCTTACTTCTGTGTGAGGTCATGTGATGAGTCCTTGCATGTTGAAGCAGAGTAGATGTCATGCTTGTCACTGCAGAGTCCAGATTGTTAAGAAATGGGTGTGGTTTAAAGCACTCGCCTACCGGGGACCTCATCTGGATGTGATATAACCTTTCTTGCCACATAGATGCATGCACATCCCAGAATATGATATACTCTAGAAATTCCACATAATTTATTCCCAAATGTAGGCGCTGATAAAATTGTAGCATATAAGGCACGAGAACCACTGATTAGAGTTTCCAGATGATTATAAAAAAATTACTCCAGACTGTGAAGTCTCAGTAAATTTCGAGATATTTTACCTATGTTGTAAAAAAGGGTTTTGCCTATTTTATATGCAAATTGTATATAAAATGTATTAATTTGAGCCTTCATCCCCACTTGTAGGCTCAAAACATATTTTTTTCAAATGCTTATAACTTGATGACAAATGTAAATTATACTTATGGGACCAAATGACATTGCTGATCACTTTCTAGATACCTTTCTTCTTGTTTTAGCCCTGGGATCCATTCATATCTATATAGGGTTAGTAACTAGGATGAATGTTAGTACTACCATTTTCCTCATTTTACAGATTAAGGCATTAAAACTCAATTGTTTATAGTAATTGCAAAAGGCCACACAAATGATAAGTGATACAATCAGGGACTGAATTTAGCCTGGTGGAGTCAAAGCCTCCACTGTTTGCTGCCTTAGAAGGTTGCTTGTTAACTGACTTTCTCTGAGTCACATGGTTCTGTATTCATTTATGTATTTAAGACAACAATCTAGGTTGTCTATATACAGATATTACTATCGAGACTTGTGTGGCTGTGTCTACTCTTAGTTAAACCACCCATGCTTTCTGGTAATCATTCTCTGTGCTCTGAGTCTAATTTTATCACTATTTCTATAAACTGCTATTGTAAAAGTATCTATTCTTGTTATCGTACCATTCATCTTTTACCATTTTATATGCTCATTTGGGGAACTCATTGTCTTGTTCACAAAGATAATAGAGGTCATCAGATGGTGTCTTCTTGGATTCCCTCTGACATTCAGATTACTAACTTTAATTAATAGTTGTGAAATACACTCAGAACAGTGTTGGTTTGTTTTTATTTTATTTTACCAATAATAATAAGGTCGCCTTCATAATTTTTCCTATGCAGCCTTAGTCCTTCAACTTGTGTTTTACACTTTAAGAACTACAGTTTCCTGTCCCTATTAGCTTTAATAACTATCCTTACACATAATATCTTAAGTATTTCTATATCTAGCTTAGTTATTGGAGCATATAAACAGATTCAAGTTACTACGACCTGAAAAACAAAAAACTCCCTATCTTCTCTTTACCTTCAGTCCCCTTCTAATTAATACTGTGTGATTTTACTGCCATGTATTTCTTTTTTATCTTAGTGCCTCTTGTTTGTTTCCTTATCAGTAGAACATGATTTAAAAACTTCCTACAAGTTATGTAATTTTTCTATACATAGACTTGTTTTTACTTTCAGTTTCTTAACTTATGTAACTTATAGTTTCTATGCAGCTGAAACAATTGAATGACTTTTCCATAAGGACTGATAATTTTTCTGTTGCCCAAATTCATTTTGTTTTGATCTTATTAGAGCTTTCTATTATATTTATTCATTCATAATTCATTCATCATTGAACATACATATTGAACACATACCATGAGCCCATCATCCGTAGAGGCACTTGGATGACCGTGTTGTAAGGACACAGAAAATGTGTAGTTTTGTCACTTTCATGTTTTAGAGTCAAAGACAGAAAATAAAGAATTAAAACAAACTCAGTACAATTTAAGATGGTGATAAATGACAGAGTGAAATTTGAGCTGACTAGTGGGAAAGACAGAGTAGTTGAAGTAAGCCACCCCAGAACAGACAATGAAAAAACTACCCAAGTGAAATCAATCATTTTCAGATATAAGGGAAGAGTGATATAAGCATAGGGAACAAACTTGGCATGTGTCTCCAAAACTGCAAAAAGGCCAGTATGGCTTGAAGAGAGGAAAGATACCAGTTTTGAAAACTGGACAACTCTAAAATCTTAAAGGGCTTTGTAAGCCATGGAAAGATTTTGGATTTCATCCTAACGATAACAGGTAAACCCTGGGAGAACTTTGATTGAGAGGATACAAAGTGAATTTCCTTTCTAAAGGATCCCTACAGATGTCCTGAGAAGCAAGAGTATACGTGTAGGTCCAGCTAGTTAGAAGGTGAGTCCAGTAATTCTTTGGAATAGATGCTGGTAACGTGGCAGGGGAGAGGTAGTAGTTTACAGAGTGTATTCGGAAAGTGAAACTAAATCTTGTTTTAAAGTGTGTGTGTGTGTGTGTTGTGAAAGGAAATTGAAAATTTGTATTAAATAATTACCAACAGCCCTGGATCTGTTGCCATTTCTATGTAAAACCATAGTACAGAGCCATATAACTTGTTACATCATCCGGAAGTATTCTATCATTTCTTTTCTTGAAGATTGCAGAGCCTCTTTTACTGCAGCTCTTGTTTCCCCAGCTCAGTTGCTAGTGGTGATCACAAATTGTGAGCCTGCTTCTGTGAGGATACACAACACATGGTTCACATGCTGTAAAATTGTGATTGAAAGCATAAGAACTGAATCCTGGCAAGGCGCGGGTTTCACACCATTCACCATGGCGAGGCTGGTGGAATCCTTTGGGTCATTTTTGCAGTATTTGCTCCTGGTGTTACAACTGGGAGTCCCACTGGAATCACACAGAACATAAGGAGGACGGTTACAAGAAGTGTGTGTGGGCGCGCGCGCGCACATGTACACGTGTGGGAAGAATAAGAGTAAATTATCTATGAGCAAAAATCACTGTGAAGAATTTGAAAAAGAATTCTTGAATAAGTGAATATGGTAAAAAAAAATTTGACTGTGAGGTGTTTTATTTTCCCCAGCATTTTAAATTGTTTCCCAGAATTTTACTTAAAACCAGTGAGGATTTATAGGAATGATAAGTTGATAAGTTTGGGAAATGAATAAGAAATAATTTTGAAGTGAAATTATTTCGTTTGTAGATTCTCTCTGTGATTCAAACTTCCATACATTTTGATGCACTATTACAGAAAAAAAAGCAGGAAAGTTTGGTTAAACTTTTAGAGCCTAAGGGCAGAAAATATAACATCAGTTTAACCTTTATCCATTCTTTTTGAATGATGTACAATACCAACATAGAAATTTTGATATTCTAGACTTTGTGAGATTAAAATTTTCCATTGAGAGACAAGAAGTATCTTACTTTCCCATTTAGCTTCATTGGATAAAAGATAACACTGCAAGTCTTTGTATATTTTAATGTGAAAATAAAACTGTCTATTTTTCACCTGACTATATTATTCTCATTTTAATCTGTGTGCCAGAAAACATGGTGCGTTATGATAATGTTTTCCTCACACACCATATTGAAACTTAAGAGCTTTAAGGAATGGTTTCCAACGATTATGATTATTGTAGGTGTTTTCCATTTATAGGATTCTAATACTGAGCACAACATTAAGTCCTGAATGCTTTGGAAAAAAAAACAGAAAAAATGAGTACAGATTGACATGTATTCTGTGATTTTTCCTTAAAGGAGCTGTGCAGTACAATGGAAACTGTCATCCCATCTTAATAAAAAGGTTTGATGCAAATAAGTTTCCACTTGGAAATTCCATGTGTTCAAAATAATGAGTCCTGAAGAAGATAGAACTTATTGCCACTTTGGCTGGTCAGACCAGTCTAAATTATAGCAAACTAACATCTTTGCCAGCACTTAAAATTTTTTTATTATAGTTGACACACAATGTTGCATTAGTCTCAGGTAAACACACCATAGTGATTTAACAAGTTTATACATTATGCTGTGCTCACCGCAGGTGCAGCTACTGTCTGTCACCATACAATGCTGTTACAGTAACAACCACCCAGTTCTTGTTCTCATGTGATGCCTTTCATTCTCATAACTTATTCATTTCATAACTGCAACCTACATCTCTCCTGCCTCTTCACTCTTTTTGACCATCTCTCTACTCACCTGTCCCCTGACAACCCTCAGTTATAGGTCTGATTCTGTATTTGTTTGCTTGTTTTTTAGATTCCATGTATGAGTGAAATCATACAATATCAGTCTTTCTCAGTCTGACTTATTTCACTTATTATAATACCCTCTAGGTCCATCCATGTTGCCACAAATGGCAAACCTCATCCATTTTTATGATCGAGTAACATCCCACTGTGTGTGTGTGTGTGTGTGTGTGTGTGTGTGTGTGTGCATACCACATCTTCCTTATCCATTCATTTATCAATGAACATTTGAGTTGCTTCCATACCTTGGCTATTGTCAATAATGCTGCAATAAACATAAAGGTGTGTGTATCTTTCCTGATGCTTGTTTCAGTGTTAGAATCTCATTGTGAAGCATTTTTTAGGTCTTTGGTTTCAAACAATCCAGATGTACCCTGTGAGAAAACAGGCCGGAGGATGTTTATTTCTTTCCCATCTCAGTAGTGATTCAAAAAGCTAATAAATATAAATAATAATGAAATTGTCAATTATAAAGAATATTATGCCTGCAGCTTCTCTACTGGAAGATAAAGTAATTTTTTTTTTTATGTAGACAATCTTCACTCAGTATTCTGAATGTCTCCTAGGTAATAATTCCCTATTTTCTTTGAAACTAAATGTTTTCTATCCTTCATTTATAAAGACGACAAGTATATATATATATATATATATATATATATATATATATGCAGTGATCTGAAAACTTGATTATTAAAGATAAAAATTGAAGAATTATTATTACAAAACAAAGTTATTTCAAATGACAACATCATTTTTAAATGAAACTTTAACCAAGATGCTACTATAGACATTTCAAAATCTACAGTTAATTGTATGGAAAAGATAAAATGGCCTGTGAAAAGTTAAAAGGAAGTGAGGCATCTGGATTGCTCAGTCGGTTAATCATCTGACTTAGGCCCAGGTCATGGTCCCCCGGTCGTGGGTTTGAGTCCCACATCGTGCTTTCTGCTGACAGCTAAGATCCTGGAGCCTGCTTTTGATTCTGTGTCTTGTTCTCTCTCTGCCCCTCTTCCACTCATGATCTGTTTGTCTCTCAAAAATATATAAACATTAAAAATTTAAAAAAGAAGTTAAATGGAAGAAACTATTAATCGTTAATGGTCTTAGAGTAGAAAAGACTCAAATATCTAGTCTGTCTTTGAATTTTGGAAATGGATTCTTTTACAAGGTACCTTTTCATCTAGGTTGTGCTGTTTTGATGATCAGAAATCTCTCCCTCATACTGAGCTAATTCTAGGTATACCAGCTATCCTGTTGATCCTTATACCAAGACTTTTTAAATAGGGGAAACAGCTACACTTGTGGTGAGCAAAGCATAATGTATAAACTTGTTGAATCACTGTTGTACAGCTGAAACTAATGCAACATTGTGTGTCAACTATACTCAAATAACAACATTAGAAAAATAAAAAGAGGAGGCTTTCAAGAAAATAAAGAGAACTCGGTATTTAATAATGAATTTGATACAAAGCGTTTCACATGTATAAGCTCAAGTGTGATGTTTGACCAATTTAAGAGTTGATTAAATTGCACAGCTACGGGAGGGCCAGAGGGCTACTTAGGTTGGAATTGAATTATATAGTTTACCAAATTGTATACTTGACCTTTTCTCACTTAGACTTATTTTCTATAACTTGCAGAAAAGTTTATCAGAGGATGGTGAAAGCAGTTACTTTCATTTAAAAGTATTTTTGTAACCCAATTCAATACTGTGCTTTATGTGACACAGAGTGAAAATGCTGCTTTGGGGGAGTCCTTTTTATCTGCATCTACTAAAGAGTCTTGTGAGTTCTTTGTTTGGCTTTCATTGTTTTAGATCCCAGTGACCAATCCTCAGATCTTAATGGATCCCGAAAAGCCATTTAAACTTACTGTTCAACCTAGTAAATTATCCAAGGAAACATGAATAAATTATGGAGAAAAATATGAACATAATGATAATTAAAAATGAATTTAAATGCATTGGTAGTATTAGATTTATAAGAAGTATCATTTCCAAGTAGAAGTACAGCTGCTTCAGTTAGCTTGAATTATTCTTTTTAAATACAATTGTCTGAAGACTGATTAGCATATTGCTGAAAGGAGATGCTATTTCTTAGGTTTTCTGCAATTTTCCTAAGAGAAATCATCACTGCATTATAAATACCTCTGTGATGCATGGCCCTTTCTTCCTGTTCCTTTGTTATATCCAAGTAAATGGGGAAATAGATTTCCAACTCAGTGAATATTTATTAAGCACCTATAAATGTGTAAGGCATGGTGCTAGCCACTGTTGGAAATCTAAATTAATAATAAAATATACTATAGTCATGGCTTCAAATAGCATTAATTTAATAGAGACATAACCATATACTTCCACAAAGAGGTAATATAGGTTTAAGTATAAATGTAAAGCATTTGTGAAAGAATAATTTATATATATTTTAATTTCATATAACCCTGTGCTAAACTATGTATTAGAACCAAATAATGATAATGACCAAAGCAGAAACTGGCAGAAATGGAATTAATGGTCTTTAAAATAATCTCTTTTCTACTATGCCATTGTTATATTTTACTCTGTTGTGTATAGACTCCATTCCACATGAGAAAAAAAATTCTAAAAGCTAATGATTATATTATTAAAATGAAAATCCTTTTTTTTGTATTTGTACAACTCTACCTTATAATTTATGCTTACTGGACAATTACCTCAGGAAAGAACTTGAGAAAGAGAGGTCAATAAATCATATATATTGCCAGTTATCTTGATCAATAATTGGCTACCATTCTGGTTCCTAGGAATGCACTATTTGAATGCAGATATGGGCTCTCTAATATAGGAATACCATATTCTTAATAAAATATATAAAAATAAATACAGTTTAAGTTTTACATCTTACAACTCTGCTCTTTTTAACTTTGTAATTCTAGTGACTCAAAGTTGTAGTTCTTCTAGATTGTGAATGGAAAGTATCATATTAATTCCAGTCTCCATTTTCTCCAATTAGGGTAGTTCAGAGTTGAGTAAAGTCATTTACTGGGATGAACCTAAAAGTTGATATTTTCATCTAAAGGGTTATTTTTTAACATTTTTTATTATGTGAGGTTGTAAAAATGTTTTGATTTTCCACATAAATGAGAGAAGAAAAAATATCAAATCATGTAAAGGCAGCTCTGTATTATCAGTAAACTCTGTATAAAGGGCATGAAACATCTTCTAAGACAGTGAGGTCTTATTTGACCTGATGAAACAAATATTTGGTGATGGAGGAAGGCTAAAGAAAATATTACTGTATTTGTTTGTTTGTGTATTTATGTATTCATTCATTCATTTATTCATTCATTCACTCATTTACTCATTCATTTATTCTATCAGCCATTATTTATTATCTGCAATATATCAGTACTTCTTGGTGTGACACATACACGAGTGAATAAAAGGAATATTTTGCCCTTATGAAAGCTAAAATTCAATGATATTTTTAATGAATGAATATGTGAAGACAGTATGAAATCACTGCTGTGACCAACATGCATTGGTATGATACCCTAATTGATAGAGTTGTCAAATTTCTTGAAGTCATGACATCAAGGTGGGGACATGGAGAATTGGACGGAAGTAATCAGGCAAAGTGCAGAAAGAAGAGTAAAGCAGAGGAAACAGTATATGAAAAGGCCCTGAGGAAAGACAGAATGTGACATATTTGAAAAATTGAAGGGAGGATAGTGCAACTCTCAAGGACTAGGAGAGTGGCCAGACATAGATGGAGGTAAGTAGATACATCAGTGATATATTTTGAAGACAGAAACAACAGAGCTCAATGATTAATTGCTCACATGGAGAATGAAGGCAATGTAATAATAAACAATGATTTCCAATGTATTGTGTTAATTATCTGGGTAGATTTTGACATAATTTTAAGAATCAGATCATCCTGGAAGGGAGAAAGAACAATAATCTGGAACTCCATTTGAGCATGTTAAGTTTAAAAGGCCAATGAGATATGCTGTAGAGATGTGAAATAGGCAGGGAGTTTTACAAAGTCAGAAGAGCTTGGTCTAGAATTAAACTTCAACATATGAATGATATTATAACTCACAGAAATGGATAGGCAAGAGCCTGAGACAAAGGAGAAAAGAGAATAGATCCCTGTGAAATTCTGACATTTAGAGGTAGACATTGAAGAAGAGCCTACCAAAGAGAACTGAGTAGAGGAAACTAATGAAGTAGGAAGAAAAGTTGGAGTTCATGGTGAAACAGAGCCATCAGAGAAATTTTAGAGGGAGGAAACCGTTGACTGTGTCCCTTCTGTAGAGAGGATGAGTGAGGTATTTATAGGAGAGCAGCTATTGAAGTTGACAACTTGGGGATGGAATTTATAGCAGATTAGATGTGGGCATGCAGGAAAATAAGAAAATAGAAAATATGTTCTGAGTACAAAATAAAAGTCACACTGAAGAACAAGTGGTGGGGTGCCTGGGTGGTTCAGTCAGTTAAGCGTTCGACTCTTGATTTCAGCTCAGGTCATGAACTCACTCAGGGTGGTGAGATCCAGCACTACTTTGGACTTAGCACTAAGCGTGGAACCTGCTTAAGATTCTATTGCTCACCCTCTGCCCATCCCCATGGGCACAAGGCACAAGCACTCTCTCTCTCTCTCTCTCTCTCAAAAAATTAATTATTTAATTGAAAATTTATTTAAAGAAACACACCAAGGGGTTTTTGTACTGTTTTATTTAGGTTCATTTTAAGGGTTGACACAATCAGAAGACTGTTTGGTATCAATGGGGAGTTCAGTAAACCAGGGTATATTTTTAGTTTAGGAGAAAGAGAATCAGAATCATTGAGAAAATGGAAGTGAGGGATCCTGTCTGCATGTGAGTCGCTGAGTTATTCTATGCTAGATAAATGAACAGTTCCTTAGTCTTATCAGAAGCTAAAAAGAAAATATGTGCAGATGCATGCGAATGTATAAATTTTAAATTGTGGAAGTTTTCTCCCCAACACCTTCTATGTTCTAAAGGCGTGTAAGTAGGTCATAATTCTTAGCAACCGTAAATATTTTGAAAACTGAATTATTATGAGGTTTCTTGTTATTTGAATAAGGATACATTTCATGTTTCAAGATAAAATATGCTCAAGTATATACGGGGACAAGACTCCCTCCCAACCTGCCACATATCACCTACTAGTTCCATTTCCTGGACTCAAGTGAAGTTTTCAAAGTTTTTTTGGATATTTCTACAAAGATTTTATTCACTTATAAACAGATGCATTTTTAAAAATTTTTATTTATTTATTATTTTTATAATTGGCTAATGCAGTGTGTAAAGTGTGCTCTTGGTTTTGGGAGTGGATTCCTGTGGTCCATCGCTTACATACAATACCCAGTGTTCATCCCAACAAGTGCCCTCCTCAATGCCCATCACCCATTTCCCCCTATCCCCCACCCTCCGATCCACCTTCAATTTATTCTCTGTATTTATGAGCCTCTTATCGTTTGCTCCCTCCATCTCTCTTTGTAACTATTTTTCCCCTTCCTTTCCCCCATGGTCTTCTGTTAAGTTTCTCAAGTTCAACATATGAGTGAAAATATGTGATATCTGTCCTTCTCTGACTGACTCATTTCACTCAGCATAATGCCTTTCAGTTCCATCCATGTTGCTGCAAATGGCATGATTTCATTCTTTCTCATTGCCAAGTAGTATTCCATTGTATATATAAATCACATCTTCTTTATCCATTCATTAGTTGACAGACATTTAGGCTCTTTCCATAATTTGGCTATTGTTGAAAGCACTGCTATAAACATTGGGGTACATGTGCTCATATGAATCAGCACTCCTGTAGCCTTTGGATAAATTCCTAGTAGTGCTATTGCTGGGTCTTAGGGTAGTTTCATTTTACATTTTTTTAGTAACTTGCACAGTTTTCCAGAGCGGCTGCACCAGTTTGCATTCCCATCAGCTGTGTGAGAGAGTTCCCATTTCTCCACATCCTCGCCAGCATCTGTAGTTTGGCTCCGATGGCTAAAATGAACAACTCAGGAACAAATGCATTTTTTATTATTTTCTTTTTTCCTTTAGTTTCCATCTTAACTGTATGCATGTATGTGTATGTGTGTAAGTTTCCTTAATAAAATATTCCAAGATCATTTTGAGTAAATGGAGCTTCTTTCTTTCCTTTTTTTCCCTTATACTTACATTGCATACCTTATCACTGTTTTTAAACTGCTTATACATATGATGATTTGTATATAGTGTATTATTCTAAGTTCAGCACATGCTGAGTGTACAGTAAATCTTAGTATCTTTCATTTTCCCAGTATTTTGAAGATATTATGAGATATAATGACATAAATTCATCTCTCTTGTTTATTCAGCTTTCCTCTTAATGCTTTGTTCTAATAACTAAGCTCATGTGCTGCACTGAACACAAATCTTGTCCCATTTCTTCTAACCCTTCCTTATTTGAATCTTGAGGACTTGTTCTTCCTTTTATTATCCTTTGTCTCCACTGGAGCTGAACCTTCATTTGTCCTTTCATATATATATATTCATATATACATGTATTATTTTTTTAAAAAGGTAGTGGAACAAAAGAAATAAGACTTTTAGAGAATAAGACTTCAACTGTCTTAACTTAAGAAACTGCCACTCTTAATATTTTAATGTGGTTCTTGGTCTTGCATTAGTGAAAACATTCTTATGATATACTTGATGATAGACTAAGTCAGAAAACCTGGATCAATATCTGCTTCCTCTATAATGGAAGACTCGTCCTTTGTTTCAAAAGAGTCAATGGAGACTTAAGTAGATTGGTAGCAATAACTTTGAATCATGGCTAGACTTGAGTCAAAAGCTTGTATTACTAATAGGAATCTAAAATCTTTGAGTATATGCATTTGCAGTTTTGCCAAGAGGGAGAAAATTGATGTAATGTTGTACTGATTCAAATCTATTTTACATCCTTCTTCTTAAAAGAGAAGAGCTTTGGCTGTCTTCCCAACTAATGGAAGACTTCCAGAGCAAAAGTTAGTAAGTATCAGGTTCTGGCTTCACTATCAATGGAACAATCACTTAAGAGGCATTAAATTTAAATGACTTACTCCGGAATGTTCATTCAGACTTATCTGATATGAAAATCCTCCAAATATCCTTTAAAGTATGTATTATGAACTTGAAAACATGAGTATTCAGAATCATTCCATTACATATAACTGTGAAAGTAATGGGAAAAAAGCAACAATAGAATTTCTTTAATTTGAAATGATAGTCATTTTAAAGATTGACAAAGAATAATTACAATATTGTTGGGGAAACCTATACCTGTAAACTTTTACAAGTCATCCATTTTTCCCTATTTAATAATTATCATAATGAATGTTTTAAAACATTCATGAGATTTAAAACTCTTAATACATTTTTGGTCTTCATCATTCTATGAAAATTTCCATAAATGAGATTCAATATGTATAAATATGAATTGGTTTAACTGACTTCACAAAAAATAAGACTTTAAAAAAAATGAATCAACCCTTAACTTGTATACTTCTATTAAATACAAAATTATAAAGAGCTTGAAGACCTGTAATGTAAAAAAGCCTCAGAATTAATAGAAGGTATGCTTTTAGTAAAGTATTTGAAAACAATAAATAACAATAACAACAGTCTACATTTGAGCTCATTTCAGAAATAGAGAAGCATCATCACTTTGTTTTATTGTGAAATGAATTTGTTTTGACAACTCGTAAGAAGACTTTGGTCTGAATTTCTGCTTTGCTTCTTGTTAACTGTGGACTTGGGCATTCTGCTCAATTTCTGTGAATCTCAATTTTCTCAGATAGAAATTGGCTAATTTTGGGGCACCTGGGTGGATCAGTCGGTTGGGCGGCCGACTTCAGCTCAGGTCACAATCTCACGATCAGTGGGTTCCAGCCCCGTGTCTGGCTTTGTGATGTTGGCTCCGAGCCAGGACCCTGCTTCGGATTCTGTGATTCCCTCTTTCTTTGCCCCTCCACCACTCAAGCTCTGTCTCTCTCTGTCTCAAAACTAAAATAAACATTAAAAATAATTTAAAAGAAGAAGTTGGCTACTTTTATCATAGATTAAAATTAACTTTAAAGGCAAATGACATAATAAGAGAATTAGACAGCACACGGACAATATCTGAGACATCGTCAATGAATGCTAGTTTTCTAACCATGGAAAGTTTAGAGATGGTAAAACAAGTGGTTAAAACATTTAGTGTTTAATGGTTAGAGTGAGTTCTCAAAACTAGAAATAATGCCAGTCTGCTCCTTCAGCAAATGCTTATTAAGAATTTATTTGTTTGTTGTTCCTTACTAGACAGTAGAGGTAATCAAACTTAGTTTCATGGATAAAAAGAAAGTAAAGAAAGAGGATAGAGTGTGTTGGTGAAGTGGAGGGAGAGGATTCTAGAGTTTAAACATGGTAGCCACGAAAGCCTGCATTAACAAAGTAATAACTTAAAGGTGGTGACAGGTTGAGTCATGTTGTGTAGCGAGATCTTAATCTGAATATAAAATTTTAAGACTGGAGTGAGAGTTTCATTAGCAGCAAAATTCATGGTCATAATTAGACTAAACTTGGCTTAAGCTTTTCAACTATACTAAGACCAGAGTGAAAAGGCAAGGGCAGAGCATGGAGACAAATTGCAATGATTCAGGTGGACGATGATGATCATTTAGTCTGTAATTATAGCAGTGTAGGTGGTACAGAGGGATTAAGCTATGGAAATATTTCTATTATAAAGCCAATGGGGTTTGCTAACAGGTTAGGCATGAGGTATGAGAAAAAGAGAGAAGTTAGTGATGCTTATAAAAATTTGGCTTGGGCAACTGGAAGGATGAAATCTCCATTAAGTGAGATAGGAAGAAAATGGTGGAACAGGTGTTTTTGTTTAGTGGTTAGTTATTTTTCAGTTGAGGAGCAGGGCGTTGTATGCTTGGGATGAAGAGAAACTCACTTTAGGACATATGAAGACTGAGATATCTAAGCAACTGGACACATAAATCTGACATTTAGGGTAGTTATAAGTAAATTATGCATATAGGCATGTGATTGGATAATAATAATATAATATGTATAGATAGGAGAAAACTTCCAAGTATAGAGCAATGGAGAAATCCAACATTGATAGACGGGAACAAAGTAGAAGAGCAAATAAAGGATTCTGGTTAGGAATAGCCATTAAAGTGCAATAAAAACCAAAGAGAATTGTGTGATAGAATCTAAGGAAGTGTTTCACTGAATAGGCTTCAGTGAATTGTGTAAATGTTACTGAACCAAAATATCAAGGACTGAGAATTTGCCATTTGGGTTTTAGTAATGTGAAAACCATTTTTAAACTTGACAAGGGTGATTTGGGTGCGGTAAAAACTTAGTAAGAAAGAAATTACGATGTAAACTATTTTCAGGAATTTTGCTATAAAGAAAATGAGAAATGACACACACATTATGATTTGTTACTAGCTTTTAAAACTTTAGTTTTAAGATTAGATCATAAATATATTTTTTAATTTTTTAAGCTTTATTATTTATTTTTGAGAGAGAGACACAGACAGACAGAGCATGAGTGGAGGAGGAGCAGAGAGAGAGGAAGACACAGAATCTGAAGCAGGAACAGCCTCTGAGCTGCCAGCACGGAGCCCGAGGCAGGGCTTGAACTCACAAACCCTGAGATCATGACCTGAGCCGAAGTCTGAGGCTCAACTGACTGAGCCACCCACTCGCCCCTTGTAAATATGTTTTAATTAATCTAAATATGTAATATTCATATAGTTACAGGTTACTTGATTATGAATGAATTTTACATGTTTTTACAAATTATCTGACATATTTTGATGTTGTTTTAACATTAATAATTTTTAAAAGCCAGAAATGCAGCCCTACCACCTGCACCAAACTCCCAATTCCACAATTTTAAGATGCTTAAACACATTTCATATTGGTGGATATTTGATTACTGTTTTTAGCAAAGTTGGCATGACCCAGGTCAAAAATAATGTTCTAGTTATTTATAATAATCTTATTTATTTAAAAATTATATGAAAGAATTTGGAAAGGCTTTCGTGGGCTTCTTCACAATGACTTTTAAGATTTGACTCTTGAAGAAGACAAGCTGGTTAGACTGACTTTGATAATACTTTTCACTTTACTATTTAACCCATGAATACTTTTAGGGTTACCCCTTTAGAATACCCCTACTAATAACAACTATTAGGCAGTTGTTTCATACTTGAAAGAAATGTTAAGTGTATATATATACATATATACATATAAATAAGCAATATTTTTTCATTAGGTATATTTTTCAGCTAAAGCTAAATTATTTTTAAAATTAGAGTACTTAAAATATGTTTATATATTTTATGTATTCCAAAGGTTGTGTTATGATTTTTCTTGGTAAAAAGTTGTTTTGTTTATACTCAAAATTTAAAGATAATGTGCCTTTCTATTGAAGTTATCCCTTTTCACTATTAACTCTTTTTCAGTGCTAATTAAATAAATGTGTCAAATCACTTTTGTTTTATCTTATTGTCCCATGACAAAATATATAGGACAAATATATTTTTCATGAATTTTAATAGAGAAATAATGGACAAGTATTTTCCCTTATATTACATGTTAGTCACTTTATTAAGTTATTTCATAATGCTTAAGAGATTTAACTCTGATAACTCAACTTGCTCAAGTGACAACAATTTATAAAGAAGTAAATTACTACTTGCTACTTAGGAAAGAGGCATCCACCCCATCCGTTACAAGTTGTTTACACTGTGAAAATGTTGAATGTATTTTGCAGACACTTAAATCACAGATATTGTTTCGTGGAAATAATAACATGTATATCAGTAGATGCCCAAGCCATTGTTTGTTTATGATTTTTAAACATTTTTTAAATGAAGAGAAAGAGTGAGGGTGAGGGGCAGAGGGAGGGAGGGGAGAGAGAGAGAAAGAGAGGGAGGGAGAGAGTCTTAGGCAGGCTCCACACTTAGTGCTCAGAGTGGAGCCTGATGAGGAGCTCTATGTGGGGCTTGATCCCAAAACTATGGCATCATGACCTGAGCTGAAATTAAGAGTCTGACACCGAATAGACTGAGCCACCCAGGTGTCCTAGCCATTGTTTGTTTAAAATAGAGAAAATAGGGGTGCCTGGCTGGCTCATTTGGAAGAACATGTGACTCTTGCTCTCAGGATGGTTATTTCGAGCCCCACATTGGGTATGAAGATTACTTGAGTGAGGGACGCCTGGGTGGCTCAGTCAGTTAAGCGTTTGACTTCGGCTCAGGTCATAATCTCACAGTTTGTGGCTTCCAGCCCGCATTGGGCTCTGTGCTGACAGCTAGCTCAGAGCCCGGAGCCTGTTTCAGGCTCTGACCCTCCCCTGCTCACACACTCTCTCTCTCTCCCTCTCTCAGACATAAATAAAAAACATTTAAAAAAAGATATTACTTAAGTGAACACAAATTAAAACTTTAAAAAAACGAAGTAAAATAGGAAAAACATACTCTTTTCAGGCAGACATTACTAAAGCAACTGAATTCATTTTATTGTGATTGAAATAAAGTATAATTTGATTCATTTATGAATGTACCACATTTAGCATTTAGCTTTCTTATATATTAGTAAAACTATTCTACATATTGTTTTGTATTTTGAAGTATTTCATATAGTTTAATACAATTTTTTTAATTTTTTGTTCTTGTTTAGTTTTGACAGAGAGAGAGCAAGAGCAGGGGAAGGGGAGAGAGAGAGGGAGACTCAGAATCTGAAGCAGGCTCCAGGCCCTGAGCTATCAGCACAGAGCCCAAAGCAGGGCTCAATCCTATGAACTATGAAATTATGACCTAAGCCAAAGTTAACCGACTGAAACACGTAGGCTCCCCTAGTTTATATATTTCTAAGATTTTAGTGTAATTGGTTCCATTGTTGATCAAAAATTTTAAAAAATAATAAAAGCCCAAGTGTGTTTGCCTCAAAATAAATACCTTCAAAATAAAATTGAAGCCTAACTGAGCAAAATTTAGTATGTATCAAATAGCTTATACGTGTTTTGAAATAAGGTTACAAAGTTTTTTAATTGAGTACAATTAATATACAATATTCTATTTGTTTCAGGTATATAACATAGTGATGCAATATTTTTATACATTACGAAAGATCCCCACAATAAGTCTTGTTACCATCTGTCACCATGCAAAGTTATTATAATATTATTGACTGGTGTTCCCTATGCTGTGTTCCCCATGACTTATTTATATTATAACTAGACATTTGTAACTCTTAATCCTTTTTATTTTAATACTGTTTTAGAATTTTAAGAGCTATCAATATGGAAAAATCATCCTTTACACTTTTGTTTTTCCCTCTCCAAGTGTTAAAAATGGTTGATGTTCTTTTGATTTGTCAGTTTTTCTTTATGATGTGCTTGTCAAAACAGGGAGCTAACTTGAGACAGAGTAATCTGAAGCTGCCAGCACTGCTATTTAGAATGTCATCATTTTACATTGTAACGTTGCTGTGTGATGAAGGCCAGCTGGTGCATTTTAGTTGCTTATTGGAAAATTTCATCTGATTTGTTATTGTGATTTGTGGTTTTTACAGAAGCACTTAATCATTCTTATGTAGCAAGCACTTCTGAGGCTGCTGAAGGCTTTCTCTTTAGCTGAGTAATATGTGCTATCAATCTGCTAGTTTGGAAGAGTTTGCAACTTGTACTATCAATGTTTGTTTGCACAGGAAGTGATGTACTGCAGAGGCTGAATTTATAATAATGGTTTGCAATGGACTAATGAGCAGCATTACGTACTTTATGATGATATTATTATATAACTTAGATTAGCATAATTATTGTGTACCTATCCAGTCATAATTCTCCAGCAGGAAATCACTTGTTTTCTTGCAAAGTTGTATTCCTTTATTCTAAAGACATTAAACCTTCATATTTTGGCATGTTTCTTTAGTGGTAATAACTTAGTGTTAGTAATTTCACACGATTACTCCTGCTTTTACTATCATCAAAAATTACTTTAATATTTGCGGTCAGCTGTATGCTGAAGCTACTGATGTCTAGCGTGTTTCAGGAAAATATGTACATGTAAAATAATATTACTTTTATTGCATTTATGAAGTATTAATTTACTTACGGGGATTGTATCCTTAATCGTTTCATGTTTTGGGTTATATGTTTTTTTCAGATTCACATTTTGCAATTTGGGGAAAATGGAAGGATTCACAGAAAATCAAGAATGAACAAAACTGTTCATTGGATACTTTAAAATATCTTTCATTCTTAGCTGATAAGAGAAACTGGTCTTGTGAAAAGAGAAAATATATGACTCTCTGTCTCCATTTTTTTTTTTACTAATTTGGAGAAATAGGGAAACTTTAAACACATGAATGAAAGTACAAAATGTCAGGTAATGCCTGTTAAAGACATTTTTTTTCTCTCTTTTCCTCACATCTGCCTCCTAAAATAATCAAGCACTTTAAAAACATTTTTTATGAATCTACTAAACACCACCAAAATATTACTGAGGCAAAAAGATAAAGAGGACAAAATAAAAATCCATATTAGTGAAATTCTTGCCACGTTTATGAAAAACTCTAGGAAAACTGTCTGAAGAAATATTTATGTATCAAAAAATGTATGGATCTTTTACTCTTCTCTGTGGCAATCTTATAGATACCTCTGGTGGTTTCTTTTGAATTGTGTGAATTGAGCCCATGATCTGTTTCAATTTGTCTTTCTTAATTTAAGAAGTCACATGACTGAAACAGGGTCTATAGCAAATGACTTTGATATATTTTATGGGGTTAGGATTATGTAATTTTTATGACATACTACAAATTCTCAGGTTCTGTATTACTCTTATTTTCTGAACTCTTGTTTCTGGAATCTACAGTTATCCATAGACTTTGGTGAGCATGGCAAGAATTTAAGACGGTGTAATGGTGCATTGATATTTCAGTCTCACAAGGATTCAAAAGACGTACACAATCTATAATTAAGTCCCAACCCTGAATATTAGAGACAACACCTCATGAATATCAGGCTGGAGATCCACATCACTGAGAAGTAACCAGAAAAGGAAAATGCCCACATATACATGAAAAAGGTCAATGAACTCAAACCAGAATCCAGCAAGATGATTAAGATGTATTAGACAACTGTTTTACATATTGGACCAAGGCTCTAATCCCAGAGAGAGGTGGGATCATATTTGCCATGCGTCAGACAATTGTACAGGTAAGACCCAGAACAAATTGGTGTAGCTGAGCTGGGGAGGCAGAGCTCTGAATTTGAGGCTGCAGGGGTGGCTAAAGGTTGAAGATTGGGCTAGGAGAGAGAAGGGAGCTACATAGAGGAGGAACTTCATAAACCTGCATAGGGATTTTATTTTATTTTTTCATCTTTGACCGAATACACAAGATTAACAAGTTTAGAGCACGATGTGATGCTTAGGGAGCTGGAAGTTTAAAGTGGATTCTGGAAGTTGTACCATGCTGGTAGGTGTCCAACAAATCAGAATACAGAGAACTTTCTGTGGAATCTGTGGTGGCTCAATTGACACTTTAGTCATGTGAGTCAGGTTTTGGAATTAGGGTACATTAACTTGTGCTGGACTCTACAGGTATTAGTGATGAGCCCCTGGAAATCTCTCAGACTGTTCTAGGTATCAGTGAAGTTAAACTATTTAATAGTATTAATAATAATGCTGCTACTGCTGTCAGTCACAGAAAATTATTTGCCCCCACCTTATTTTCCCCACTGTGTTAACATCTACAGTTATGTTGTCAAAGCATAGTGAGTAAAACTTCAGGTATTTTTGAATAAATAAAGACAGCAGTGACAAACTATGATAGTAGTTATTTTATCCTTCATTCCTTTGAAACTGAAGTATTATAACAATTTTACTTAAGAGTATCCATGACATAGTAAGAAAAATATTTTTATTAGCCTCAACCTGGGAATGTTTTTTAAAAATAATCTGTATGATGAAATTGGAAGTATTCACAAAAAACATTTTGCTACAAAATGAAGCAAAATGGCTATCTTAAAGGAAAACACATGATGAATAAACAAAAACAAAAACACAACTAACCACTTTTTTCACAGAATACCAATTTTATATGATATAGTGACTAATAAAAAACTATGGTTACTCTGAGTTGGGTATTCAAAAGACATATTGTTAATAATGAATGAAATGTACCTGTTACATTAAAGGAGACATCTGAAAGAAATAACTGAAAAATATTTGAATTAATAGTGGTAAACATTTTCCAGAATTAGTGAAATACAAAACATACAGATTCAAGAAGTCCAGAAAATGTCCAGCAAGAAAATTTTACATCCCCCAAGGGAGAACAATGATATCGGTAATGACTAACTTATCATCAGAAACAATGGAGGCATGAAGACGATGGCATGGCATATTTTAAGTGCTCAAAAGAAAAAAAGCCAAGCTAGAAATCTACTACAAAATTAAGCTTTAAAAATAAAAATGAAATAAAGACATTTTAAGGTAAATAAGAACAGAAATTTCTTTGCCGACAGAAATTTCTCTACAGAACAAACAAACAAACAAAAACCCTAAAGGACCTTCTTCAAGTTGAAAGGAAATCAACTACATTAAATCAGGTCTACAGAAAGTAATAGAACATACTTGTATGTTACATATGCAGCTTGATTCATATATATAAATATAAACTTTTTAAAATGTGCATAAAAAGAAATGAGTTTAAAATATAAATTACAGTGTTCATTATGGAGTTTATACATGTGTGTGTGTAAAAAATTTTGGTATTTATTATCATATATATCAAAATTTGGTGTATATCTTACTTATAGGTATGTTGGGATTTAAAGTCTGCCTATTGAAATCTATGTGCTGAAATAGAATTAAAATGATGAAGATATTAGTTGAAATTGTGTGTGCCAAAATTATTTTAAATTGTTATGATTTTGTGTTCATTCTAAGTTGCAATTTTTCTTTGCATTCAGTAAAGACCTGATATAGAGAAACAACTATATAGGTAAGACTTCAGAAATCTGATGTCTAAATATCTTTAAATGCCATAGTATTATTTTAGGTTGCTCTATTGTGCTTTAACTTTACATTCCTATTTTTAGTTAGTTTCTTTTTCCTTCTGAAAATATTGAATAGTAAATATTGATTAGAAGAAAGAAAATGTGTATGTGCAGACAAGTTCTTAGGATAAATGTAATTTATTTAGGAAATAATATGTGTAAGAAGGCAAGCTTATGTTTATTTCTTCATTCATTTATTCATTCAAAATTTGTTGATGACCCAAAAAAAATCTATTGACAACCTGGTGCATATTGACCATAATACAAGGTAGTAGATTTGCTCTCAGATAGTATACAATCTAATTTGGGCATAGGAAAAAAAGGATATAGTGGATTTGTTATTATGCAAAGGTGGGTGCATATATTGTGTTAAGAGAGAGGAACATAACACATGTACATAATATTACATCCTGAGATTCTCATGACAAAAACATTCATTCAGAATTTAAATCATATTACTAATCAAGATGTTTTGTCCAATGACTCATCATGTCTAATATTTAATATTGTAATGCTCCATCTATCGTTTATGTTTTTGGAAATCAGGAGAAACAATCTGATATTGATATAAAAACAAGTTTCAAAGTGTGCCACCATTATACTCATATTTATTATCCTTCCACAGAAAAATGGAGGATGTTTGCCAATGGCTTTGTATAAAGAGGAAATTTACATTTTGTGTCCAGAAAATGTAATAGCACATATTAATGTGTTTTTTTAATTGAATAAAAACTGTGTCAGTTTAACACAAATTGAGCTATTCAGTATTACCTCTTATGGTTTAAATTAATGAATATGAATATCAGAACTTTACGGTGGCTCAAAAACCTTAAAAAAGTTTAGTGTTATGGGACACCTGGGTGGCTCAGTTGGTTTAGCATCCTACTTAGGCTCAGGTCTTGATCTCGCCGGTCAGAGTTCAAGCCTTCCTTTGGGCTCTGTGCTGACAGCTCAGAACGTGGAGCCTGTTTCAGATTCTCTGTCTCCCTCTTTCTCTGCCACTCCCCTGCTTGCTCTCTGTCTGTCTGTCTGTCTCTCTCTCTCTCAAACATTTTTTTAAAAAAGTCTTAGTGTTATGATGCTAACACTAAGTCTGTGTAATATATTTTATTACCAGCAGTGATGTTTCACGTACAAAATTCAGACAGGATATAATGTCACTTCTTATAATGAGTACAAAAAACACATCTGTGTCATCATGGTGATGTTGACAGTTCAATTTCCAAACCCAAGAAGGTAAAAATAAATATCCTTGTTTCTCACATTTCTATTTATTTTTCCAAACCATCTGTATTTTTAGCCACCTTTCAAAAATATCAACAAGATGGTCTTGCCTAACGAGTTTTAGTAATGACACAAAGGTACAGGCTAAAAAATTATAATCAGGGAGAGGACTGGTATGTCATATTTCAAAATGGCACACAAGTAGTAGAGCTAAGATTTGGAAAAGTCACTTAATAAGATCTGATATTACAGGTCATTGGGACAAGAGGTAGGGATATACATTGGAGACATTTAACCTGCAGCAAAGTGGAGGCAAATTGTGTCATGCAGTAGGCATAAGTGACTGAATGACAAAATGCATGTTATTTATTCATTATAGGCCCAAATAGATTAAATAACATATAGCAAATGTTGAAGCCAGACACACTGGGATGCTTACATGTTGGAGTTCTCATGATGTAATGAACTAGTATGTTTTTTTTTTATTTTAAAATGAGATTATAGTCATTGGAGTCCTGTGTAGTGTTATCTGGTGATTCAATGTGACATTTCCCACAGTTAGGTTTTGACAATGATTTGTTCATTGATTGGAAATAGAATATGTCATTTTTAACAGCATTTTTAACCAAGGGGTGGCTGTCTGTTTCTGTGAATTTCCAGGATCTATCAAAGTCCTGAAAATATTTTCTTACATAATTATCTGAACTTGGAGCATTTTAATGCTGCCCAAGATAGTATCCTCTCATTTATATTCAAAGAAAATAGGTCTCTATCATAACACTTTAATTCTTATCTTTTCTTTCCTACATCAGTCCTGCCTAAAGCATTTCTGGTTGAAATTCACATCTGTTTTGCCTGTAAAAGATCCTCTAATGCTCCTGGGAATCATGATACAAGCACTGACTTGAAAACAGTCATAGTTTAACATGTTGTAGATGATGGCAAGAACTATGAAATGTCTAAGAGTTAATGCTAATTGCAAGGATTTCTAGGTCAGAGACAGGAGATGGTTTAATACTCACAATGATAGCCATAGCCAGAGTAGTATCACTTGTGGAGGCTCCCAGAGCCTTAATTTCCACAGGGTGACATCACAAGGACCATTGGACACATTTGTACACAGTAGTTCCTATTTACAGGAAAGGAAACCTCAATATCTTATAAGGAGTGATGTGGACAGAGCAGTGGCTTTCCAAAGATATCTATACCTTAATCTGTGAACATGTGAATATATCACGTTACATATGAAAGTGGACTAGGGTAAGAGATGGAATTTGGTTGCTAATTAGCTGACCTTATGATAATGTGAATTTCCTGGATCATCCAGGTGAGCCCAATGTAGTCATAAGGGTCCGTATTTGGGGGTCCAGGGACGCAGAAAAGTCAAGTTCAAAAGTGATGTGATGTCAGAAAGACTGCTGGCCATTGCTGGCTTTGAAGCGGGAGGGCTCCACAACCCGATGGATGTGAATAGCCTCTAGAAGTTGGAAAGACAAGGAAACTAATGTTGTCCTAGAGCCTCCAGAAGGAAAGTTCTGTCAACTGTTGATTGAGACCCATTTCAGATTTCTGACATCCAGAAATGGCACAATAAATTTAATTTGTTTTAAGCCACTTATATTTCTGGTAATTTGTTACAAGAGTAACAAAAAACTAATACATGAAGACCATTAGCAAATCTGCAGAACATTTTCCCTGGAGTGGAAGAACTTTAAGAAGTGCTTAATTCTTTATTTCTTTCAAGCTCCTTTTGAGTCTCTTCCTGGAATACCTTATTTTCTTATCATCTCTGATAAATCCATATATGGATTCCATTCTGCTAATAAGTTCTGGGACACATGGAATGGTGGACATATCACTGAGTTAGGGGCCAGTTAATTTTTCCTAGATCAGTGCTAGTTCTGACCTTAGAGCCCAAGCATATGATTCTACTGATGTCTGTTTAGAGATTTAGATTCACAGTCTACAAGGTCCACATAACTGTGCTTGGCTGTGTTTTAAAGCTAAACCTTGCAACAGTATTAGAAGCAGCAACAGTAGTGGAGTAATCTGACTCTCCAGCTGTCTTTACCTAGTGGCATCAGCACTAAGATCTTTGATTAAATAAGGTTCCAGTGGGGCGCCTGGGTGGCTTAGTTGGTTAAGCGTCCTACTTTCGCTTAGGTCATGATCTCGCGGTTCATGGGTTCGAGCCCCGCGTCGGGCTCTGTGCTGACAGCCAGCTCAGAGCCTGGAGCCTGTTGCAGTCTGTGACTCCCTCTCTCTCTGACCCTCCCCTGCTCACACTGTCTCTCCTCTCTCCTAGAAATAAATAAAACATTAAAAAAAAAAATAAGGTTCCAGTGTTCTTTGCAAGTTAAAGATGAATGACTGAAGTGGGAAATTTTGGACCCAACACAATGCCATAGAAGTATATGAACCAATAATAACAAAATAAAGAGATGTGATTTTATCAGGTAGTGAGTTGGTAAAATAGTCTCTATTGGGAATATTAGCAACATATGCATACAGTTCTTTCTATAGAATAAAAAATCTTCAGAGAAGTTTATTGACTACATTTTATTACAGAATATAGATCACAGCAAACTATAGAAAATGTCAAATGTCTAAAGAAAGAATGATATTCCTAAACAGACTAAATAACTCAAAATAACCTACTACTTCTCACCATCATGTGCTAAGGAATACTAGTCTATCTTAACATATTCAATGTCTGCTGCCAGATTATAGCTGCTGTAGTATTATCTACCAGATTGTATATTGACAGAGTGCAATACAACGTAATTTTGTTGTAGTCTGTGCTGTTTATTATGTAGAAGGCATCTAACTACAACCAGGAGCAATCTCATGTTCATCAGAACAGGAAATAACATTAATTCATGAGTATATACTGAGCACAGTTGAGGCAGCAAACAGGTCTTAATTAGTAATGTAGTGCACAAAAGCAATCATATGATTGAAATAAAACTTGGAAGTGAGGGGCGCCTGGGTGGCTCAGTGCTTTGAGCATCCAGCTCTTGATTTTGGCTCAGGTCATGATCCCACAGTTGTGGGATCAAGCTCTGCATTGAGCTCTGTGCTGAGTGTGGAGCCTGCTGAAGATTCTCTCTCTTTCTAGGAGTGCCTGGGTGGCTCAGTTGGTTAAGTGTCCAACTTCGGCTCAGGTCATGATCTTGCGGTTTGTGGGTTCAAGCCCCGCCTTGGGCTCTGTGCTGACAGCTCAGAGCCTGGAGCCTGCTTTGGGATTCTGTTTCTGTCACTCTGCCCCTCCCCCACTTGTGCTCTGTCTCACTGTCTCTGAAATAAATAAATATTTTAAAAAGGTTTAAAGATTCTCTCTCTCTGCCCCCCGCACTCACACTCTCTAAAAAAACAAAAATTTAAAAAGAGGCAAAAAAGACAAAAATAAATCTGGAAGTGAGAACTTTTATAATCAAAGACCTATATTTCTTCCTGGCAATTGTTTTATAATAATGAATAACTGTGACATGCTTTATTCCATATATGGATGAACTCCTTAATGTTCAAAGAAAGTGCATGACACAGGAGGCATCACAGTAAAGAACGGTTTATTTTCTTAACAGTTGCTTTATACTTGTTAAAATAATTGGTGTAATTTTTTCCTTTGATTTTATTGCTGTTGTTTTCACTGATTGCAAGTATAGAAACTTTCTGAAACTATCATTTGAAAGTTTAGGGCATAGTTATCTTTTATAAAGACTAGGGAATAACTCATGGAACTCCAAAAGAAAAAAAAAATGATTCAGGTCTCAAGGATAAACGTAAGCCAGGGATTTGAATAGCATCAGAACTCTTGGTTTCTGCACATATTTCAGTTTTCTTTTCAAAAGGGAATGCCATGTCTGTTTCTCTGTCTGTGACTACAAGGTTTACATATGCAGAACGTCAGGAAACTAGATGAATGGATCAAATGGAGTACATGTATTTAATTTTTTTGTTATTGTTCGGTTTTTATTTCATAATCATAACCTAAACTCTGCAACCCATTTAGACATGAAGGGGGATAAGAAAAATATGAAACCAAGAGAACTGCAGCAAGAGAACAAAGACTTTACAAGATTTCAAGCAAATGAAAGAAAAGAGTGCTCTCTTGAGATACAAAAGGGATGGTCTGGTGGTTAAAATAAAACACAAGTCAAATTTATTAGATTTGTCCACAGTCGCAGATGGTGATCTTCCTGCTGGTCTTGTCATTCCTGGATCAAAAGCATTTTATGGCTTCAACAATACTCAGGCTTTCTTTCACCTTGCCCAAAACCACACTCACCATCCAACCATTCATTTTTGGCAATGCAAATAAAAAAGAGGAGACCGTTTGTGTTGGATCCAACATTTTCCATGGACAAGATTCCAGGACCCTGTGCTTCAGGATGAAAATCTCATCCTCAAATGTCTCCCCATAGATGGGCTTGGAGTGTGAAGTCACCACTCTGGCACATAAATCTGAGAATAATTGTATAAAAGCTGGACACTTCATAACCAAATCCTTTCTTCCCAGTGCTCAATGCATGAACATTTGCTGCTGTCTTTGAAACTTTGCAAACAACTTGAAGGAGACTTGGCCCAATGCCTTCTCATCCAAGTAATGTTCCAAAATCACAGTGGGGTTGACCATGGCTAGGTGGTGCCGTTGGCTCTAGGGCAATGCTGTATGAGAAACCTCATGTATTTGTATTTTATTTTCGTGCCTGATGCTAAGTTGTTCTCCAGAAGTCTTCTTCAATTAATACCTCTGTCATAAAATTGTGAGAAAGCCCAATTCTGTGCATCTTTATTTCAACTGTATGTTTACGTTTAAAATTTTTGTATATTTCTATGCATGAAAATATTGATGCATCCATGTTAAATTTTCTGTGTTTCTTTTTTTTTATTTCACAGGTGCAATTTACATATTTACAGATTTTTAGTTTTAATTTCAAATGTGTATGTTTAAACTGTGAATATCATAGATGCAGATTTTATCAGTTTACTCTGTATTTGCTGAGGTTGAATTTATTTTTTAATCTTTTTTTGGTTATTTCTATTTTTCCATTATTGTCTGACTATATCATTTGCCTAACTTTGTATTTAGTAAATTTTAAAAATGTATTCTGGATACTATATTTATTATTTCAATTCATGCAAACTCTAAATCTACAATTGCCAGATTAAGCATTCTTTGGAACAAAATTGGCCATTTATATCCCAGTTTTACAACCTTTTTGATTCCAGTTTCCTTCTTTGCAAGGAATTCATCACTCAACCCATCAGTCACTCTACCATATCGATCCACTTCATTTCAACTATTCTGCCCTCAGACCACTACAGAACTGACCAGACTGGATATCTTAAAACCTGATCACTCCTGTGCTTCTTCAGTGCTTACTGTTTTCCTTCAGTTCTTACTTGCGCATAAATATTCACACCCGATTCTCCAGTTACCGGTGTTTATCCTATTCTGGATGCAAGCACAATTTGTCACCCTCTGATCCAAACACTGATTTAGCTGACCTAGCTAACTGGATAAGATCTCCTCTGTCTTTACAATTCCAAATGCAATTGTCATATTCAGTGAATAAGTTGACCTGACAGAGAAGTTCTTTTATTTCTATGGCATTGTTTGAGTAGCTGTCCTCACCTATCAAAGTCTCTGCCAAAGCTCTTAAGATTGATTATTTTATGCTCTGGAGTAATGAATATTCTGAGACAACAGACTCATATATCCATCCTTCTGAGTAAATCCGAAGTGTTTTATAGTCAGTGAATTTTTGATGTTTCTTACCTCAAGTTATTTCTCCCTATTCTATATCTCATAGAAATTTATATGTCTCATTGTGGCTTTTCACTATTATATGAGTGGAACCTGCCATTAGGTAGGGTCTGCATTTCTCTTTGCCTTTTTTGTTTTTGCATTCTTCATATCAACTTGCACGAACATGTGAAAAAAAGAATATAAATGAAATTGTTAAAAGAGTACTCCTTGAGTTTCCAAGGGACTTCATTTTTCAAATCAAACTTTTTTATATTGTTTGATAATTTTACCATGAGTATATACTGCTTTCATGATCAGAAAAATAAATGAATTTCATGTGACTTTTTAGATTTGTACTCTAAGAGTATCCTGATGAGAGTGTTCCAGAATCATTAAATCCAATTAGACTAAAATGTTTCATTATGATTCTAGTATGTTTTTTATTGTGCTTCACTTTGAGCTAATCATAAAGGAAAAAATAGCATTCTTAATGTCTTTTTGTGCCTCTTCCCTTAATTAAACTCTGTGTTTGCTTCTTATCATGACCATTTCTTCCACTTTTATTGTGCATTAAATATGAAATACTTAGAAGATAGATTTAACATAACTGTAATAGTGCTACTGTAATAATGTAATAATTCTACTAATAATTAATATCTCTAGACCTATCTCCATAAGGTCTAAAAGCTTTCGTTATATTATTAAATAAAATGGTGTTTCACAGTTTTCTTTAATTGTGTTTCTTATTTCTCCTCGTTCTCTGATAATTCAGTCTCTGCTCATTTTCCCAGTTAAGCTATTTTTCTCATTCCTCTCATAAGCATTAATTATTTGAAAAACGTCATAGGCTGGATTTTCTAACTTACTCATATCTCCTTGATCACTCTGTATTTCCTTTTCTATTTTTTGCTTCATTAATTTAACAAGAACCAGGTAAATAATGTCAAATGAGCAAGCCATATTTGCAGTGAGCACATTTCATACACTCTAAAATCATTACAAAGTAATGAATGCTATGCTTAAAGCATCAGTTGGATGCTTGTCCAATTTTCTAAATGAAAATGAATCTCTTTGTAACTGTTGTGATTGAATATAAGACTTTATCAATGATTTAAATGACATTTTTAAGCTGGTCACTCTTCTCTCTTTCCTCAACTTACTTAATGACTTGAAGTTCAGAAAAGGAGAGAAGACATTTTTCTTTTGGTCATACATTTCATGTGGCTGTGTGAGCGTCCTTCATAAATGTTTGTTGAAGGAATGAATTCCTTGGTTCTAGGGATACAACAATAAACAAACCAGTGATCTATCTCAGCCTTCATGGGCTTGCCTTTTAGCAGGAGAAAGAAATTAAGCAAAATCAATAAATCTTCACTTTAATATCACCTTCTCAGTCTGGATTTCCATAATCACTATATTTCAATTGCAACCTTTCTCCGTGAACCACTGTACTCCTTCTCCTCTTCCTTAATTATTTTCCATAACACTGTATAGCTTCTCTATATCGTACTGTGTAATTAAAGTAATAAAGGGAAACAATGACTGCAGTTGCTTGTTTGAAAAAACATCATGGGGTCAGGGATAAGAATTGAGTCAGGGGCACTTGTTAGGAAGTGACAGCGGTCATCCAGATGAGACACGATGATAGCTCGGTCCACTTTAGTGGCAAAGACGGTTATGATTCAGTGACTGCACTTGGAATATATTTTGAAGAAAGAGTCAACCAATTTTGCTTCACCTTGTGAGAAATACAAAGGAGTCAGTGACTACCCCAAAGTTTTTGCTTGAGGGGCTAGAATGATAGAGTTGCAATTAGTTGGAGTGGGAAAGATTGATTGAAAGACGTGTTTACGGGTGAAGAAATCAGGAGTTCAGGTTAGATCATGTATTTAAGTATTATTTTGTCCTTTAAGAGGGAGCAAAGGGTAATGATCTGGGAAAATACTGTGTGATTTCTGAACACACTTGCATTTAATAGTCTGTTAGTTTAAAGTCAGGTTAAATATTGAGATTGTATGTTTCCGTTCAAACATATATATCTGCATGGTGCAACAGCAGCACTAGGATTTTGATCACTGTGTACGATGAAGTGAAATATTAGAGAGTGATTATATTGATAGCTCATGAACTTTAAACTGGGTGAGTGGAGAAGGGAAAATATAAGCAGGATGAGGAAGCCTGAGATGATGATGGTGTGGCAAAAATTGCTGGAATTCAGGTACAAGAGAGAGGGAGCTTAGATTTGAGATTGTTGGTAATGGGTAGTAACAGTTACCTTAATAACACAAATGAGTGTATAACTATAGAAGTGAATGGCCCAAGGTTGGGTGGAGGAAAAGATCATTGTCATTAAATGTATTGAAAATACCGTCTATATGGATATTAAAGTCACCAAGAATACTGTTGACTTGAATGACAGTGTACCAGAAGTAAAGACCATTGAGGAATAATTAGGACACAAGGTCCAGAGATGACTTTGTAAAAAACAAAGATGATAATGTCTCATGATGCTTGATTCAAAACTGGGTGTTTTAGGGGAAAGTGACAAAGAGTGAGGATCAAGGAAGACATCTATATTGCTCACAGTATGAGTCACATAAAAGAATAAAAAAAGTTTGAAATGACTGAAGAAACAGTGTGTTTAGGGGACAAGCAAGTTTACTTATGGAAGAGTGTAAAGTAAATGAATAAACTGTTACATATTTCCGGAAGAAAACTATCCATTGCTAATTTATATCTGCATATTTTTGGAAATATTAGGAACTAGGTTTATGGGCTACTGAAATGTACCAAAATGTATCGAGGTCCTTCTATGATGTGGCAGTGAAGCCTTTTGAGTCCTTATTGAAATGGCCTATCAGAAGTGTAGCAGACAGGCCAAGGAAGTGATTGCGAATATGTGAATAAAGAAAATATAAAAATTATAACAGTCCAATATTCTTATAAAAATCCATATTATTTTCCAGACAGGGAATATCATACGTGTATATTTTTTCTTTGCTGCTCGATATCACAAATATTATCAAAAGCTTAGGACATCTGCGTGGCTCAGTTGGTTGAGTGTCAGAGTCTTGATTTTGGCTGAGGTCAAGATTGCAGGGTCATGGGATTGAACCCCTTGTCAGTCTCTGCATTGAGCATGAAGCCTCCTTGGGATTTTCTCTCTCTTTCCCTTGGCCTCTCTTTCCTGTGCATGTCCTCTCTCTCTAAAATGAAAAAACAAAACAAAACAAAACAAAACAAAACAAAAACCAAAGGCTTATGCATGTCAATATATATTTTTATCTTTATTTATTTAGTGTGAGAGAGAGTAAGAGTGAGGGAGGGCAGGGAAGGGTCAGAGGGAGAGGAAGAGATAGAAAATCTGAAGCAGGCTCCACATGAGATCATGACTTGAGATGAAATCAAGAGTTGGACACTTAACCAGATGAACCACCCAGTTGTCCCCGCATGTCAATATTTTAAAACATTTTTGAGAATAAATTATGTGAATCACGAATGCATATAGAAGGGATTAACTTCATCATTGCTCAGACCAAAATCTTGGTCTATGAGTTCACACTAGAAAATACCACTGTGAACATACAGATGATAAATGTAAATTCTAACTAGCAAAAGTAGTAAAGGCACCTAGGATGAACCTTACAAATTATTCGAAATGAGAGAACCCAGATTCCAAAGACCACATACTGGATTATTCCATTTATGTCAAATTTCTAGAAAGGAAAATCTCCAGAGATGGGAAGTATATTATTGGTCACCTGGAGCTGGATTGGTGGTAGGGAATGATTGTAAATGGCCACTGAAACTGGACCCCAGTGGTGGTTGCCTCATTCTGCAGATTTGTTAAAAATCATTGAATTGTGTAGTGATATTAATGAGTTTTTAAGTATGTGTATTATAACTCAGAAAAACTTTTCTTTTAAAAGTGTCATACAGAGAATACTTTAAAACAACATAAAAGTAACAACACTAAACCAAAAAAATAAATATACTGCAGGTTAATATTAGCAGGAAAGATTACTATGGTTATTTTCAGTAATTTTGTAATTGAAATAGTAATACATTATATCCTTTGATCCAGTAATTTCATTTCTTAGCATATTTTCTAAGAAAACAATTCAAAGGAGGGAACGCTACATGCACTGGTTTGCTTCACAAAACATTTTCCTCCCTAATGTTAGTATTATAAATGTATAGTATCATAATGGATGAGCATTCAGTGAAGCATGCAATATTCATATTGTGGAATCTTTTGCAACACAATCACACTAAGAATTTAGAAAACATGTGTGCAGTAGTGAAAAAGGCAGTATTTCCAGTGTATTTAACTAAGAAACTATGTTCATGGGCACAAAAACTCAAGAGTTAAAAGCTTAGAAACTTTGAGGGGAATTGGGAGCCTACTGGTTGACTATTTGTATAATAGAAATATCATAGTTTCTTTTTAAAAATAATGCAAAGAAACTGGAGATGAATATGTTTGTCATATATAAATAATAACATTTCAAAAATGCAAATGAGTTAATATTAGAAGGTAAAAGAGTGAGTTCTCCTAATTCTTTAAAAATTTAAAAAAATATATAAATAAAAATAAAAATAAAAATTTGATCTTCATGGTAGAAAATCATGTATGACATTCAATGGTGACTTTAATAAATTTGAAAGACATGAGAAAGCTATTGTTTAACTCAAAATGCCCTGACACTTTTCCAAGGTGCCATTGTCTGTTTTGTATTAACCATTTTCACTTGTCTTCAATAACTCTCTATTGTCCATCTACTATATGTCTGGTACAGTTGCAGGTGTTAGGAAATGTCTTTGAACACCACAGACATGAAGATTCCTGCCCATGTGGCACTTACAGTGTGGAGAGAATAGTTGTAATCATTCAAGATGATAAATAAAGTAGAGAGAATATTTTTTAATGTTTATTTTTGAGAGAGAGAGAGAGAGAGAAAGCGGGGATTGGGCAGGGAATGAGGGAGACACAGGATCCGAAGCAGGCTCCAGGCTCCAAACTGTTAACACAGAACCCTCAAACGGGGCTCAAACCCACAGACTGTGAGGTCATGACCTGAGCCCAAGTCAAACACTTAACCAACTGAGCCACACAGGTGCCCCAGAAAGAATGTTTTTTAAAGAGCAACGTGCTTTAAAAAACGAAGAGTAAGGTTAAGAGGAATCTGGCAAAGAAAGGACAAGTGTCTGACTGTAGCACTAGGAAGGATGGCCAGAGAAGCTTTGCTGTGAAGGTAGGAACTGAGCAAAGATTTGAAGTTGTGGGGAGGTATCAGTTGGTCCTGTTAGAGAATATCTCAGGCAGAGAAAAAGGCTAGAGCAAAGGACTTATGGCAGCATGTGTTGACAGGAACATTCCAGCATACTCTGGAATATCAAGGAAGCCAATGTAGTTGGAACAGCATGAGCTTGCGACCTCCAAGTGGATCAGCTCAGAGCAGTACGAGAGGGTCTGATTATATAAGACCTTGTATGCTTTATAAGAATGTTGGCTTTCGCTCTGAAGAAAATGGGTAACTCAGAGTTCTGACCAGAGAAATAAATGGCTTAGGTTAGTTTTAAGATGATATATGACATATATATGTGACATATACATGACATATATATATATATATATATATAATGACACCTTTTAACATTTTAATATATATATAACATATATATTTGGATATATATAATATATACACATATTTATATATGACGCCATTTAACATATCTATGACACCCTTTAGATATAAAAGGTGTCATGAAAGGGTGTTATACCTATATTCCCTAGCTCTGTTCAAGGACAGGGCCTAAGAGCAGTGACACCTTAATTGTAATGAGTAAACCTTCCACTAGGTATTGGTTTCTGAATATCCTGTGCTAAATACCAAGCCCTCTTGTAGTAATGGTTGATTCCAAGCAGAAACAAAGGACAAGACCGGCCTGAAACATTTTATTGTGTTAGACAGCAAGGAAGGGATCAAAAAGTGGTGGGGATGTTCCAAAAGGAGACAGAAGCCAGTTTGAAGGTGCTGTGACAGGCCAAGTCTGGGACAATTCAAGCATGCTCATAGTACTAAATTATAACCTGTAGAGTAAAATCGGAAATCATGAGAACACAGTAATATAAATGGATTGAATAAAATGAAATTTGATGAGGAATAGTCTACTTAACATAATCTCAAATAATTGCCACCACAAATACTTACATAGAAAGGTTCAAATGAACAAGTTAAAATCACTATTAATGGAACAAATTGAAAACATGGGCTGCATAATATGATTTTGCTATACTCCTGCCAAAGTTGTATAAATTGAATCTAATCATGAAGAAACATCAGATAAAACCAAATTGAAAACACTCTACAACACACTAGCCCATAGTGTTCAAAGGTATAGACGTTATGAAAGCCCAGAAAAGATTGAACAACTGTACCAGATTGAAGGAAACTTTTTTAAAATGTTAACTGAATGCAAGAAAATATAATTCTGGATTGCATTCAATTACTGAAAAGGAAACTATTGGGACATGTACCAAAACTTGAATGAGTTTTGGGAGTAGGTAGAAGTAATGTACCAATATTAATTTTTTCATTCAGATGTTGTTAGGCAGATGATATATTTTTGCAGCAAAGAATTATGGGGTATCATATAAGCAACTGATCTTCACACCTTTGTAAAATCTCTCCTATTTGATATTGGGAAAAAGGGTCTTTTCACTTTAGAAGAATACTTTCTAGAAAGAATGGTGAACTGAACTGTTTTGTGACAATTATATCAGAGTTATTTATATTAATATATAATAATTCCAACGATTTTATGTAAAATTAAGAAAATAGCTTCATGCCTTTTATTTTATACCATTTTTGTTTTAACTATATATAAATTAGATTTAAGAGGTAAAATATTTGTGAAATATAAGAAAAAGTGTACCATCGTTATTTACCTCTAAGACTATCCTTCCTTGTTAATCTGAAGATAAATGGCTTAACATTTTTTAATTGATAACTTAAAATTAAGAAATTAAAACATTAATATATATTTAAGTGTATAAAATATGACCACATTTGGTAATAGGCAAAGTAAGACACAAGAAATAAGAGGTACAATTGATTAACATTCTGAAGCATTTCAAAATATCTAATGTGAAAAAAAAGAAACACCTTTTATACATTTCAAATTAACTTTGATAAGCACTTTTTCCCTAATTTTGTCCTCTTTTCACCAAATTGTCAAAAATTGACTGAAAAGTTGAGATTGATTTTAGCCTAATGTTTCTGTGATTTTGTGATGTTTCTTTCATTCTTTTTTTTTGGTAAAATTTTAATATTTTTTTCACTAAATAATATCATTGAGATTTAGTACACTCTGATCTTTAATTATAATAACTTTCTTTCTGACTGCTTCTATGCTTGGAGATCAACACTCACTGGTCAAAAAAAAAAACATATCTATATTACTAGTAGATGTGACTGTCTGGCAGTTGATTCTAATTCTTCATTTCAGACGTTAATGTCATGCCCTTGATTGTCAAACTTGAAAGAAAGCCAAGTAGCATTTTCTGAAAGTTTTCTTCCTGTTTTTCAGTAATCTCTACACCCAACACGGGGCTGCATTTTTTAAAAATTTTATTAAAATCACACTCTCTCTCACACACACAGACACACAGACACACACACACACACACACACACACACACACGCTCACAAACTACTTAAATGGATTGCAATCAATGTTTTCTTCTTCCTTTATATGGAAAAAAAAGATACGTGCACATATTTTCTCCCAAATGAACTGGTATAAACAGCTTCCACGTGTCAAAGTTTTACATAATGATGATTCTAAAATGGCTTAAAATTGCAACTAGTCACTTTCATTAAGCCATGAATATTGAATAGCAATTATTGCTTAATAGGTTTTTTATAAGACACTATTTACAGTACAGCTGCTAAGTTGCTATAAATTCTGCTTGAATGTATCATGCAAATATCAACACCTGTGAAACCTTCGAAGTATTAAGTCACATTCCATAGGGTATTCTTAGTCTAATCTTTCCTGCATCATAACTTTTGAGAGTTTTGCTTATGTACATTCTTTTATTTTACATTTTGCCTCAATAGAATAACATAGATTTATTGCATAAAGGTTATATAGGGGGTTCTATGAATATTGGGTGTTGTTTTGAAGGAAATGATTACTAAGTATGTCAGAGATCATTATCCCCTTTACATTAACTGGACAACTCATTAATAAAAATTGTATGTCAAGAAATAACTACATGACTCTAAATTTAAACTATTGGTTTATTAACTACATTAATAATATGTGCTCATTTTGTTAGAAAGCCTAAGTAATATCATTTAAATATTTTTAAAATATCTTAAATATGTCAAATTATTAGGTATACATAACTAATAAGTGTTAGTTATATTATATTAGCTTCTGTATAGAAAATTATTTGAAAACTGAGTGGCATAAAACCACATTCTCTGATTTAAAATTGCATTAGGTTGCATTCAAGCTGTTGCTTCGAGTTGGAACCATTTCAAGCTTTTCCTGGGGTTTAAAGATCCACTTCCAAGCTCACCCATGTGTTGCTTGGCAGGCTTCAGCAACTACTTGGCTATTAGACCAAAGGCCTCAATTCTTATTACACCATGTGAGCCTCACCAAATGACTGACAGAATATGGCAGCTTGCTCCCTTAGCATGAGTGATCCAGAAGAAAGAGAAAGTGAGCACCCAAGACAGAGGGCAACCACACTCTTCTTGTTACCTAATCTTGGAAATGCATCTCTTCACTTTTATTATAATCGATATAGTAGATGCAAGTCAGTGAGCTTAGCCCACACTAACAGGAAGGTACTACATGAGGGAGTACTACCAGAAGGAAAGGATCATTGAGGAATATGGTAGAGCTACCTACCCACAGATACTGAAATGTTAAAAAGATAACATGTAGGGGTGCCCAGGTGGATCAGTGGGTTAAGCGACCAACTCGTGATCTTGGCTTAGGTCATGATCTCACAGTTCATGAGTTTGAGCCCCGCATCAGGCTCTGCACTGACAAGATGGAGCCGGCTTGGAATTCTTTCTCCTTCTCTCTCTGCCTCTACCCCACTTGTGCTCTCTCTCAAAATAAATAAATAAACTTAAAAATTAAAAAAAAAAGAAAAAAATTAAAAAAAGAATAATATTACAATACTTCCCTTTCTTGGTGGTAGTTTTCTTTCCCACTATGGGAAGAGAGTAATGCTTCAACTGGCAAAGAGTGAAAAAATGTATGGAATCAGTCCCTTTCAAATGTTTCTATGTTTTTCAAGTGTTTTGGGTTGGAATTACTAAATGATTTTTCTTCTAACCTCCCTTTTGCTAATTCCTAGACAAAATCATAACAAAAAAGAAAACCATAGTTTTTCTGTTTCTCTCATTCATAGATTATTATTTTATATTCTCCCCATGGAGACTGATCAGTTTTCTCTACGTTCTCTGGAGGCATAAATTGGTTGCCCAGCTTTTGTCTGTTGTCCATTCTGAATCTATGTTAACTGTGAGCAAGCATGACCGCAGGGCGCACATCTATTTGTGTAGGACTGCCAGGTGTTGTGAGGATAGGTAAGGGAAGCTATAATGACTGATTCCAACCCAGACTGTCTGGCAGTTTGGAAGGAAAAATAAATATTGTAATCTGGGCTCACACTCAAAAGATTATTCCTAGAGATTATTATATTATGATGGCTGGGAGGATAACCAAGTGACCAGAATGAAAATTCTCCGTTCTTGAAAATCATTCTTAGGTTGTTTGAGCAATAGTAGAATAGATGGTATTGACCAGTCTGACTACTCTCAATGCATGACATGTACAATTGGCCATTGTTGCCCCATTTTTCTATTTGTTCTTTAATCTTGTTTTATTTTTTTAAGCTTATTTATTTATTTTGAGAGAGAAAGAGAGCACAAGTGGGGGGGGGCAGAAAGGGAGAGGGGAAAGAGAGAATCGCAGGCAGGGCTCAAATCCTTCAACTGTAAAATCATGACTTGAGCCAAAGTCCGAGTCTTAACCAACTGAACCACCCAGGTGCCAGCTTAATCTTGTTTTAAATGTGTTTCCTTTAGAGCTACAGAAAATGTAAACCATTTTGCATCATTAAATCACTTACTCTTTTTATATCACCAAATAAAATCTGGAAAAAATAAAATCAACTAAGGGATTTTACCTTACGTGTTTGTCATTCATTGTAATTTCAATAATTGATAGCCTTCTAGCAGCAATGACTTTTACAAGAGAAAAGAAACTAAATTGTATTTACCAGTTTTACTGGGAATATATTTATTTGAATATCGTTTTTCCCTCTTAAACATTAAAATAGGAGCACCTAGGTGGTTCAGTCAGTTGAGTGTTCAACTTTGGCTCAGGTCATGATTTCATATCTTGTGAGTTCGAGCCCCATATCCATCATCCATCACACTCACTGCTCTTAGTGCAGAGCCCACTTGGGACCCTTTGTCCTCTTCTCTCTCTGTCCCTCCCCCACTCACACTCTTCCTATAAAAATAAATAAAACATTTAAAAATAAAATGGCTTATTATTTAGAATATTGTGATCAAGAAGCATGTTTTAGAATATTCTTTAAAATTTAGGGAATTATGTAAGAGATTTTTAGAAATAAATTATCACATATTGACCTCCTAACATAAGTACTGAAGCCCCACCGCTACCAGTCACAAAGAAAACACATTTTGCCTAGGAAATAACTCCTCCATACCTCAACTCAGGTACCATTTTCTGCCATAGAAATATGAATTTCCTGCTTGCACTATCACAGACACAATTTTACATTGATTTGGCTTTTTTAAAATTCACAATTGCTTCCTGTTCTACCATTCTTGTGATTTTTTAATGGTTTCATTATTGTTATTTTGTTTATATTGACCTCTTCCATTCCCCATCATCTTGCATAGTTCACTTTTCATAATATATATGGGAAAAATGAATGAACAAAAGAAAGAACAAAAGAAAGAATCCATTGTATGGGTGTGCCATCAACTCCCCACAACATTTTCCAAGTAAGTTTTTCAGTCCACTTTCATTGTACCTTAAGTGTAGCAAACTGTAATTTTCAATTATCTTAAATTACTAAAATCTATCCTATCTTTCTAATGATAGTTTTGGAATCAGAAAAGATCCAGGTTCCACAATCTACTAATATTTGATAGGGCATGACATTTAACTGTAGAGAGCCCTTATCTCTACTTTAGAAACAAAGATTATAATACCCATATTATATTTGAATTTAGTGAGAATTTCTATCTCTCTCTCTCCTCTCTCTCTCTTTCTCTCTCTCTCTCTCTTTGTCTGTGTGTGTGTGTGACTTTCTTTACCTAATCAAGACATATAGTAGACACTCAAAATGTCTGTGTGCTTTCTTTTGATCAGAGATGTTTGTTATTGCACATTAACACATCCTTTCTTGGAAATCTTTCATTCCTTGACACTTGCAATGTTATACTGTATGATTACCCCCTTTAACTAACTTGTGACTAGTAATCTATTGCATTTGTTCACCAAATGTTGAGTATATTTCTCTATTTTCTTCCTTTTCTTCCATTTTTTCCTGTCTCCCATGTATATAAAATTTATATATTGTTCACAGCCTTGATCAAATACTATCATTTCAAAGATTCAGTATGGTAGCCCTGGGGAAAGTTATTTTACCAGTTTCTAAGTTTTCAAAAATATCTTATCTTTTACACTCACTTGCTACCTACCACTTGATGCTTATTTCAGTTTTTTGCATGCACACATTCTGTGGTATAATCCCTGTGGCTTTGGCTTTGTTAAGCACTTTAACTTATCAAGTAGTCATAGCTTATATAGTTTATACTAAAAAAAATTAACCTTTTCTGATGAGCAGGTCAAATTCAGTATCAACTACTTACTCATGGTATATTCTTTAACAACAGTGAAAATCAAACAAAAATAATTACTATAAAAATTAGAAATGTCGTAAATGTTTGGATATCAAGCAATATTCTTATCAATAATCTATTATCAATGAAAAACATCGCAATTAAGGCTAGAAAATGTCTTGAACTAAACTATAGGAAAATATCAAATATTTTTTTTAATTAATGTTTATTTTTGAGAGAGAGACAAAGTACAAGTGGATGAGGCAGAGAGAGGGAAACACTGAGTCTGAAGTGGGCTGCAGGCTCCAAGCTGTCAGCACAAAGCTGAGTGCAGGGCTCAAACTCACTATCTGCAAAATCATGACCTGAGCGGAAATAAGACACTTAACCAATTGAACCACCCAGGCGCCCCAAGAAAATGTCAAATATTTAAAGAAGACATCCAGATGACTAACAGACAGGCACATGTAAAAATGCTCAAAATCACTCATCATCAGGGGAATAGAAATCAAAACCACAATGAGATACCATCTCACACCTGTCAGAATAGCTAAAATTAATAACTCAGAGGACAACAGTTGCTGGCAAGGATGCAGAGAAGTGGAAACCTTTTCACTGTTGGTGGGAATTCATAATGGTGCAGTCACTCTGGAAACAAGTATGGAGGTTCCTCAAAAAATTAAAAATAGAATTACCCTATGACCCAGCAATTGCACTACTAAGTATTTATCCAAAGGACACAAAAATGCTGATTCGAAGAGGAATATGCGCCCCAATGTTTATAGCAGCACTATTGACAATAACCAAATTATGGGAAGAACCCAAATGTCTGATGAATGGATAAAGAAAAAGTGGTATACACACACACACACACACACACACACACACACGTATACATATATATATGTATATCCAATGACATATTATTCAGTGATCAAAAAGAAGGAAATCTTGCCATTTACAACAACGTAGAGGGAACTAGAGTGCACTATGCTAAGTGAAATAAGTCAGTCAGAGGAAAACAAATATCATGATTTCACTCATATATGGAATTTAAACAAAACAAATGACATAGGGGAAAGGAAGGAAAAATAAGATAAAAACAGAAAGGGAGACAAATCATAAGAGACTTTTACACACAGAGAACAAACTGAGGGTTGCTGGAGGGATGTTTGCTGAGGGGAGGAGCTAAATGGGTGAGGGGCATTAAGGTGGGCATTTGTTGGGATGAGCACTGAGTGTTATATGTAAGGGAAGAATCACTAAATTTTACTCCTGAAATCATTATTTACATTATATATTAACTAACTTGGATTTAAATAAAAAATTAGAAAATATGTAAAGACTTTTGATATCTAACTAAATCTGTATTAGTGGGGAATGTATAGCCTTCATAATGGATTTATTAGAAAATGAGAAAGATTGAAAGTCAACACCCTATGTATTCAACTCAAGAAGTTAGAACAGAATTGAAAATTAAAATTGAGAAAGTAGAAGGAAATAACAAATATAAAGAAGGCATTATTGAAATATAAATAAAGTATACAGTAGAGAAAATCAGCTAAGCTAAAGCTAGTTTGTACTAGAACATTTTTTAATAAAAGATATTTACCCTTACCAAGAATGGTCAAGGAAAAAGAGAGGGGATACATCTATAATATCAAACATGGAAAAACGGTACAGGATCAGAGACCTCATAGACATGAAAAAGATCATAAGAACATGTTAGTAACTATTGTATGTTAATGAATATGGTATTTTTGATCAGTTGTACACATTTTTAAATTGTTTATTTATATATTTAGAGAGAGAGAGATAGAGAACGCAAGCAAGGGCGGGGCATAGACTGAGGAAGAGAGATAATCCCAAGCAGGCTCCATGCTGAGCTCATTCTCACAACTGCAAGATCATGACCTGAGCTAATATGGAATTGGAGACTTAACCAACTGAGTCACTCAGGTGCCCCACAAATGTACAAATCTGTAAAAAAAAGACAACTTATCTAAACCAATTCAGAACAAATTTTAAAACCTGAAATATTTAGGTTTTAAAGAAATCAAGACCATATTTTAAACCTTGTGATAAAAAATATCTAGGCTGAGGTGTTTTCATAATGAATTATTTCAGGTATTTACAGAAGAAAACCACAAATACTGTATAAACACTTCTGAATACTGGGATCTGAATTTATTCAAACTAATTGTGATTAATGCACAATATCAGAAGCTGACAAGAATTAAAAAAGACTAGATTTGCAGGCTAATATTGTTCATGAATATACCTGTAAAAAGTTTAACTCAATATTAGCATATTGGGATAATACATCACAGGTCATTGCTATTTATTCTAGGAAAGCAAGCAAGATGCAATTATCAAAGTAATTAATAGAATAAAGAGATAAACATTACAATCTTCTCATGAGACAAGATATGTGTTAAAATTCAATATCCATCAATACCCATTCATAATTAAAAACTCTTACCAAACTGAGAATGGAATGAAACTCCCTTAACCTGAGCTTTACTATCTGAATATTTTTGTATAAATTCAGTCAATTCCTGTTCTGTCCTTTTAGTAAGTTATGATCTCTTTTATTTATTATACACGCTATGTAACCTGTCAGAAAATCCTGTTAGCTCTGCCTTCAAAATATATACGAATGCAACTACTTCTCACCATCTCTGATGCTAGAACCTTTGTCCAATCCACCATCATGTCATGCCTGCATTAACGGAATTGCTTTCTAACTGTGTGTTTTCCTATTTCACCCTTGGCTTATTTCAGTTTACTCTTTGCACAGCTGAAAGAGTGACCCTTTTTACCTCCTCACTTTAATTCTTATGTTCAAACTCTTTAATGGAACTTCTTATCACTCAGGTTAAAAGCCAAACTTTACAATGGCTGATATGACTTGCTCAAGAGCTCAGCCGAGTCTGGGGTTTTACCCTACCTGTAAACTCCAAAGTTAGCCAGCCACTGTGTCATGGATGCTGGCAGAAGACACAAGGCTCATCGGTCAGTGACATAGGACTTTATGACTCACAGCAAAAACAGTAGGCAGAGCCTCATATTTGTATTAGAGCTCTCTATGCCCCTAAAGTCCATGACCCTGTCATGGAAACCAGTTCAGACAGTGGGCTGTGATGCAGGAGAAAAACCTAAAGCTTGAGGATCTCATCACTTTTATAATATGTGGACAAAAGCCTGCTCTTTGTCCAGGAGGAGACATGAATTCCTGTCTCAAGATCACTTGCTGGAAATTCAATCTGAAGAAACAGGCAGAGTAGTGCAGTCATGGTCTATTCTTGGGATACCCAGCAAGAATACGGGGTCAGTACCCATGGTGAGTTTCCTCTTCCAGGAAGCCGACAAATCTGGACATCATTAAAATTCTCACTCTTTCTTGTGTCCTTTGTATTCCTTGCTTATATGGCTCTGGACTGCTCTGCTCAATTTTCTATTTTCTTCAAATAAATCATGTTTCCCTTGCTTTTTTTTTTCTTTTTCTTCCCTCCTCAGGGTGACTTTACTTACAGTGTCCTCTACTTGGAACTTCCATAGGTTACTCCTTTACCTTCTTCAGGTTTTTCTTAATATTAACATGTCAACTCTTAGCTTCTGATTTAAAATCACAACACAATCACCTTTCCTTCTTTATTTTTCCTGGTAGTACTGATTAATTACCATTCTAACTGTGTCTGGAGGGCACTGACATGGATGGTAGGCATTTTCTCTTAAATTTAGAAATTCAACGTCTAGGAATTTATGCTATACAAATAATCAGAATAGACCTCATAAAATTACATTTCATTGTCTTAAGTAGTAATAAATTATTATAACAATAATAGTTGTTATAATCTATATGCCTATAGATAGAGAATATAGAGAATATATGCCTATAGATAGAGATAGAGAATATTTTTGAATATAAATACATCAGACAACTGATACTGACTATCTTTGATGATTATATGTGTGATATTTATTTTCTTACTTATGGGGTTTCCTAATTTCCTGATAGTCCATATTCTTTTCTACTTATGTCATTTTCTTTCAAATTTTTCTTCATGTTGTTGTTATATTGTACACATTTTTCCTTCCTTTTTATGCATTATTAAGAACTATGAAAAGCTTGAGATTTTACTCCACTTGTAAGTTGACAAATTAGCCTGTCTTACTACCATGGATGCTAATAAAGTACCAGACTCCTGAATCAGAGACAAAGAATTTGATTACTCATGACACAGAAAGCAGCATGGAATGTCAGACTTTTTGTCAATCCCTATTACTCCTAGCCCCTGGCGGCAACATGGGTGGGCTTAGCTATGTATATTGCACATATTATGGGTTACATAACAGGAGATAAATTCTGAGCTTAAGCAACCCAATATTTTTATAATGAACAGGAAGCCTTCCTGAGTTTAGCTCATTCTCTTTATTATACTGAGCAGTGAACAAATTTGTCTTTTTGTCCATAGGGAGACATATCACTATGTTCCGAAGCTGTTTGCAATAGATTTATCCTTGAAAAGACTGTCTAGAACACAGGGCAATAGAAGCTATATTTGTAAGATGGGCATACATGGGAGGCTCACATGGAATTCGCTCCCAACATGATTTATGTATAATAATAATGATAATGATAACAATAATAATTGTAATAGTAATATAATTTTGTTTTCTATTTGGAAAGAGAAATGAGATTTGCTGAGACAGAGAGGAGGGAAGGAGAGAGGAAAAAAAGAATTTTATGAATGGATTCTAATTTCAGTCAGGGTGTAATTCTCTGTAGAAGTGACACTAGAGCTGAGATCTGGAAGATTTGGAAGAGATTTATAAAAATTGATTAATATATTTTTTATGGTTGAGTAATATTCCATTCCATATATATGGATGTTTTTTACATATATATATATATATATTCCATTCCATATATATATATATATATATATTCCATTCCATATATATATATATATATGGAATATATATATATTCTGACTTATAAAAGATGTTATATATATATTCTCTGTGTGTGTGTGTATACATATATATATATAACATTTTATAAGTCAGACAGAAAAAGACAAATATCATATAATTTCACTTATATGTGGAATCTAGAAAATAAAACAAATGAACAAACAACCAAATAAAAAAAAATAAACTGGTGGTTGCCAGATGGGAGGGGTGTGGGAAGATGGATAAAAGAAGTGAAGGGGATTAAGAGATACAAACTTCTATTTATAAAATAAATCAAGGAGATAAAAAGTTCAGCATTACAAATATAGTCAGTAATATTGTAATCATTTTGTATGGTGACAGAGTGTAGCTACACTTATTGTGAAGAGCATTTCATAATGTATATAATTGTCATATCACTATTTTGTACACTTGAAACTACTGTATATTGTAAGTCAACTGTACGTCAATACAAACAAAGTTTTACACAAACATGCCAGACAGGACAAACTAGTGTGTAAGCCTGGCACTGTAGATAGCACATGTTGGAACTGAATGCGGAATGGCCTGAGGCACCAAGAGCCAGGGGAGAGCAATGTGACTGGAGGCTGTAGAGATGCGAGCGACAGGCATGCTGTCCTCCAGGTGAGGTGAAGGCCTTCGTTGCTTATCTAAATATCAAAAGGAAAACATTGAAAATTATACTTTTTGTTGCTATTGTTTGGTTGTTTGTCATTTGTTTTTAAGTAGGCTACCCACCCAATGTAGGCTTGAACTCATGACCATGAGATGAAGATTCGCACACTATATTGACTGAGCAAACCAGGTGCCCCTGTTTTGTTGTTTTTTAATCAAGAGAGTGACACGATTGGACTTTTGTTTTAAGAATCTCTTCTGACATCCATGTAGAAAGAGGAGCCAGAAGGGATTGAGAAATTGTTAATGTTTGAAGTATCATGATTTTAATAATATCATAATGACATTCATTCATTTCTGAAGTTTGAGAAAAATTTGACAGTCACACTTTTTGTGTTGCACAGAGGACCTTTTTGCAAATTTATCAATACGTGGACTTGTCAGTACTTCTTAGTTGTCAGTATGTTTTGTAACAGATATAAATGGCTTTTTATGTTGGTTATATCAAAGACTGCTCCCTTGCATGAAGGGTAGAAAGGCACTAGGCACAGAAAAGCTTTCTCAAGTTTACAGTGAGGCAGTTCTTATCATGATATTGGTTAAAAAATCCTGTACTTTTTAATATTCACAGATGGAAATGCAGAAGGAGTAAATTCAATGATTAAAAAAAACATATCTACTGTCATCTATCTATCCTTCCATCCATCCATCCATCCAACTATCCATCTCTATATAAAACAAATAGACTATCTTATGAGGAATTTAAATTAATTTTAAAAATGTAACCTAGTTCTTATTTCAAAGAGATCAGCTAATGCCTACTGAAATTGGCATTTTAGCAACAAAAGTCTTCCAACATTACCTTTTACGTATAAAACAACTTCAGAGGATATCATTTGTGGATGGATTATCTGAAAGAAGCTATATTTAAAAACAATGCTCATGTAAAAGATACAATGAATATTTTAGTGTATATTTGTTTAATCATATTGTTGCTTATAGTTTTGATGTTAATAAACTTAGTCTGAACTTGACTGAAATTATGTGAGGAAGAGTTGAACATGTCAAAGAAAAAGTGCTCTTCAGAATATGACCAATGATTAATATTCAAGAGTATGCACTTTAGGAATTTTCTTGATAAAAGAAAATTAATGTCTTGTCATTATTATCAAAATAATACACGATTAATTAATTAATTAATTAATTAACTCATAGAACATCTCTAATTACATCTTTTTGCATAAATTGTGGATTTATTAACCATTGACGAGTTAAACAAGTCAATGAATTACCATCTTCTCAAGTTGATTTCTGTGGTTCAGGGATATATGTGAACTCCTACAAAATGCATGTCATATGCAAATTTCCAAAGCAATAGCGGTAATGAATATGAAATTTGAGTTTCTGTCACTACTTACAAAACATCACAATTCAATATCCCACTCTATACCTCTATATCCACACACTTTAAATGTGCAAGATGTAGATGAAAAGAGCCAAAAAAGGAAGAGAATAAAAGATCTAAGAGACTAATAGAAGTTGAGAAGACCCAGTAATAGTGGGGAAGCTGGATATTCTCCAAGAATTTTCTGAGTAAGGCCCACTGAGAACCCAATACTGGCTCCTTCTGTTCTTCAAAGGAGAGTATAGGGGCACCTGGGTGGCTCAGTCGGTTAAGCGTCCGACATCAGCTCAGGTCGTGATCTCGCGGTTTGTGGGTTTAAGCCCCCCGCATCGGGTTCTGTGCTGGCAGCTCAGAACCTGGAGCTGTTTCAGATTCTGTGTCTCCCTCTCTCTCTGCCCCTCCCCCGCTCATGTTCTGTCTCTCTCTGTCTCAAAAATAAACTATAAAAAAATTAAAAGTAAAAGGAGGGTAGAACAGTTAGTTGTATCACCTGTAGCAAATTTACCAAAATCAGTATCAGAAAATATATAACAAGTAGTTGATATAAGGGAAATAAACTTCTCAGTGACAATAAACAGATAGCTCTAAACAATGAAACTAGCAGTGTATAGAGAATAGATACTAATTACTGCCAATGATTCATTTTTTTAAATAAATATTTCTTGAGTACTTATACATTAGGGAATATTCTAGTTACAGGGAATATACAACTGAATAAAATGTGTAGAAATATCTGTTCTGAGGGAGTTTATTTCCTAGTGGGGATAACCTGATCATAAACAAAGTTAAATTTTGTGGATGGATATTAAATATCACATAAGTTAATGCAATATAAATTATTTTTATGTGCAACAATGGATTATTTTTAAATGATATTTCAATTACAGGGCTAAAGGCAATACAAAATACTCATAATACATATGAATATAGAAAGACCTGTGTGTGTGTGTATGTGTGTGTTTGTGTGTGCATATCTATATAAGACATTAATGGAATCCCTAAAACGGCTCATTTACTCTCTTTGGCAAGTGACAAGTTGGCATATTTGTATTTAGTGCATAACTAATTAGAGATTTTAAAAAGTAATCTTAACAAAATCTTATCAAATAAATGATATTTGAGGGCAAAAATAAATCTCATGGAAGCATGTCTTATAGGATAATGCATGTTAACTTTCTTGTCTATACTTCATCTTATGATCACTTGACAGGAAATGCAAATGTTTTCCATAAGTGCCTTCTCTGTTAATCTAAGTGTCTGACCTTTTCATAATGCAGTAATTTTTTTTTAGTCTTTTCTCTTTGATTTATCTCTCTCTTGAAAGGCTGCTTTTCTTTTTTTCATTTTTATGGTGCCAGCAGAATTATTAAAGAGCTGTCAATCGAACTATGGCTGTCATTGTCCCTTTTTACAAGGAGAGAATATTAAATAGGACTGTGTCAACTTTGTAAAAATAGCTGCTTTCTGCATGCAACAAATATACTTGTTGCTTATAATAATAAGCACTATAATTAATATTGGTTTATAAAAATCTACACAAATATAGCATAAATAGTAAATAAGGTATATTGACAGCTTTTATATATGTAAGCACTTATTACTTTGTGTTTATGGCTTAATATTTACTGTCTTTCCTCCCCTCTATTCCAATTGTTTTGAGAAAAGAAAAACATATATTTTCTCCATAATTATATTGCAAACTACTTTACTTTTGAAAAGGCAGTCATTTTCTGGAAAAATTTTTCTAATGAAAATCACTCAAATGTATCTAGCAGTAAAAAGATTAAGTCAAAACTAGTGTGTAGAATTAAGGAATAAGAGAGCTAGTAATTTATTAGGAAGAGTCCCAAAAGAGCATAATTCCTCATTGAAACCTTTTAGTTTGTCATTGTTTAAATGAAAAGTTCTTAACAGACTATTGATATTGGTCAGCAGTCACTGTGCATCTGAGGTGTGGACATAGGAAAGATTATTTTTCTCACTCTGTTGATTGATGTATACCTTATACATTAAACATTTGCAAATGTTATATTGAAATCTTTTGAGAACTATGGTCTTACATTCACTTAGACTAGTAAGTTAAGCTGGGTGTGGTTTGGGGATCAACTTGAAGGGAAAAGCATATTCTTATGAAATCCCTTATATTCCAGTTGAGAAAGTGAAGTAATATAAATCTTGCTATTGTGTTTAAATGAACCAACACATACCAAGAGGTCTCAGGAACTAAACAGGTATTTGAAAAGAAAGAGTTCTTATTTTAGAAAGAAATTACATAGAAATGGCACATTTCTAAAAAGAAAAAGTTTACCAGGATTCACAGCCTCACTGTAAGGATTTTCAAACTATTGAAATATCTATGTTCCTTCAATCTATCATATTAAAATTTTCTGAGGAAGATCCTAGCTCAGAAAAAAAGATTAAAAAAAAACACACAAACAAACAAGCCAAGACTGATTTAATGAGTTGATTAGCAATTACCCTGCATCTACTACAATGTGGACACAATTAGGAAAGAAAAGAGTCACAGCAATTCAATTCCTGAAACACTTTGACATTTCTGGGAATAAAGTGAAGATTTATTCACTTTATTTCATGATCAGGATCTCTTCCTTCAGAATTGTTTAACTAGATGGCAATGAATGCCTGAGAGGCAATGGAGTTAATGTAAGGTAATATCACATATTGCATACACAACATGAAATACTGCCATCACTTTTCCAAAATGTTATGACTAACAGAATCAAAAGTTGATTTTAATCATTATATAATGTTTAATGAACCAATGTAAACGTTTGACTATCAAATGTGAGTCCAAAAAGGATTTTGTTTGTTTGTTTTTGTATTAACTTTATAGGATATTTTTACTAGTCAAAGTTGCAAACTGCTATTACAAAAGAAAGTCTTTAGTACCTTCCTGTACTATTTCTGCACATAATGAATCCCACAGTGCCTATCTGAGCCTCTTATTAGACATTCTTTTTTGTGTGTGTGTGACTTGCAGCTATGAAATACATATTGAATCTTTCTTTAGGGAACTTAGCAACCACTGCCACAGGCCACGTTACACCTATATTAAGGGACTTACACACTGCAAAACTTGAAATGAAATTATTCCAAATTTTTCTACTTTCACATATGAACAGAATGTTCAATCTAGAGACAAGCTAGAAACTTTAAGACAATAAGAATGATGCGATCAAACAGAAGATTCTTGACAGATGTAATGAAATCATCAACCAGCTTGAAAAGAAGCAGACTGCAGAGAAGGAAGAAAATATATATATATTATATAATATGTATGTTATATATATGAAAAATATATTAATATATATTGCACTGTATAATTAATATATATAAATGCAAACATTAACTATTGGGACTTCATCAAGATAAAAAACTTCTACATTTGAAAGGAAAAACAAAACTAAAAGGCAGCCTATTGGGAGAAGATATTTGCAAATGACATATCCAATAAAGAGTTAGTATCCAAAATATATAAAGAACAAATCAAAGTCAACACTCCCCAAAAACAAATAATCCAGTTAAGAAATAGCCAGAAGACATGAATAAAAATTTTCCAAACTAGACATCCAGATGACTAACAGACACATGAAAATATGTTCAACTTCACTCATCATCAGGGAAATACAAATCAAAACAACAATGATATATCACCTCACACCTGTCAGAATGCCTAAAATTAACAACATAAGAAACAACAGGTGTTGGCGAGGATGCTAAGGAAGGGGAACCATCCTTCACTGTTGGTGGGAATGCAAACTGGTGCAGCCACTGTGGAAAACAGTATGGAGGTTCCTCCAAAAGTTAAAAATAGAACTACTCTATGATCCAGAAATTTCACTAGTAGGTATTTACCCAAAAGATACAAAAATACAGATTTGGAGGAATACTTGCAGACCAATATTTATGGCAGTATTATCAACAATAGCCAAACTACAGAAAGAGCCCAGATGTTCATCAATAAAGATGTGATATATGTACACACACACACAGCAACATCTATTCATCTATCTATCTATCTATCTATCTATCTATCTATCTATCCGTATATATGGGATATAGATAACCCATGTGAATTTTATATATATATATGTATATATATATATACACATTTATACACATTTAGGTCTTTCATCCATTTTGAATTTATTTTTGTGTAAGTTATAAGAAAGGTCACAGTTTCATTCTTTTGCAAATAGCTGTCTACTTTTACCAGCACCATTTGTTGAAGAGACTGTCTTTTTTCCAATGGATATTCTTTCCTGCTTTGTCAAAGATTAGTTAACCATATAATAATGGATACATTTCTGGAGTATCTATTCTGGTCTATTGATCTTGTGTCTTTTTTTGTGCCAGTATCATGATGTCTTGATGACTACAGCTTTGTAGTAGCTTAAAGTCCAGAATCATAATGCCTGCAGCCTTACTTTTCTCTTTCAGGATTGTTTTGGCTATATGGGGTCTTTTGCGTTTCCATGCAAATTTTAAGATTGCTTGTTCTATCTCTGCAAAATTCTTGCGGTATTTTTATAAAAGTTGCATTAAATGTATAGATTGCTTTGGGTAGTATTGATATTTCAACAACGTTTGTTCTTCCAATCAGTGATCATGTGATGTTTTACCATTTATGTCCTATTCAATGTCCTTCATACATTTTCTATTGTTTTCAGAGTACAGATCTTTTACCACTTTGATTAGAGTTATTCTCAGGTATCTTAAGGTTTTTGGTACAATTTTAAATGAGATCAATTGCTTGATTTCATTTTCTGCTGCTTCATAATTGGTGTTTGAAATACAACAGATTTCTGATTTTATATTTTATAAGCACTGTATTATAAGTGGCAAATGTAATGTCTTATTAGAACTGTATTTAAAATTGGAAAAAATTATATATGTCTGTTAAATAGGGCTATCACCTCTCTAAATATAATCCAGGAGGGTATTTTCCAGACTTTGAGGGAACAGTTCATTAGTTACTAAATTATTAAAAGTTGAGAATTATTTTTGTAGTGCAAATAATTATGACATAAATGCCTGTTGTTAATTTCTTCTGCTGCACCTTTGGGGAAGAGGTCAGAGGTCATAGGGAAAGTGCAGAAGTTAAAATATCCCTTCCCAGCAGTTAGGTTGCATGGAAATGAAGGCAGCATTTTAAAATTCTGTCAAGAATAGAAGTCTGAAAGCTGGGTTCAAAGAGTTCATTAGAGAGAACAGATCTCAAACCTTTCCACAAAGTTATTTCAAATGGTATCTGGAGAATGTAGCCTGAAGAAAATGCCAAAGGTGACAATTTTCTGTTAAAAGATGTATAATTTTCCTCATATCCTCAAGAAAACCGAAGTTCTGCAGCTGTAGCCATGCATGCTGTGCGGCTCTGAGTATGCCGACAGGATCCTATGAACCCACAGGGTTCTCATGGTTGTTGAATACAAAACTCAATGAATAATTCATAAGCTGCACTTTAATTTCTTCTCATGTTCTATATTTAGCAAAGCTTCACCAATTATTCAACATCTGCATTCCATTCCAATCTAAGGGTTTGTAAAATTTAGGGATTTTTATATCATAATTTATTTTCTCTTGATGACAATGATAGAGACGTTGTTCGAACAATAATCTTCCCATAAAAAAAATCTCTAAACTTTGAAAAGAAATCTGTCTACTAATCGTTCACTCAAGTGGTTGTGGAAATTTATGTATGTAATTTGAGGAAGAAAAATGGTAGATGATTTCTCAGGAGGATTGAGATATACTTGCACCCTTGCTTAACGTGAATTATTTTTAAAAAAGTTTAATGCCTTAATGTGATTTATATTAGTTATCTTAAAATAGAATGGATTTTGAAGCCCTCATCTTGCATATTAAGAAATTCACAAGCATGACATTGACTTCAGTGTATATTTTGCTGAGAATGATATTTCTGCTTTCTTTATTTCTTCACACTTTTAAGTCCAGGATTGCAGTTCTAGACTTAGGGAACTTAGAGAAGTTAATAATTATTTTTTTAAATAAATTGTACTTAGAATTGTTGAGTTGATGTCTGGCTTGAAATTAAGAAGATTAGGAATTACTTTCTACCCTTTTCTTTTTTGTCTATGTTAAAATGAGATCTATTTTAGATATTACTGCCTATATTGCTTTAAATATCTGTTATGTATGGCAAATATTATGTTTAGCAGATTTACTCTCAAGTTTCAGTGGTATGACACAATAAAAATTAATTTATTATGCACCTATTAAACCAAGAAAGGTATTCTTTCGTAACGGGAAGCTCTCTTTCTTCTCTTCAGGTAAGGATAAGACTCGTACTATAAGCATGTTTATAGAATTCCCTTTCCTACAAAAGCCATAGTAGTACATAAACATGGATCTTTATTTATATCCATTGAAGATTGTGGGACAGTATTACTATAATGGTATATTTGGTCTATCATTGGAAAGTAATTTTAAAAACTCAGGAATACTGGAAAGGACATATATATAAAATAAAACTGTAAATAAATTAATACTTATCCAATGTGGGAGCTTCAGCATACAACCTCAATGCTTGCCAATCTTCCATGCTACAATCTACAGCATAATTCCTTCTCTAAACTTGGATGTCTGGATAATATGCCAATAGGATCAAAATAAGCCAAAGGCTTCTTTGCTGTTTACAACCATATTCTAAGTAATTCAAGTTTGACTTTTATCATACCAATGCAAACAAAAATAAACAAAAGAAACCCAAGAAAATAAACTTCCAAAAAGAAACACAGAGTAGACAAATATTATTTCATCGAAAGTCTACAGTTGCATTGCAGAAGAGTAGGCTACGCATTTGACCTTCTCTTCAATACAGAAAGATAGTGACCAACTTTCAGAAAAGCTTCTTTCAGGCCAGTTTATCTTGGTCTTGTGATCCATGTGACCCGATGCTAAAGATTCACAAACCTTTAATCAGCCCAGCAATTGCACTTTTCAGGCTTTGGTCAGTAAAATAACAGTAAACATGATAAATCATTAGCCATCATTGATGGCTAATCAATGCTGCCTTGAAGGCAGCACTAATGGGGGACTTGGGAAATGTAGAGTGCTCTTTGCTGTATGTTTTATTGCCTTTAAATTGGTCAAAAAGAAGGAAGGAAGGAAGGAAGGAAGGAAGGAAGGAAGGAAGGAAGGAAGGAGAAAAGAAAGAAAAGAAAAGAAAAGAAAAGAAAAGAAAAGAAAAGAAAAGAAAAGAAAAGAAAAGAAAAGAAAAGAAGAAAAGAAAATAAGAAAGAAGAAAAGAAAATAAGCTGTCAGAAGGGCAAGAGAGACTGTGGCAAAGTATCTGTCAAAGGAAATTAGCATGAGATTGTAGATTAAATCGATTTTATTATTCTAAAAAGTTAAGTGAGAAACAAAAAAAAATGCAGTATATTTGAAATGTTTTTAAGAGTTAAGGTATTGTTGAAAAGAAGATGCCTATATAAATCATTCTTCACCATTCATTGTAAAGAGCCAAGTTGTTCCTTTCCTGATGCTTGCTTCCTAGATTAGCGGTGGAGAACATGTTAAAAAAAGAGTCATCAATAGATGGAAAATGCTGAGGGAAATAATGTAAAATACCCTTGTCATGTTTCTTTATCCTATCTTATAGTATAAATAATTGGTAGGAAAAATAAGACTTGTTTCAATTCAGAACCAATTTTATTATTTTATTCTATTCAAATTGACTGACTTTTTAAAAAGTTTATTTATTATATTTTGAGAGAGCAAGGGAGAGTCTGAGAGTGAGTGGAAGAAGGGCAGAGATTTAGGGGTGGGGGAGAATCCTAAGCAGGTTCCCGCCGTCAGTGCAGAGCCTAACTTGGGGCTCAATTTCACAAACTTGGGATCATGACCTGAGCTGAAATCAAGTCAGACACTTAACCTCTTAACGAACTGAGCCACCCAGGTGTTCCGAATTTACTGGCTTTTAATTTTTTTCAGTATTTCAATCATTTACTTATTTTTAAAATAAAATTTTAAAATTAATTTTAATTGATTTTTTAAATTAAAATTCTTTAATTAAATTCATTTTTTTCACTTCCAAATTTTTATTTAAATTCTAGTTAGTTAACATGTGGTGTAACATTGTTTTCGGGAGTAGAATTTAGCGAATCATCACCTACATAACAACACCCAGGGCTCATCACAAGTGCCTCCTTAATGCCCATCACCTATTTAATCTACCCCCCTCACCTCCCCTCCAGCAACCCTCAATTTTTTTATATTGTTAAAAGTCTTTTATGGTTTGCTTCTCTCTTTTTCCACTCTTTCCATATCTTCATCTATATTTTATTAGCTCTACATGAGTGAAATCATATGGTATTTGTCTTTCTCTGACTGACTTACTTCACTTAGCATAATAAACTCTAGCTCCATCCACATTGTTAACAAATGGCAAGATTTCATTCTTTTTCATGGCTGAGTAATATGGCAAGCCATGTGACTTTTAACAAAGACTTACTTTGCAAATAATTTAAAGCAAGTTTGTCTAGTAAGAAAATAATGCTGTAGAATTTCTGCTTTTTTTTATGTTTACTTTTTGAGAGAGGGAGACAGAGCATGAGCGATGAAGGGGCAGAGAGTGAAAGGGAGACACAGAATCTGAAACAGGTTACAGGCTCTGAGCTGTCAGCAGAGAGCCCAACACAGGGCTGAACTCGGGAATGGCGAGATCATGACCTGAGCCAAAGTCAGATGCTCAACTGACTGAGCCACCCAGACACCCCTAGAATTTCTGCTTCTTAAGTACACATAGACCTAAGATAAGAAAATAGGAATCACCCTTAGTGTTCAACCAGGGAGTCCTATTCCCTCTCCTGGTCCCTTCCTCTTTTTGCTTTCTTTCTTGTTTGCTTTCTTTCACACACCCATTCAATGAAATTTACTGACTACTTACTTTGTTCCAGGCTCAGTGAAGCGTACTGGAGAAAGAAAGAGGAATTGTGCTTAAAATGTGAAAAGATTCATAGAAAGAAAAGAGAGCATGTGTAAAGTTTTGGAAAAGATGAACAGAGATTCCTGGTGTAATGCAATGGCTTCTCTCCTGTCAACCCTGCATGTCATGGAAATATATTATTTCCTATCACATGACACTTAGTCCACCTAACTACTCTCTTTCAACTTGTCCCCAGTGACTACTCCTAAATGCAGAAAGAAGAAAGAAAGAAAGAAAGAAAGAAAGAAAGAAAGAAAGAAAGAAAGAAAGAAAGAAGGAAGGAAGGAAGGAAGGAAGGAAGGAAGGAAGGAAGGAAGGAAGGAAGTCCCCATTACCTTTATCAGTTGTTCTTCTGCCAATTAAATTTAAGTCAGATGAAACACGTTGATATGGGCTGTTGTTTTTATTGTTTAACTATGAAATAGCAACTTTATCATTTTCCACTCTTCACAACTCTAGCACTCAGTTTCCCTAACAAAAGTAAAGTGAAATATAAAAATGATGGCATAATTCACTGACACAGAGGGTGAGTTTAACGCACATAGATTGGGAAGACCAGAACTGTTCTCTACTCACTGAAGAATAAATTAGATCTGAGAGTGTTTTTGCTTTTTTGTTTTTGTTTTGGTTTTGGTTAAGATGAAGGACATATTTGCAGACTAAGGCAGCCTTGTGATATTTGAAGGACAGTATGTAAGTCCCAAGATGTTCCCATGTACCATACGTTTCTTCTTTAGATGTAAAGGGGCTCATTAGAGTAATCATAGGTCAAAACACACTCTCAATGTGAATGCCTGCATAGGAATGAGTAAGACATCTCTCTAAACCAGAAACTCCATTATTACAACTCCTTTGTTGTGAAAAAGATAAAATACCTCTTCTTGCAAGTATCCTTCCTCTAGTAGCCTGAATGGTTGCCACAAACATATGTCCATATCCTAATTCCCAGAATTGGTATTGTCTTTTATGACAAAAGAGTGAATATTACCTTAGATGGGGAAAAAATGTGATTAAGTTAACGATCTTGAGAGGAGGAAGTAATCTTATATTATTGGAGTGGACCTTAAATGGAATCACAACATGTCCTTTTAAGAGAGAGACAGTGAATTTGACACAGACACAAGGGGGAAGACCCTGTGAAGAAGGAGTAGAGAAAGATGGATCACAAGCCAAGGAAAGATAGTCACCACTTAGAGTTTCCCAAGAGAGTCTATTTCTGCCAATATTTTTATTTTAATTCAGGAAAACTGGTTTTGACTTTTGACCTCCATAATTATGAGAGATTCAACTTCTGTTGTTTTTTTATTTTATTTTTAATTTTTAAAGGTTTATTTATTTTTGAGAGAGACAGAGACAGAGCATGAGCTTGGGAGGGGCCGAGAGAGAGGGAGACACGGGATCTGAAGCAGGCTCCAGGCTCCGCGAGCTGTCAGCAGAGAGCCCAATTCTTTAATAACCTGATGGCTAGCAGATTGACAGCTGCACATTTGGCATGCTTTGTTTTTTGAGGTTTTATTTTTCATTGCAAATTTATTTGACAATGTGCAGTAAATTTTAAAAACTTGCATCTAGTTTATGAATAAAGAACCATTTAAAGTAGAAACAAAACAAAACAAAACAAAACCACAAACCCAGGAATCTTGAGATCATAATCTGAGCTGAAGTCAGATGCTTAACCGACTGAGCCGCTCAGGCGCTCCAAACTTCTGTTGTCTTAAACCAGAAAGTTTTTAATAATGTATTACAGCAAACATAGGAAAAAAATACATTCCCAAATTTTGGAAACTGTATTTCTAGAAGTATGATCTAACCAAAAGAAAAGCAGGAACGTGAGTGAGTGAACTGCACATAGGTCAAAATGTTTTACTAGGGTTTCTCCAGAGGATGCTGTGCTTATATTCAATTTATATACAGTCCCAGAGGCGATGGAGATAACCTCTCTGGCTGCCCAGCTGCTTGTTTACAAATGGTGGGACTCAACAGAAGTTAGAATTATTTTGTAGGCCACGAAAGGTAGACTGTAAGTGGCTCATTATCTCCCAAACTTGGAGCTAGGAGAAATAGCAGAAGCAGGAAAGGAGTGGGTATCAGGCACAACCATGTTTAGTAATTGTCATAGGACTAAAATACAGACTCAGAACTAGGAGAGCATGAGAAAGGAGGGGTTAAATGAGAATGATAAGCATATGGATAGCTGTTAAAATTCAACTGATAAGGGGCACCTGATTGGCTGAGTCAAAGAGCTTACAACTCTTGATCTCACTATTAGGAGTTCAAGCCCCATGTTGGGCGTAGAGATTACTTAAATAAACTTGTGAAAAAGAATATACTTGATAATTAAATAAAATGTCTAAGTTACAAAAGGAGCCTGTAGGACACCAAACAGGTGGTGAACATGTGCTGAGGGAGTCGGAAAATATTTTGACATCAGAGTTGTGACCTCAAAGTTAGTAGGAAGTTGCCAGATAAGCTCTAAATTGTCCTTATTACTTTTTGGACCATAGGAAAACCTCACTACAAGCTATGATTATCTTTTTTTTTTCCTCCAAATTCTGAACTTCATGAATTTAATGACTCTCCCACCTGGTACTTCCAGATTGCAAAATACTTTCTGGACATATTATAAGGTATATCTATGAGTAAGTCAAAAAACAATATTTAGAAAGGTAAATAGCTACTATTGATAGGTTAGAGGATGACAAGTTATTGTGTTAGCTAGTAGTAGTGTTGCAATAATGCCTAATTCAGTTCCTAAGACATGGTAAGTAGCTGTAACTATGAGTAATAATACATTATACATTAAAATGTAACTGTTTTAAAAAGGCATTTCTGATAACCTGTTCAGTATTGTACACATTATTGATGTTGCTTCTTGAGGAAAATATTCTTTTCTGGCATATTTTTTTAAGTTTATTTATTTACTTTGAGAGAGAGAACCAGGGGCAGAGAGAGAGGGGGGAATAGAGGATCCAAAGTGAGCTCTGCTACAGCAGAGGGCCAGATGCAGGGCTTGAACTCAGGAAGTGTAGATTATGAACTTGCCAAAGTCAGACACTTAACTAACTTAGCCACTCAAGCACCCCTTCTTTGGCATATCTGATTCTATTCCTTATTACATTAGAAGAGTCCCACACATGCTTACAAGTACATGCTTACAGGACAGGAACTGAATGAAATCTGTTGGAGAGGAAGATACTATGGAGTCAACAACTCCAAACTTTCTTTTTAATTTTACTAATTACTTAACCTGAAAAATAAGAGATAATGTAAGAGCTAATGCATAGTGAAGGTTTTGTACTCTTACCCTTTTTCTCAGCCTATAAATCAGACTCAAACAAAACATGGGAGTTCCTTTCTCCTTTCTTGTTTCTATAGCTTTCCTTTTCCAATGAAGCTTTAAGCAAGGAAGAGGTCAATATCCATGACTTTTATAAAGCTGACACATGAAGAAAAAGGTGTTTTCCTTCTCTGAACTTTGAATGAATTTTAGTGACTATTTTCTTAAATAAAATATGGTATTTAATTATCAAATGCTTCTGCAAAAGCTGTCAGTTCTATTTGTTGAAGAGTAGCTAAAAAATATTTCCTTCTGCTTAGAAAAACAAAAAGGATCAAAAGAATTTTTCTTAATTAAAATACATTTTTGTGGGGGCGCCTGGGTGGCTTAGTTGGTTGGGCGTCCGACTTTCGCTCAGGTCATGATCTCGCGGTTCGTGGGTTCGAGCCCCGCGTCGGGCTCTGTGCTGACAGCCAGCTCAGAGCCTGGAGCCTGTTGCAGTCTGTGACTCCCTCTCTCTCTGACCCTCCCCTGCTCGCGCTGTCTCTCTCTCCTAGAAATAAATAAAAAAATATTTTAAAAAAATACATTTTTGTTTTGAGTTGTACAAGTTCTTTATAGATTTTGGATATTAACCCCTTATTGGATAATACCATTTGCAAATATCTTCTCCCATTCACTAAGCTTCCTTTTTGTTTTTTTGTTTCCTTTGCTGTGAAGAAGTTTTCTACTTTGGTGTAGTCTCAAGAGTATATTTTTGCTTTTATTTACCTTGCCTCAGCAGACATATCTAGAAAAATGTGGCTATGATTGATGTCAGAGAAATTACTGCCTGTGTTCTGTTCTAGGATTTTTATGGTTTTAAGTCTGATGTCCAGCTCTCTCATACATTTTGAGTTTATTTTTGTGTATGATGTCAGAAGATGGCCCAGTTGGATTCTTTTGCATGTAGCTCTCTACTTTTCCTAGCAACATTTACTTAAAAAAAAAAATCTTTATTGCCTATTTTAACCTCCCTTGACATAGATTAATTGACCATATAATTGTGAGTTTGTGTCTAGGTTGTCTATTCTGTTCCATTGATCTATGTGTCTATTTTTGTGCCAGTACCATACTGTATTGATTACTACAGCTTTGTAGTATTTCTTGAAATCCAGGATTGTGATACCTGCAGATTTCTTCTTACTTTTCAAGATTTCTTTAGCTATTTTGGGTTTCTTGTAGTTCCAACCAAATTTTAGTATTATTTGGTTTAGGTCTGTGAAAAATGCTGTTGGTATTTTGAAAGGGATTTCATTGAATCTGTAGATTGCTTTGGGTAGTAGGGACATTTTAATAATATTAATTCTTTCAGTTCATGGGCATAGAATCAAAAAGACAATAAATAACATGCATTGATGAGGATGTGGAGAAAAAGGAACCCCCATGCAACATTGGTAGAAATAGTGTTGGTGTTGAACATTTTTCAACTGTTAAGTGAAACTGATCTAGAAAAATATGAAATATAGGATGTGGTTTTCCATGACTTTGAAACTTTTTATACACATTATGTCAGGAAAAACATTAGTGACAAAGTAAAAAACTGACCACTTGAAGTCCTTATCTGATAATTACAAGCACGAGACACTTGAGCAAGATAATCAAGCTCTCTCAACCTCTGTTTCTAACTTTAGAATTTGTAGAATAACACATATTGTATATGATTGCTAAAATAATAAATACTGCAATATATGTATCTAACACATAATAGGGTATCAATACACATGAAAATTTAACGTTTAATTTGTGTCCATACTTGATTTATTTCTTAAAATGTTTTATGATATTTTATTGTCTTCCCAACAAAAAGTAACTTTCCAGCTTTCCTTCAATTGAATACATTTATACCTACATGTTAATTAGATGATTGATTTATTATATAAGTTCATTAATTCCCAATCTTTTGTTCTGTATTTTGCTGAAAATAGATTCATGGACATATTTAATCTGCAATAACTCCCCAAATGACTAAAGCTTACACACTCGAGATCCTTTGTATTTGAATATACTTTTTCCATAGCTAAATGAAGAGGGCTTTAGTAATTAAAATAACGTTTGAAATTAAGGATGTGGAAACATCAAGGACGAAGACCACTACAATCTGAATTTGATATCATCTACACTTTATACATTTTGAACTTTTAGTACTCATTCAGTCCACTGGGGGCTAGATTGAGAAAGAGCTTAAAGTGTAATTTATAGTTACACCTATTTTGAACTTTGAAGTTATATGCTGATGTCTTTAATAATTGTGAATATTTTCACTGCTAAATAAAAATTACTTGACAGACTGTATCATTAAAATATCATTATAACTTGTCCATGGTTTCAATCTTGCGATGATACCGTAGCTTTCAAATAAAGTCCGGGAAACATTCTTTGATAGAAAATTAGCCTCGCTGATTGGTTTGTTGTATTAGTAACATCTACGTTCAATTATAGTTGTTAGCCTCACTTAAATTGTATTCTACTTAAGTAGTAATATAATTCTAAGAAATTATTTTAAGATGTGTTCAAAGAAAAGTGTGGGACATTATAAATTACCCTTGTCTCCTTAAAGTCTAAATTCTGATGTTTGATTTTATGTTCTGTAAAAATACATACTTTTTAAATCATTGATTAGTTTGTTTTCTGGCAACATTGCTGATTCATATAAGTTGAGTTGAAAATACAGTTCATGGTGAAAATTTATTACTACAGTCAGTTTTTAGAATGTATTCAATTTATGCTATGCATAATTTTTAAAGATATCTTTTATTAATTATTCCTATCACAGAGTTCTGAAATACATCTATAAGTGAGCTTTTTCTGTGAATCTTAGTTCTTTGTAAAATATATGGAGCACGTAGATTTTTCTGTTCAGATTGCAACATAAGCCCCACCAACTTATTTTTACATAATATTTATAGTTTAGTAGCCATAGTAATGTCTTCTAGTATAAATGAATCCTTGTTTTGTATTTCTAAAATATGTCTTTTTAATTTAAATTAAAATTGATTGCTTATGCCTTGCTTCATTCCTTAAACTGCTGTTACGTACAGTACAAAAAATCATACGAATCCAATAGCAGCCACAACAGTATTAGTAAGTTCTGCACAAGGTTCTCAAACATTCATGCATTTGTATTGTACTAAAAGATAATTTCCTGCACGTTGCTAATACCATTTGTCCTTTTCTAAGGCCCATGGCAAAAGAAGTAATAAGAGCAGTTTCATTTCTTGGAGTTATAACCAATAATTTTTCCACAAGTGTGGCAGTACTTAAAAAAAAAAAAAAAACTGATTGCCCACAGGAATTGAAATGCTGGGTATACTAACCAGACAAGAAATGCATCACATCAGGCTTCCCTCAGTTGAGATACTCACAAAGTACCTGTTTTATCAAAATATAATAAAATTGTTTTGTTGAAACAAAGTTAATATAACTGCACATAGAAAGAAGCAAATACGCTTAAGAAACTAAGACTTAAATGCTGACTCCCTATATATGAGGTAAATACATAAAAAATTGGTATTTATTTCTGCTTGCATATTTATGATCTAAAGAACTGAAAATTTACAATGCATCATGCCATGTTTTAGAGAATACAGTTTTAGAAAATACACAATTATTGATAATATAAATACCATATATTATTTATCTTTATGATTTGTTGGTGATTTGTGATACTGTAATACAAGTGTTATTTGATTCTTAGTATACTTTTGTAGAAATCATGCTTCTTTAAACAAAGCTATACTTTATCTTCCCTCTTTCAATAGTTATAACAAGACTGGGCTTCCTCCACACTTTCATTTGCTACCTTGAAATAGCTGAAGTTTGCAACTTCAACATTTCAATCTGTCTCTTGCCCTACTCAATGCCTTCCTTCACACCATAATGATATATTTGTTTCACTTGGTAACACTGTCAAGTTCTAAAATCATAACATATGGCCCATATGCACTGCCTATGCCTCTAATTTTTGAGTGCATTGGTATAAGTAATTTTATTAAAGATTTATAGACTCACAGAATGTTCAAGATCAAATGATCCATACTTATGGAGCTTAGCATTGTATAAATGAAGAAATTAAGACCGAGGAAGGTTACTGACTTGTCAAGATGATTAATAACATGGTCATGTATAAAAATTAAATCAAATTGGAATGAGATTTTTTTTTTCTGCTAACCATTTTGGTAACATCGTTTGTGCTCTATCGAAAATCAATGGAAATCTTAAAACATGAACATTGTGTTCAAATTATATTGTTAAAATGTGCAAAATGATTAACTAAACAGAGACCCAAATAGACTATAATTGAATAAACAGATATAGCAGTAATTAACATTGTAGTCATTAGAGAAATAAAAGACTGTTGAGCTTTCGTGTATGACTGCTGCTTCCAGTTTTACACTGGGAAGACCAGAGTAAAAGGTAACTCAGGAGCACAGGATACAGCTCAGTAATAAAAAGTGGATTCAATTGAACTGCTCCCGAGTAAATCCTGTAAAGGAGCATTAGCAATAGTGTACATTCTTTTTGGTAGTTTAATTTCCCGGCTACTAGCAACATAACAACAGGTATATTGGTATGAAACTAACCTACTGACTAAATGGTAGAACATTTAAATAAGATTTCAAGCAAAATCCTTGACTTTGTGCATCATAGAATATCATTTAATTGTTTCATTTCTTTGGGTTCAAAAATACAATTTTTTTCGGCTTTTTAAGGGGAAGGATTATGGTCATATATAAGATGCCATGATAAAGTCAGTAAATAAATTTTTAACTCTAATCTTCAAAAATTGAAGAATATATTTTGAAAAATAGTTATATTAAAGGTAGACCTTTAAGAAGTTCATTTTAGCAGAGTTGCTATTGGAAGAGTAATCTCTAAATAACTTCAGAATTTTGTAGGCAGCTTGAGCTTTGCACTTCATTAAAGGGGGCAAATTTTATTGCCCTATTTGAGAATAATTCAAAATAATTAACTGGGAGATGCCTGGGTGGCCCAGTTGTTTAAGCGTCTGGCTTCTGATTTTGGCTCAGGTTATTATCCCTAGTTTGTGAGTTTGAGTCCCTCATCCAGCTCTGCACGGATAGCATGGAGCCTGCTTGGGATTCTCTCTTTCCCTCTCTCTCTGCCCCTCCCCGCTCAAAACAAATAAACATAGGGGCACTTGGGTGGCTCAATCGGTTAAGCGTCAGACTTTGGCTCAGGTCATGATCTCAAGGTTCGTGGGTTCGAGCCCCACATCAGGCTCTGTGCTGACAGCTAGCTCAGAGCCTGTAGCCTGCTTCAGATTCTGTGTCTCCCTCTCTCTCTGATCCTCCTCTGCTCATGCTGTATCTATCTCTCTCTCAAAAATAAATAAAACATTAATTTTTTAAAGTTAACATTAAATTTTTTTAATTTAAAAATCAAAATAAATAAACTTAAAAATAACCAAAATAATTAACTACTAAAATACTTTCAAAGTTTCACAATATTTTATATTTAGAATACACAGAATAATATGCCAGTGATACTTTTGTTTATGATGGTTTCTTACCTGTCATTCCTCCTGCTAAAGTGCCAGACAGTCATGCTGATGGCCTGAGCCAGCTCTGCCTTTTTCTAAGCCTTTCACTTTGCCCCTCTTGGTCTGTACATTGAATGCCATGAATTTGTGTCTCACTTAGAAACATGATTGTTCTTCCCTAAACAGGACCTTCAAAATATAATTAAAAGTCGAGCAAAAAAAAATCTCCACTTTTACATATTACATACACTGCATAGATACCACCTTAAGTCTTAGAAATTTTCATCTACTTCACTAATTTTCCTAAGAACAAGACAAATATTTTAATAGACAAGATTGTCAGTAATGTGAATTTTGAGGAGCATTCTGATGCCAAACCAAAAAAAAAATCTGAATCACATGATATCTTTGATAAAATAGAGTCAAGAATTCAATAATGTCTTCCATGAACATTGGGGTACATGTGCTCCTATGCATCATAGCAGCACTCTCAACAATAGCCAAAACATGGAAAGAGCCTAAGTGTCCACAACGGACGAATGGATCAAGAACAGGAGGTTTATCTATATGACGCAATACTACATGGCGATGAGAAAGAATGAAATCTGACCATGGGTAGCAACATGGATGGACCTTGAGGGTGTTATGCTGAGTGAAATAAGTCAGGCAGAGAAGGAACAATACTATATGTTTGCACGTATAGGAGGATTAGGAGGAACTTGACAGAGGAACAAGGGGGAGAAGAAGAGGGGAAATAGTTGGGGAAAGGGAGAGAGGCAAACCATGAGAGACTCTTGAATGCTGAGAACAAACTGAGGACTGATGGATTTTGGGGAGAGGAAGGAGATGGGCATGGAGGCAGGCACTTGTGGGGATGAGCACTGGGTGTTATATGGAAACCAAGTTGACAATAAACTATTTGTTTAAAAAAAATGTCTTCCATGGTGAATAGAGTGAGTAGACAAACAGCTAGCTGCCAGGTTGAGCACTGCTCAGCACTAAAGGGCACCATATGTATGTTCTACTATGAGATGTATGCAAAGTCTTGCCCAACTCCTCCCTTTAGAAATGATCAGCATTACTCAGTTCTTAAAACCTTTATTAACAATGCAGTTCATTTGTCCCTGAGTGTTTATCGTTATATTATTTATTTTGTTTTCATATGTAAATCCCTTATTATTTCATTTATAGATGTTTGATTTTTGAAATAAAGAATGTACATCCTAGAGCACCTGGCTGGCTGTGTTGGTGGAGTGTGTGACTCTTAATCTCGAGATAGTGAGTTCGAGCCCCCATGCTGGGTGTAGAAATTACTTAAGTATAAAATCATCTTTAAAAAAAGCCTTAAAAGCATACATCTTTTATTAGCGTATATCTGGTGATTCCAATTAGTACACTTTTAATTGATTTTTGAATTTATAGGAATATTTTTATTCAGATAAGATTACTAGAAATTAATTTGTATTTGTACCATAATTCCAACATTAGTACATGCCTAGAAAAAATATATTCTATCCTGCCCTTTAAAATGTAATTTGTCTTTGTATGGGGCGCCTGGGTGCCTCAGTCGGTTAAGTGTCCGACTTCAATCTCGCGGTTAGTGGGTTCAAGCCCCGCGTCGGGTTCTGTGCTGGCAGCTCAGAGCCTGTTTTGGATTCTGTGTCTGCCTCTCTCTCTGCCCCTTCCCCGCTCATGTTCTGTCTCTCTCTGTCTCAAAAATAAATAAAATCTATAAGAAAATTGTTAAAATGTAATCAAATAAACAAATATTCTTGCTGTGTGAATTACATCAAACAGTTTGAGATGATTTAAGAACACATAGAAACTATAATATTTAGAATCTCAAATTTCAAATTTAGGCCCATATTTTCTAGACTATTTTGTTAAATATAAAGTTTATTTTATAAAGACTGTCTTATGATGACAAAATGCTAAGGGATTTCTTTTGGGTTTACTGAGTATAGGAAAATGTTCATGATTCATTGCTTGTTCACCATGTGTTATGGTATGGATATTATATATTAAAATATAAGTTCTGGTTAGCTTATCCTCATCTAATACATTTATTTATAAATAAATAAAACTAAATATTCTACTGGTTTAGGAGATGGTATTGTTTGGCATCAAATATTACTCAAACTCCTGGTGCAAGTGTATGCAATATTATAAATAATGTTTATAAGGATGATGCTTGAGCAAATTTTAACCAGGATGAACTGTAAATAAAAAATATCATTCTTATTGATGTACTTTAGGAATTTGAAAGTGTTTCGTGTTGAGCAATGCTGGCTTTGAAGGAAATAAGGATAACCAAAGTGTTTTTTTTTAACCTCCAAACCTGTTTTACAAGTTCATTGCAATTTCACTATTTAAAAAGTTATTTCAAGAATTTCTAATAAATCTTTAATTTTTTTATTTTTTTATTTCTAGGAGAGAGAGACAGACAGATAGACAGCGTGAGCAGGGGAGGGTCAGAGAGAGAGGGAGATACAGACTATGAAATAGGCTCCAGGCTCTGAGCTGGCTGTCAGCACAGAGCCCGACGCGGGGCTCGAACCCACGAACCGCGAGATCATGACCTAAGCGAAAGTCGGACGCTTAGCAGACTAAGCCACCCAGGCGCCCCATAAATCTTTAAATTTTAAAAAGATTTTACTTCTAGATATATTTATTATTTGAATTAAATATGAAAGATCTAATGAATCATAAAATATATATAATAAACTAAGTCATTAATATAACAATCTTTTAGTTTCTATAATTTATTAATATAGAAATATGTAGAGTATATGTATATACACATTTGTACATATACTCTAAATCATACAGCTACTTCTATAAAATACTTAAATATATTTTTAATGTTTATTTATTGTGTGGGGGGGAGGGGCGGAGTGAGAGGGAGACACAGACTCTGAAGCAGGCTACAGGCTCTGAACTGTCAGTACAGAACCCTATGCAGGACTTCAACTCACAAATCGTGAGATCATGACCTGAGCCAAAGTCAGACACCTAACTGACTGACCCACTCACATGCCTAATAAAATACTTTTTATTGGTTAGGAACCCTGAGCTTGGTAATAATTTCTCCTAAAGTATCTTCATGCATTACTTTGTGCTTTATTTTGATTATACTATGTGAAAAAAACAGTGTAAATAGATTATTTTTTCATTTTCTTCTGATACGTTTTTGTAATTTTAAGTCTTAACAGCAGTATAGAGAAATTTTCCAAGTTTTTCAGTTATTGTTATAATTCCCATTAGAATTTTGTGCCAACTATTTAATCAGTAAGAGTAGCATGGCTAATTTTCCCATTTTATCTCTTTTTTTAAAATTTTTAAATCTTTTATTTATTTTTGAGAGTCAGAGAGAGAGACAGCGTGAGCAGGGGAGAGTCAGAGAGAGAGAGGGAGACACAGAATCCGAAACAGGCTCCAGGCTCTGAGCTGTCAGCACAGAGCCCGACGTGGGGCTCGAACCCATGAACCGTGAGATCATGACCTGAGCCACAGTCAGACACTCAACGGGCTGAGCCACCCAGGTGCCCCTCCCATTTTATCTCTTATGAGATGAACTCTGTGTCCAGGAACAATTTTAAAGTATTCTTTTGGCAAAATTGACAAATTTAAAATAAAGAGAAGTGCTTGGAGCTATGATAGTTTCATGAAAAATTTTGAGAGAAGCAGGGTTGAGGGGGAGGAGATGAAAGGATAAAAAATCTTTTCTCAATGTCCATCTAAGTTTTATCAAGCTTTGAAACATATAGTTTGAACTTCTTTCCCTATAATGGAAATAAGTACCATATTTCTTAATAGTATTTTGGTATTATTTTTTGTAAACTTGACTTATTCATGAATAGAAATGAAAAGCAAATGGAAGCAAAATGTTTCTAGTAAAACATCTTTTCTTATCATGATAGACACATAAAATTATTCTCTCTATAAACAATTATAATGAATGACTACTGATTTACTAGAGGATTTCTGAGTATTAAATATTTTTAATAGATTCTTTATTGCTTTGCTTCTTTTTAAACATTTTATCCTCTCTTTGTAAATTGTTCACACAAACATTCAGAGCAATAAGTAGTCTAATCAAAGTGGAAAAACAAATAATTCTATGTGTAGGTAGCAGAAGAGAATGGGTTTTCCCAGATTATTGTAGATCAAAGCCTAATGGATCTATTTTGAAGTGTTTCCACACAGTAAAAAGAGGAATGGCTTTCACTAAACCTACTAATTTGGCTTTCTAAATTCTAGTCATTGCTGGAAAAGTTCTTTATTGCTATTTTCTTTCAAAAGAAGATTCTCTTATTTTCAGGCCCTTTGGGTCTACCTGGTGAATTAGGTGTTCTTTTCTGTTACTGTTTTTAATAGAATAGTTCTTTACTGCCAAGCAAATTTCGCTTCTATTTTCTGAGATTATCAACAACACATCACAACTATAAGTCAAAACAAAAATTCTATATGATGAAACATAATTATTGTCTATATGTGATAGCAGAATACTTTAAAGGAATGTGTTCTTTTATTATGGGAATATCTTGATATATGACATAGAATATTATAATGAAGAATACCATATTAATACATTGCAAATGAGAATGGAGTTTACTAGTTATAATATATCTTAAAGAGTTGAAATGACAGTGGAGAAAAGGCATGATGTTAATATAAATTTATGTATTTAAAAAATGAACTAAGTGTGATTATTGTTGCTGTTGTTGCTTTAACAGTGTGAAGGATGCAGGAGTGGGCCACAAGCAATGGAGGGGTCCCATATCGCCCACCTGCAAGCAGTGCCCTGTGGTCTATACCAACCCCATGTGTGGTTCAGATGGCCATACCTACTCTTCCCAGGTAAAGACAATTATAGTCATTTAGTATGAAATATGTAATGCATATTTAGTATTAAGTGAATAAAATTGTTAGTTCTCCCATGTGGTCATCCAAATAATTTATTTATCTTTTAAAAATGTGCAAATAATCTCATTGGCTTGTAACCTGTATTTAATGTGTATTTGTTTCTCCTGTATCAAAATTCTTAAAGTTTGAACTACTAAACGTCTGAAGATTCTGAATGGTCAAGTATTAAAAGCATATCCTGGAAGGCCTTTGTGGTTCAGTCGGTTGAGTGTCCAACTCTTGGTTTTGATTCAGGTCATGATTCCAGGGTGGTGTGATTGACCCCTTATCTGGCTCCTCACTGGGTGAGGGGATTCTGTCTACCTGCTTAAGATTCTCTGTCCCTCTCCCCTGATGGCACTCTCTCACAAAAAAAGAAAGGAAGGAAAGAAAGGAAGGAAAAAGGAAAAGGAAAAGGAAAAGGAAAAGGAAAAGGGAAGGGAAGGGAAGGGAAGGGAAGGGAAGGAAAGAAGGGAAAGGAAAGGAAAGGAAAGGAAAGGAAAGGAAAGGAAAGGAAAGGAAAGGAAAGGAAAGGAAAGGAAAGGAAAGGAAAGGAAAGGAAAGGAAAGGGAAAAGAAAAAAAGGCAACATTTCCTTTATTGCTACAATGAAAGAGGTCAGAAATGTAAGCATGTCATATGATAATGTGAACAATTATTATGATTATAGCAACAATAGCAGCTACAATCTGTCATTATCGTTACTTATTTTATCTCATGTTATTTCCTATAGTATTACTTTAAGCCCCCCCATCCCTTTTAACAAAGAAAAAAACTAAAGTTCTGAATGATACAGCAAATTTCACATATTTATTGACATTGAAACCAAGATGTGTTCCCATCTCTGATTCAGTCTCTGTTCTCTCCTCTACATCATTCTGCCTCTTGATTTGGTATCCTGTATTATTTAAATATATAGGAGCTTTTTTTCTTTGATTGTGTGACAGAAGATGTAGGCTCACAAGCTCTTACATGAAACTTCGGGGCCAGATAAATGTATGAATTTAGATTTTTAAAAAAATAGTTTTTAAAAAATAATGTAGCATGTTGTATTGTCTCCCCAGTGGGACCTTGCCCTATAATTAAACACATTATCTCATTAAGAAATTATATGAATATTCACATTAAATAGGATACAAGAAAACTATAAAAAACTTTACTTCAGTTTATATCTGAGTTTGCTTACTGCTAAGGGAGTTCCAAAAATCGTTGGCTACCGGAACATTTTGTTTTGTAGATACTTCTTTATGAACCATTCTTTATCATAATATGTATGTCTTCACAACTTAGACTTGCATTTATAATCGCTAAGCATAATAATAGCACTGCACTGTTAAGATAGATTCATCCAGTCAATAAATAAATGCATAGTACTCATTTGGTGCTAACTACTGTGTCCCTTGGTGAAGGTGCTGTATGCTTATTTGCTGAAATTTTATAGGTTTATATTTGTAGGAGAGAACAGAGAATGTTGTCATCTCAATATGACCTTGATTTTGGTGAATTTAGCATGGTCCAGAATTTCAGCTTTGTAAGTTAAGAAAATTGATGCTTTGAGCACAAGGGAGAATGAATTTAACTCATATTATCAAGTCCTATTGATAATGTAAATCATTATTCTGATTTATTCAAAGACCATGAAAGTTGAAGACAGTAATATTCAAATTGATGGATAAAGGTCGATGGCAAGCAAAGTTTAATCTTTTAAAATTAAAAAAAAAAAGTTTTTATTTATTTCCCAGAGAGAGGGAGTGAGCGTGAGCAAGGTAGGGTCAGAGAGAGAGGGAGACACAGAATCTGAAGCAGGCTCCAGGATCTGAGCTAGCTGTCAGCACAGAGCCCGGCACCGGGCTCGAACCCGCGAACCGGGAGATCATGACCTGAGCCGAAATCAGACACTTAGCCGACTGAGCCACCAGGCGTCCCAAACAAAGTCTAATCTTAATTGTACTTGATGAACATTGATGGTTGAGCAAGTTGAATCAAGAAAGAGATTGGAGTTTTTACCATCATGTAGCTAGGATAAACCTATTTTTCTTTCAACACTAGAAATATATTTGCCAGAGAAACTAGTATGCTTGTATCCAGGGTGTCCCTGGAGTGTGCTAACATTAATCTACCACCTCTTTGTTTGGGGCTGTCTTAAGGATGCTCCTAGGAGATGATCAGTTCTATAATTTACTTTCACAAAACACAAAGTTACAATCATGAATGATTTCTTCCTTTTGAGAAACATATAGGAGGACTTGCTTCATAATTTTGGAGAAATACAATTATATCCCCACTCAAGATTTAATATAATATCATAAGTACCTTAAGTCACATATATTTCCAATTCCATGAGGTTTATCCATTGTTCTACGTACTGGGCACCCTGTGATGCCCCAACTTACAAATCATTTCCAATGGCTTCATAAATATTGTTAGTAAAACCATGCTAAGTAATCCATTGAATTGTAACCATTCTGAGTGATCCATTGAATACTCAGCTGTTGCATTATTATTTTAATATTTATTTGCATATATATCACTTTCAATAATACATGCCTAGTTGACACAAAATGAAATGAAAAGAATGTGGTTCAAATGAATATGAGTTTTTAGTAAACACCAAATCTCCATCCTCATTTATGTTGATTCTATTTTAACTTGGTGATTTTTTTACTTTGGACCGTCAATACTAATCTTACAGCAGTGAAGCTAGCTGTATAAAACAATGCAAACTAAATGGAGATCTTAGCCCAATAAGAACTTACATTAAGTAATCCTTATTAATAATTTTTAGTAGTTTATTGGATTTAAAATTCAAAATAAAGGCCTCATCTTTTAATTTTACTTTTCTGTAAAACAAAACCCAAGGCTGGATTTAGGTACTGGATCAAGAACAAAGACCACAGAGGCAAATTCTTTCTTGAAAAGGTTATTTTATCATTTCTCCAACATCTACTTATCAGGAGATGAAAACAGAAGATTGGTGCATGGGTTACAGGATATTTATTTTGGCTCTTGGCTCACTCAACTTTGTCAATACACTAAGCAAATTCTGAAGGGGGAGATTTAAACAGCTTTGGTGTGGCTCATAGGCATCTGAACTCACAGTAATGGTGTTCTCCAAATTCTAGGTTTAGTATGGCCCATGAAGCTCCTTTTTTGAGATTTCTAATCTTTTACCTAAGTATTCCTGATATGTTAAATACCAGACATTTCTCCACATCCTCACCAATATCTGTTGTTACTTGAGTTTTTTATTTTAATATTTACTTATTTTTGAAAGAGGGAGAGTGAGAGCATGAGTGGGGAAGGGGTATAAAGAGAGGGAGATGCAAAATCCTAAGCAGGCTCCAGGCTCTGAGCCATCAACACAGAGCCCAACGTGGGGCTCAAATTCACAGACCACAAGAACATGACCTGAGCCAAAGTTAGACGCTTAACCTACTGAGTCACCCAGGAGCCCCTGAGTTTTTAATTTTAGCCATTCTGCCAAGTGTGAGGTGGTATCTCATTGTGTTTTGATTTGTATTTCCCTGCAGATAAGTGATTTTTTCATGTGTCTGTTAGTCATCTGGATATCTGGATGTCTATTTGGAAAAATGTCTCTTCATGACTTTTGTCCATTTCTTCACTGGATTATTTCGTTGGTTTTTTTTTTTTTTTTTTTTTTTTGGAGGGGGGATGCTTTGAGTTTGATAAGTTCTTTATAGATTTTGAATACCAACCTTTTATCGGATATGTCATTTGCACATATCATCTTCCATTCCATCAGTTGCTTATTAGTTTTGTTGATTGTTTCCTTTGCTGTGCAGAAGTTTTTATCTTGATGAGGCCCCAACAGTTTATTTTTGCTTGCTCTCTTTGCCTCCAGAGATGTGTCTAGTAAGAACACATGGCTGAAGTCAAAGAGGTCGTTGCCTGTTTTCTCCTCGATGATTTTGATGGTTTTCTGTCTTACACTTAAGTCTTTCATCCATTTTGAATTTATTTTTGTGTATAGTGTAAGAGAGTGGTCCAGATTCATTCTTCTGCATGTACAGTTCTTCCAACACCATTTGTTGAAAAAACTGTCTTTTTTCCATTATATATTCTTTCCTGCTTTGTCAAAGATTAGTTGTCCGTACATTCACTGGTCCACTTCTGGGTTTTCTATTTTGGTCCATTGATCTATATGTCTGTTTTTGTGCCAGTACCATACTTTTTGATGATTATAGCTTTAGACTGCAGCTTAAAGTCCAGAATTGTGATGCCTCCAGCTTTGATTTCTTTTCAACATTGCTTTGGCTGTTCAGGGTCTTTTCTGGTTCTATACAAACTTTGGCATTTTTTGCTATAGCTTTGTGAATAATGCTGGTGTTATTTTGATAAGGATTGCATTGAATATGCAAATTGCTTTGGATAGTATTGACATTTCAATAGTATGTGTTCTTCTAATCCATGAGCATAGGATGTTATTCCATTTCTTTGTGTCTTCTTCAGTGTCTTTCATAAGCTTTTGCACTGCTGGTGGGAATGCCATTGGTGCAGCCACTCTGGAGAACACTATGGCAGTTCCTCAAAAAATTAAAAATAGAACTACTCTATGACCCAGCAATTGCACTGGTAGGTAGTTATCAAAATGATACAAAGGCTCTGATTCAAAAGGTCACATGTATCCTAATGTTTATAGCAACACTATTAACAATAGCCAAATTATGGAAACAGTCCAAATGTCCATCAACAGATAAATGGATAAAGAAGGTGGTGTGTGTGTGTGTGTGTGTGTGTGTGTGTGTGTGTGTGTGTTTGTGATGGAATATTAGTCAGTGATCAAAAAGAATGAAATCTTGCCATTTGCAACAACTTGGATGGAACCAGAAGGTATTATGCTAAGTGAAATAAATCAGACAGAGAAAGATAAATGTCATATAATTTTACTCATATGTGAAATTTAAAAATCACAACAGATGAACATAGGGGAAGGGAAGGGGGAAAAAGATAAATACAGAGAGGGATAGAGGCATAGAGGCAAACCAGAAGACACTCTTAAATACAGAAAACAAACTGAGGGTTGCTTGAGGGTGATGGGCATTAAGGAAGTCACTTGTTGGGACCAGCACTGGGTCCCATATGAAAGTGATGAATCACTAAATTCTACTACTGAAACAATTACTACACTATATGTTAACTAGATTGGATTTAAATTAAAAAAATACTGACCAGAAGCCAAGTACTACCAGCCCAGGATGTGGGACCCTGAGGATGGAAGCCCAGTCCTGCTTTCCTGGCCTTCCTATGATCTTTCTTTATTTTGGCTCCCATGCATTGGGCTGTTTAATAACTACAAATAATATTCCTTCAGGTTCTATTTTGGACTCACAATACTTTCTCTTTAACTTCAGGTCAGTTTATGGAGAGGAAATTATAAATCACGTTTCCATTGTACAACTTAATTGGTGAGGTCATTACAAAGTATAGTAGGTGCAAAGTTGGGGAATGGGGTGAGAAAGAGGTGATCACAAGGTATCCAAAGGAAGACTTCAGTCAAATGCCCTAACTAGGATATAATTTTGGAAATTATATCTCATACACAGTATGACCAATTTGGAATAATTATTTTATTAGAATTTAAGTTCTTAACTTATCAGCTTTTCTAGAAATCCTTAGCAGATGTGTTTTAAGATGTATACACAAAAAGACAAAGGAACAGATGAAAAACTATGAAAAAAAATATTTCCTTGAAAAAATATTGGGCCTTTGTGATTTTTATAAGAAGTATTTTTTAATATCTGATTTTTTCCTGTTAAGAAAACCAATTGACACTTTTCATATAAGCCTAGTTAATGTTTCATTTTAAAAGAACAAATGTTTTCTGAATTCTTTTAAATTCACAATGCCAGAAAAATCAAAATATAAGTCTGGTCAAGGTTATTTGAGAGGTAATCATTCGTGAAATTGACACAAAAGATAAAGGTCTTTGTTTCTTTACTACAGGCAAAGTCTATTTTGATTATATTGCTTCAGTAAGAACTAGGAATTGTTCTCCAATATAGCATCTATATTAGACCATGGGTATATTTGTCACTGATTTGTGTAAATTGGATACTACATTTGCTGAGTAGAAGCCAATAAATAATATTAATGTTTTAGAACTCAGTATGGCATCAGTAACATAAACTCCCTGGGGACAACACAGTGAATGAATTTGAACTCTTTTTTTTCCCTTTCATATTTAGTCATACAGTGCTTGGCAATGGAACTTAGTAATGGTGAATTCCTTAGAAATGTATAAGAAATCAAATGCCTGTGTATATGTGTGTTTTAAGGTAAGACAAGTAGAAAATGTAACCATTATATGCTGGAGCTCCCAACTCTTGATACAAACATGCTACTTAACTTGGTTTGAGATGGGATCCTATGAATCTGAATTTAAAAATCTCCTCAGGGAATTTTTATGTGTAAGCACAGTTGAGAACTACTGTTGCATCCCTTCAAATTATTGTTTTTGGATTCTTATTTTTTTAAAAACTAAAACAATAGAATTAATGGAGGCCATTTACTTTTTTGTAGCAACTTGAGAAAATGCCTTTTTGTTTCAACATTCTATTATTATGTCTTCTTTTTCCCTGTTTTCCATATTTGAAGTATTCTATTACTTTGTCTTAGGAATAGTTACTAATTCTAGTAGCTTTATGTACATTTTAAAAGATAAACGATTTCTTGACACCTCACCATTTTGATGTGTTGTATCTGTTAGTATTTAGAATGTAATTGTCCTATGTACCTTCCTCTGAATACTTTGTGTGAGCTAATTTTATGCTGGAAGATCAACATTCAGAAATACATGATCACTGTTTCTATTTGAACTGTTTTTCAACATAGGCTAGGTTTTACTTTTGGCTTAGGTATGTCAACTCGATCAAGATTACAACTGCAACATATTAACAGAATCATTGACTGGGATAAGTTCTTATTAAATCACTGAACATTGAAGACAATAGTATGACTGAACTTTTTCATAAATTTTCAGATTTGAAAGGAACTCAATAGGACATATAGTACAAGCTTCTACACAATACACAGGTGCCTAATAAGATCTGTTCTGTGAGATAAATGTCTATATTTGTGGGGAGCTCTAATTGACAGACAAATTTTCTTGTCCCTTATCCAATGATTTGGTTTCCATTAATCCCTTTTACTACCCCCTCAGCATATATTGAGGCACAAAATGCAAACTCTGTGTTGTCTTCAACTGTTGGGGAAATAGTGAATTCCTAAATATTTACTTAAAATAGAAGAAGAATTGGGACACCTGGGTGGCTCAGTCAGTTAAGCGTTCGACTTCGGCTCAGGTAATGATCTCTCGGTTCGTGAGTTTGAGCCCCAGGTCAGGCTCTGTGCTGACACCTCAGAGGCTGGAGCCTGCTTTGGATCTGTGTCTCCTGTTCTCTGCCCCTCCCCTGTTCATCCCCTCTCTTTGTAAAAAAATAAATAAATGAAAAATAGAGCAAGAATCTTGGGGCACCTGGGTGGCTCAGTCAGTTAAGCATCCAACTCTTGGTTTTGGCTCTCTGTCATGAACTCACGGCTCCCTGGATTCCAGGCCCACATCCAGCTTTGCTCTGGCAGCACTGAAACTGCTTGGGACTCTCTCTCACTCCACTCTCTCCGCCCCTCCCCAAATCGTGCTGTCTCTGTCTCTCTCAAAATTAATAAATGAACATTAAAAAATGGAGCAGGATTCTAAAAGACAGCTTAATGAGTAGAATATTATTTAATTTTTACATGACTCTATTCCCAGCCTTTGGAATTATTTCATACCTGGTTAGCTAGATATGAACTTTTTAAAAAATATTCTACCTTCATTGAATCTGAGACACTTAACTTTGTTTTCATAGAAACCCAATCCTCAATTTTGCACTGATATTTAAGCATATTAAGTCATATTTAATTAATTTATATAATTACAATATTAATTTATTTGAACAGATTTTAGGAATAAATACAGTGAAGTGGTGGGAAGTATAAAACTCAGCTGAGAGAAATGAAAAAGTTTGGAGTCATTTACTAGTGTTAAGTGTTTAGCATGGTATGGACATCAGTTATTTCCTTAGAGGTCAATTGAGGGTATACTTCCAATGTAATGTTTTGTTGTCAGCCAAAAATTATTCATTCAGGAGAAACTAATTAATATATACTTTTTTCTGTAAATATTACATGTTTTGGTAAAATATCATTACCAAGTAAGGACAAAATATAATTTTTCAGTCAGTTGAACTTGAACAAGGAAAAATAATCAGTGAATTTTCATAATCTTAAATATTTCCTAGGAAAGTTTTGAGTAAAAATAAATCCTAACTACTTTGTTCTTCAATCCTTGACTGATTTATTCTCAGATAATTCTACATGTATGGAATATAAAGTGTTGAGCATTTAGTGCATTTAAATGCACAAATAAAGTTAAGAGAAATAATTTACAGCAATGAGTGACTTTTGTTTTCCAAAAAGATATAGGAGAATTAAGAAAATTAAGTTTAGACTTGAAAACTATGTGCCATATCTATAAAAGAATTGTTACAGCAAATGAGTTCTTTCCATTTTTATATATGTGGACAATTCTTCCACTGTTCAATTATAAATAATGAACAATATGTTATTGCTGTGACAATGGATATTTTGGCCTTGCTTCTAAATTGTTTCACTGACTAAATTATTTTTCTTCAACTTGTATTAAATGAAGAAATTTAACTGCATCTTTACTTTCTAGTTTAAAACACTTTAGTACCATAATTAGCTTTGGAAGGTGGCTTTTTGAAGTTAAGGGAGCATGCTGTATTTTTGAGAGTTCAAGCTCAAATTCCTGTCCATATTCTAAATACCTGCCCCTTCTTCTTCTCCAGAAGATTGCTTTATGGATTATGTTATACACAACACTTGCTAGCCTTAACACAGACACAAGCTTACTTTCATGGCTTGTTCAAGACTCTTGAGTTTTATATATTGGTAGCTGCCATTCAATGAGTTTAGGACAAAATTGTAACCAATTTCTAAATTTATATACTGATGTATTCTTGAGATTATAATTTTTACTTTTGTGTTAATGACTATGCTTGTGTTATCCATTCACAAAACTAAAGTTGTATTATAATGATTTTTTGTAATTTTTAAACTTTATTAAGGGGCACCTGGGTGGCTTGGTTGGTTAAGCGTCTGACTTCGGCTCAGGTCATGATCTCACAGGTCATTGGTTCAGGCCCCGTGTCGGGGTCCATGCTGACAGCTCAGTGCCTAGAGCCTGTTTCAGATTCTCTCTCTTTCTCTCTGCCCCTCCCCCATTCACATCTGTCTCTCTCTGTCTCTCAAAAAATAAATAAACATTTAAAAATAAATAAATAAATAGATAGATACTTAAATTTTATTTTTAATTCCTTAGGAAGCTGAAAAGTTGGCAAAACTATGTCATTTCACCCATTTGTCTTTGAAATACTAACCATTAACAACATCTAAATCTAAAAGATTTTGATCCACTGGTATGTGGCTGTCATAACCTTTTCAGTGACTATTTAAGCAAGTTATGCATTTTCCCACAATCTCTGTACATATACTCTATGATCACTATATGTTATAATGCTCTTTAATTTCCCTCCACCTTAAATTCTGTCTGCCAAGGAAATTAGTCTTGTTATGTGGACTGGCAATGGCCTGATTATGCTGTTGCACCTGAAGGAAGGCAATTAAACAAAAGCAAACTGAGTTTTTCCAGAAAAACAGCACACATCTTTCAGAAAATGCTTCAGAAAAATGATCCAAAAAGGTAAAGAATATAAGGTAGAATGAAATGTATAAAAAACTATTCTGAAATACAGAAGGAGAAGCCAGCAATAAGGTGAAAAATAATAATAAAAGAGAAATGGAAAAAATTTCCAGAAATGTTGAAAGGCATGAAACCCCAGTATAAGAAACATAATTTGTACAAAGTAAAATAAATAAGAAGAAATTTAAATATAGACACATTGTAGTAAAATAACAGATTATAAAAATAAAATCTAGTCAATGAAAAAAATTAAATATTATATTATTACAACAACAAAAATTATCTCAACAGGACTAATGAGATTCAGAAAATAATGGAAAGATAAACTTAAAATATTGAAAGAAAATTAAAGAAAATTCAAAATAAGTACTTCAGGAGAAAATATCATCCAAATCTGCTACACAGAAATCTTTTAAAAACTGTGCAGCACAAAACACCCAATGCCTCTGATTGCAAGATATGTAGAAATAGGAGTAATGTATAGTGAACTACCTCCAAACAATATTCCATCTTTCATTTCTACATCTTTTGACTTCTAGAGAATTTTTCTGTAAACACACCACTCCATCAACCTTTCCAACTAATATTATCAGCAGGTGCTGACACCAGATCCCCTCATTTTGTCTCATGCAGCGTTTAATTAAGGCTAATAGCAAGGAAGCTCCAAGCAGAAGAATGAGACCAGCCTACATACAATATTGACCTCAACATGGGGCACTTGGGTGGGTCAGTTGGTTAAGCATCCAATTTTCACTCAGGTCATGATCTCACAGTTCATGAGTTTGACCTCCACGTTGGGATCTGTACAGACAGCTCAGAATCCAGAGCGTGCTCCAGCCTGCTTCTCTCTTCCCCTCACCACCCCCATTCACACTCTGTCTCTCAAAATGAATAAAGGTTAAAAATAAAAAAACCAAAAAACAAAATTGACCTCAAGGTGTCTCCCTTCCGCACTCTGGGGTCATGGCCCAACCACCTGAACAAATCCCATAAGCCATCAGGGTTTACCTTTAGAAATCTAGAAATCTTTTACCTTAATTTTTTGTCTTAGTCTTTCTAGTTGACATGAGAATTTAATCCAAGCATAGCAAGATGCATTAATCATTGCATAGACTCTTACTTGGCCTACAAGGAGAAATCTAGGATAATTATTCATAAACCCTGGGCAGTCAGTTGAGGCTGACCTGAATGCCTGCTGGGAACAATGTGGTATCACTGATCACTTCACCTAAGATCAGTGACAAATGTGTATCAATTGGGTACCTGATGTTATAGAAAGAAATTCCTGGTGAGGTGCTCATAAAAAATGAGTCTAGAATTGAATGACCAAGTATGGATTCATTTAGGAAAGATCTGTTTTCTGAGAGCTACCTGATCCACTGGTGGTGCTTCCTAAAGCAGATGAAGTTCTCTTAGACCACTGCTGAGGTGTGAATCACCATGTTTTCTATATGGAGGCAAATTATTGCTTGTTTTCCATACAGGAGAATAGTTCCAATAGTACACATAGTGTCGTGGAAACAAAATAACATTAAAACTGGTGTGACTTGGAAGTAAGAACTACATTTTTTCTGTGGACAGATTGACAGTGCATCAAATGTGACCTTCCAGCCTGCTGGAAGATCTTTCGTTTTCTAATTGAGTTAGAATAATTGATTTGACTTCTTGTTTTTGGAGTGATGCTTAAAAGCACTCTGTTCAATCTGTACAATTTTTGCAGCTGCCAGCTGAATGGCATTCAGTGTCTCACTGAATGGTGGAGAATGGAAGTGGGAAAGGCTTCTGGAGGTATTGGCAGGTGCTTTGCGTGGGAGGCTCAGGAGCTGATGCCATCCTTTTCTCTTTCTGATAGGCTTCTCAGTTAGATGAAGCAGAATAGAGAGGAACACATCAAGGGAAAGGAGAATCCAGCATTTAAATTTAAGGCACTTGCAACACTTTGGGAAAGCCTACAAGGGCACTTTCCTTAAGGAGGAAAGAAATAGGGGTGGCTCTTAAAGACAAAAGACCGTTAACTTCTCATCCTCTGCCATTTCTCACAGAATCTAAGGTGTTCCCTCCCTAGGCACTGAGCTTGTTGCTCTATAAACACAAGGTTAGTGTGCCCCAATAGAGAAATTAAAATTTCCCCTTTCTTCCTATCAACTCCTAAACGCTACACACAAACATTTCATCTACAAGAGTCCATTCCAGGAGGGACAAGGAAAATAGGAGTTAGAGAGATGCATTTTGTTCCCAACTTTGAGCCGCATGGACTACTGTCAGGGGACTTAGTGAGCAGTGTGATCCTGGGCCATGTTAATCCAACAAAATAATCCAGGTAGCTGAATGGGAATTAAGCTTGAATTCCCATGGTTCCTTTAGGCCAGGCTGTCACCTGCAGGAAAAGCAACCAAGCCAGCCTGGATTTGCCACTGGGGGAAGGAAATAAAAAGCCTGAATATTTCAAATAAGTACCTATAACCTCTTTTTATCTTGCTAATTACTAAGGACCCAGCTGAGAGGATTAAATTCCCTTCCTGGAGACAGCAAAATTCAGAGACCAAACTGCTTTCCTAAAGTGAAGAGGCAGTCAGAGTCCTCTTTGAGATTTTTAAAAAGACCATACCAATGCTTACAATATCAGAAGCTTGTGGATGGAAAAGGGCATTAGATACTTTACCCGTCACCGTGTTTAGGAATTTTGTGATAAAAGGTACACAGCTGTCAGACTACAAATAATCCAAAAAGTCAAAGATGTGATGCATGTTTTTTTTTTTTTTTTCCAAAGGACAAAAGGATGTGGTCAGATTTAGCAGATGGTACTGGGGTAGCAATAGCATCACCTGAAAAAAAATTCAACAGAGACTTGTAGCTGAAAGTGTCCATGAGGATTGTGGAGCCTTGAAGATAGGGAGTATGACACAGCATGCTGAACAGCTTCCAAATAAGCCTGTTGGTTTAGCTGATATAAAGGAACAAGCAAAATGCCCAAGAGAGAAGCATGTACATTTCAAAACTCTACAAGTCCAGTTAGATACTGGGACTGCTTTATGGTGGTGATGGCCAAAGGAATAACAGACTGAGCATTGTGAATCCACCCAAATCATCCTAAGAAACTTTACTTAGCAAGCAGACTTCTGAATTTTGTCAGGAGTTTATTCTGTCATCCCTGCTGGTGGGAGTGTAATAATATTACAGTCAGAGTCATTGAGACTGAAGCTACTGACTTTCCAGCCAACAGGGCATCATCTGTAGAAGGAAGTGGCAACAGTGGCAAGATTTTCCCACTAGAAAACTCTTGGCTCTTGGCTCTTTCTTGATAAGGGAGACGTTACACTGATTTATAACATAGCAAAGTGTAAACATATATAGTACATTAATACCTGCTATACATTCAGATGTAGAAGCAACTGCAACATATATTGAGTTGGCCCAAAAAATCCTCACAGAAAGGTCATGTTGACTTACCTTCCATATTGTAAATGTGCCCAAACCTCAACAGTTAAATCCAGGGTCACCTTTCTCAACAGAACCAGGAATGCTGGGTGATGCTTGCATCCAACTTAGCCATACAAGTTTGAATCTCTTCCTTAGCCCAAAGCTCTTCAGTACATTTGGATGACTGTACATGGCCTGTGTCTCATTTGGAAATAGAATGCTTGACTCTATTGTATTCCTCCTCCTGGCTGGAGGATAGTGAACAATAACCAGAGCACTATTTAATTAGATTCAGCCAACCTTACCTCTTGCTGCTCAGGCTCAAAATTTTCAATAGCAGGTAGAAGAGTGGATGAGCCTTTTTCCACTTTTGGCTCATGACTCAGGTGAGAGCATTCCGAGCATTCACTATTGGAACTTGGGCAGTCTTCTCATAACCTCTAATCTGGTCCATGGGGCTTAGTGTCCTTTTATTTCCAGAAAACTATTTATCTGTAAGCTTCCCATCCTCATTGCCAAAAGAACTGTGAAAGGTCTTAGATTCTTACCCTACTTGCAAATAGATGCCAGAGTTTACACATGCTAGCAGAAGACCTAAGACTCCTGGCTCAGAGACAAAGGAATGTATTACTTATGACACAAGAAGCATAATGTTTATATTTGTGTCAATTCTCCTTTTGCCACCAGTCCCACAGGGACAATGCACAGAAACCCAATTGGATATTCCACACACACTGGGTCTGTGTCACAGCTAAGGAAATCTGGATATTTCATAATGGGCTGTAAACAAGCCTGCTCAAACTTTGCCTTATGCTGAGACACTATTTTTATTTTACTGGGAAGCAAGCAAATCTGCCCTTTCTTCCAGATAGTTGAAGAGTTATCACTATCTTGCAAAGATATTACTATACAAACAAAATTGGATAGATAATACAAAACAAAAGCGTATCAGTGCCTCTGCTCCTAAGATGTACAGAAACACAGGATGTCTAGAAGGACATGTCCTCCAAGACTACAAAATAGTAAGGTAGCTCTAAGATGTCAGAAAAACTACATTTCCCAATAAAAGTCATAGCAGATGAAGAGGATTGCTACAAAATGATTAACATGTTAATTCACCTGAAAAATCTAATAGAATAAATCTAATCTTGTATGTATGTAATAAAAATGGTTTCGAGGTATATAAAGCAATTTCTACAGGGAGACATTGTCAAATGTCACTCGCACATTGTGAGGCTTCAGCTCTCCTCTCTTAATAATTAATGGAGCTACAGGGAGAGAGAAAACATAAAGTTAGGTGCCTTCCCTTCCCTTCCTGGCTCACAGTAAGTCAGTGGATCCACGGCACAGTGGTGAATGGAGAATAGTTGAACCTGGAAATACAGCATGCCGGTGGGACTACTCATGCCTAAGAACATGGTGTATTTAGTGGGAAATATTACTGGAATTTCTATGCTGAAGAGATGGCCAACAAGATTGTTGGGCAATTAAAAAAATAGAGTGATCATATAAGTAAACATGTTTTTTATTGTTGGAGAAAGTTCTTACAAATATGGAAAATGGGAGGCTGGAAAGAATCTTGAGATGTTGGATTGGAACTGGAGATATCAGTATGAATGCATGTTAAGTTTTTTATCAGATAAAAATATAGAGAGGAATATTGGAATTGGTTACAGATGTATTTGTATGTGGGGTATCCTAGAAGGATACTTGTTCATTTATAAATCTTAATAAATTGTTAACTTCTGAAGGGTTAACTTGTTTGCTTCTACCATTTTGCCACCTCTGTCTCACCTTATCCTTGTTGGTTTTCCCTTTTAAATGTACCTTTCTTATATAAACTCATCCCTTACAATGTTTTGGTCACCCAGTTAACAGGTCCATCTTCTTTTCCATAGTCAGCATTGCCAGGATTCTTCCTTTCCAAACATGTATAATGAGCCATGGTAGTCATAGATGCACCTGTATTTTTGTAGTGAGTCAACAGACGGCCCTCTGGAGGTAGTGTCTTCCCAGGTTACTCCCTCAGGTTTACTCAAGAGGAAACATTAATTACACAGTGGGAAAACTAAGTTTTATGTGTTTGTATCTGTGTATCAAACTAATGGCACAAGCTCTTTCCCTTTTAACACATTCCAAAGTATATCACTGCTACCAGTGCATAAAACTGGTTAGGCGTTAAAGACCATTCAGCATATATCTTAGTTATAATAATAGTACATAATTTGAAATAGATTCTTGGTACTTCCTAGGCACAATAAACAAAAAAAAGTGCTCAAACTCCAAGTTCATTGAAATAGTTAATATAAAACCTTAAATGTGTAAGCCCCATAGACATTGAAATGCATGCCCTAGCTACCGCACTTTAGTATTTTTATGTTTGTATGATTGTTAAAGTCATTAAAAATTTCAGGTCTTTGGAATCTTTTCTCTTGTTAGCTAAATTTAACTTTCTGCCCTGAATCCTTCATATCCCTGTGTATTATTTTTAAATGCATCCCTTGTTACTTATCGCCATTTATTTTTTTAAAATTTACTCCCATTTTTATGATAATATAATTTCTTCTTATATATTATCCTAATTTTGAGGAGTACTTAGTATCATGGCCTTCTATTTTCGTCCACTTCTTAATTATTTTTTAACCACTCCATACCCTTCTGGAAGAGCCTGAGTTGGTATCTGTCAAAGCACATATTATATACTAACATTAATAGTGAAAATAGAAATCAACAGTAAGTTAAAATGATTTCACTACTTTTATGTATATATTATATCAGTAACCCAACACCATGGTTTTTTTTATAAGTTTTATTTTCATTCAAACTACTGCTGATTATTGAAAACAACATTTGTCTGGAATAATTTAAATAAGAATCTTAGTTTGATGAAAAAAATTAATAAAATCTGTGAGAAGAAAATAATCATAAAATAAACACTATATTTTTGATAATTTTTAAAAATTATCAGCAGATTTTGAATTCTAAGATACCTGTTAACCATGATGGTCTTGCAATGAGAAAAATGCATAGGTGATTGCTGCATTGTGCACAAAGATCACAAAATAAGAGACGTTTGATAATATATGATCTTATAACTCAATCAAATGATTTCTTATAAAAAGCAGTAAGGTTTCTTATATATATATTCACAATCTCAACTGAGGAGAGGGAATAAACAATTCTGACATTCTAGGACTACATTGGATTAAGTTGATTTAAAAGTACCCCCCTGTACATCTGTGAACATTCTCCGATACTCTTCAAGGAGAAATCATGCAAAAAACAAACAAACAAACAAACAGTATTTCATCAGTTTTGAGTCCATACGTTGAGTAGTTTTCTTCTTGGCATGTTCTCAGTTTGCACTACAACATATTGTAAGGTTTGTACCAAATGAGGAATTTCTTTTGGGAATCTTTTGTTTAATTTCAGAATAAAAATATCTGTAATAATAATTAGAGATTTATTGGTTCAAAGAGTATGCTACACTAAGAGAATAAATTCAGTAAAATAAGGGCTAAATATACTATTGTCTTATTTTTTGCTGGCAGCTCTTGGTCAGATAGTCTAGTTGCCAACTGTGCAATATCTTAACTGGTTCATGACTACATGATGAGGCTTGTAAATTTACTAACCTGGGTTAAAGTACCCTTGCTGTCCTCATGTCATCTCCTCTCAGCTTAAATGCAACTAGTCTTTATAATACCTAATTTCTAGATGTCTGATAGAAACAGTTTGAGGTATAAGGACTAAGGGGAAGTTGACTTGCATATCATTTAGCCATAAAGATTGCTTAAGTGAAGGACTTTAACATTCTTAGGACCCAGTTGCCCCTTCTCTCATTTTGTTTTGCTTAATAGAATCTGTGCTCACATTTCTAGTGTTGTCCCTTTTAAGAGACAGATCTGAATAAGAATATAGGAAGACTTTAACCACCACGTTATAGGACTTTCACCTTGTGCTGAGGGGGGTACGCTATAACATTTGTATGTAAAAATTAGTTTCCCAAGATAAAGTTTGTGGTGACAAATGGAGAGGTTTACTCACAATAAGTAAGGTGTTACTTCTTAAGGAAAAGTAGAGTGACAAACAGAAAACAATGGTGTAGTGTCCACTTTAGCACATAGGGTTGCCAAAGATTTTTGCAACTCTCTGCTTGTCACTTATGCTACAGTAATAATGTGTGTGGGTAACTGGTAAATCCCAATGAGTGAATGGATTCAAGTCTAAATCAAATCTTTTTGATTTGATTTAAATCTTTTTTTCCCTCCTCTGGTTGTCTTTGTATGTGAAACACCAGAGTGGGGATCAGAAAACCTCAACTGAAGAACACTTACTTGCAGAAGGGTTAGCTATAGCTGACTATGAGGAATTCTATTCATGAGAGCTCTTAGACGTGATATTGGTTGTCTAAGGAATTAAAGATGCATAATGTAATATATTAGGCTGTCCAAGGTAAATTAAAACAAATACTAAAAAAAGTGATTCATAATATTCCAAATTCCCAATTTATTTTTTCTCTTGAATCAAAATTTTCATCACTACAAAAACAGGACATTGTTGCTATTTTTACCTACTGCTAATTATATCTTGTTCTACCTGAGAAGCACTATAAAATAGTGCTAAATTCCATTTTAGCCATGCATTTTTGATCAGTTAAAATTCTCTGAGCTTCACTTGAAAAACCTATTTTTAAAAATACGCCTATCTTACCTCATTCAGAATATAATGCATCAAAATTGCTTAATACAGTGTTTGCCAATAATGATACCTCAAATAAAGTCATCATTTATAAACTATGTATTTTGTTGTTTTATCTGAAAATACAAAAAAACCTGTTGTATTTTCAGGGGTTTTTTTTTCTGGATAATTTAAATACTTGAAACTTGTATTTTATACCACTGTTTTTACCTTATATGCATTACTTTAATGCATGAGCAAAAAAGGAATGCTAAGGAAATATGGAAGGAATCTTGAGAATTCAGTTACTTATTTATTGTCTTTTGATTGACTAGTACCTATATCAGCCATTATTGACATTTGAGGTCAGATAATGCTTTTTGGGGGGGCTTATCTGTGCCCTCCAAGATGTTTAGCAGGTGACCTGGCCTCTGACTAGTAAATGCCAACAGTAATTCCTCCGGCATAAGTTTAGCAATCAAAAAACATTTCCAATTGTCCCCTGGGGGCAAAATTACCCCAACTGAAAACCTCCGATTTAAGCCACCCAACAAGAGCATAGTGATTGCATCATTTTAAAAATCTGTAATAATAACCTGTCTCAGTGTTTATTACCCTGATGGTTAGGGTCTTTTTTATGAACAGACTAGATCTTTCCTATAGTAAGATTAAATTTTCTTCTTTGATCCTGTAATTAAACAAGTGACTTTAACTTAGCTTGCCCTGATAAATGTCAACTTTGACCATGGAAAAATTCATTTTGTGGGCTTTCTTTTCACAATAACTCCTAACTTAAGAATTCTTAATGCTCAGGGTCTTAGATAATCAGAAATGCATTAATCATGTCTTTCTCTGCAGAATTTCCATTTTTTGGTAATTATAAACTAATGAGCATGCCCTTTATGTGATATTTCAGTTCACTTATACCTTTATAAATATTTCAGCTTTGTGATAATTAAGTAAATTGAATGTCATTAATTAAAAATCCAATCAGTAGATGTAGCTAAAAAAATATTTTAAAATAGTACTTTTAATGTCCTAATATTCTTTGAATACATTTATTTATGAAGATATGTGTTTTAAAATCAACCCATAAGTAAATAAAACTCAATGGTTTTCTGATTACAGGAAGCTAGACTCTTATAACTATGAACGTGGGATGCATTATAGGTAGCAAATACTATCTTTCTGATTCTGTTGGTCTTTACAGAAGTGTAACAGGAAAAAAGTGTTTGGTAGAATCATTCTGAAGAATAAATTGTTTTTACTTAATAATTCTTTTTCAAAACTATAATTTCACCATACGCAAATTTTAGACAGCTTTGAAATTTGTGCTTTGTCAAAGAAAGTTATCTAAGAGGTGAAACTTTTTTTTAAACTAACAACTCATGTATTTCTGTTGTTCATACAATTATTTTTCTGGCTTTCATTTCCTTTGAATAAAAAAACACTTTTAAAATAAACCACATTTGGAATATAAAGGGGTATGGCATAGCACATCTTTGGAGGGAGCTAACATATTTTCATATTTTAAAATTCAGTATTAGCTATAATTAGTATTGACTTTTGGCTTTGTCTGCTCAGATTTACAATTGTTCTTGAACTTTTCTTAATTTTGTCATAAGTCAGAATTTCCATACACCAGATCCAGATTTCTAAAATATTATGTTAATATAAGTTACAGTAAAATAATATATATTAATTTGAAGTCTCAAAATTTTATGTAACTTATCTGAGTTTCAATAAAGTGCTTATAATTTCTTATTTATTTCTACTTTTGATTAGCTAATGGGCATTTTAATCACATTTAAAATCCATTGTAACTTTATAAGTCAAAATCATTTCCTTTAATTACTTAAACATTGAATAATAAAAAATAATTTCTTTGAAAGAATTTATTCCTCCAAAAAAAGGCCCATTAAGCTACTACAAAAATATTCCAAGTATAGTTTTTACTCATTTGTTGAAAGACTCATTATGAATTTAGCCTGTCCATTAAAGAGTTATTTGACAAAGAAAAAATGTTTTACAGATATGAGTAATCTGATTAGTCATTGGGTGTATTCTGTGCTTCTTGGTATCAGCTGAAGCTGAATTAAATTAGTCACTGGTGCATTTGTCAATTGGAGCCAGAAAGTCTGCCCTATTTAATTTTAAAATAATTTGCACTGAGTAAATTATGTACGTAGCCACTAAAGAAATCACATTACTTCAGAATTAGCAAGATCTATTTCTTTTAAAGTAGGAAACTAATTATTGCCTCTTAAAAGATGGAGTAGGCTTACAATTTTAAAAATCATGTCAAATTGTGCAGTTATGAAACATTAAGAATGAGTTAAGGTACTCAGGCTTAAAATTTTTACGAAGAGTAATGTTTACAAAGAAAAGCAAAGCAAAACCAAGCTAAACTGAAAACAAAACAAAGCAATTCCAATACACCCCCAAGCTTCATGTGCTATAATAATTTTGAATGTTTGACTGTAATTTCATTCAGCTTGTGTTACATTTACTGAGAGCCCAGTTCAAGGTAGCTGTTGTTCCAGGAAAACTGCCTGTTTGATTCTTAAAACTCAGTAGATTCTGTTATTATCCCAATTACTCATATTAAAAAAATTGAGACTGAGAACATTTAAGGAACTAGTTCCAAATACCATGATTAGGAATTAGAACTCATAGATTTGAAAACAGGTGTAATGTTCTTCATTCCATGCTATTCATTTGCCTTGTACCATAGCATGTGTAATAGAATCAGATAGCATGTGACTTTCTGTTAGTTTAACTAAATGTATCTAAATAACTATTTTTTTTTCTCTTTGTATGCAGTGCAAACTAGAATATCAGGCATGTGTCTTAGGAAAACAGATCTCAGTCAAATGTGAGGGACGTTGCCCATGTCCTTCAGATAAGTCCACAAGTACAAGCAGAAATATTAAGAGAGGTAAGTGATAAACACTCATTCATAGTTTTGTATTTGTTTTCTCTATTAAAATGTTTTGCAATCAATGTTGTCATTAAATTACACAATGAACTGTCTGCCTAACATTATTACCTTGTAAGTGAAGGTTTTTTTCTTTAGTCTCAATTATTTTAGCAAGTGACATTTTTCTACAGATCCCTATTTATCTTGATAGTAACAGTTGGATGCCTCTTTTTTACATGTTCACCATATATGAAAAATCTAAAGAAATGCCTTCTATAAGTTATTGTGTCTAAAATGTGTTTGATGTTCCTTTTTTTCTTTTAGAGCAAGACAGTGGTAAAACAGTGGGGGATACAGGAATTTGATCAGATGTGAAACTAGGCTTAGTAAGAAACTTTTAAAATAAAGGGGTCTATCATAGAAAAAAATATATGTTATATATATATATATATATATAGTATGTATGTGTATATGAACATTTTCCTACAGAATAATTTAATTAATTAAGCTTTCATTTGAGTAGGTCTGGAGTCTTTAAATCTTTTCATCAGTTTGCTGCCTAATAATAAAATAATGAAATATATTTAACTCCATATGTGTTATTATATGCAATTTGATCTTTTGTAAATTATTTATTGTAGTTTACACAGTATTACTTACGTGTTTGAGGTGCTGTTTATGCCTTTAAAAATATCTCTATAGCTGCTGGTTTCAGTTATTCACAACTACAGATAAGGAAGGAAATACAAGGAATAGATATTCCTCCTTTAAGTGAAAGATTATTTTAAAGAGCATTGTCATCATTTATCATATATTTTATAAGCATATAAATCTTATAATTTAATAATAATTATTGTGATTTCTTAATGAAGACAATGATTTTTGACCTTTTTTCTGAAAAAAAAATCAATAATGGATAAATGGATAGGAAAACTATTAGTTAATATGAAGTTCATTTAATATAAATTATGTATTTTCTTTTTTTAATTTTTTTTTTTTTGAGAGAGAGAGGAGGGGAAAGGGCAATAGGGAGGGCAGAGAAACTGAAGCAGACTCTGCACTGATGGCAGAGAGCCTGACGTGGGGCTCAAACTCACAAACCATGAGATCATGACCTGAGTCAAAACCAGACGTTCAAATGACCGAGCTACCCAGGAACCCCTAAATTATTTATTTTCTTAAACATGGTATACCATGTTTATATTTTATTACAAACAAAATGTTTTATTTTGTTTTAGTTTTTATTTAAACTCCAGTTAGTTAATATACAGTGTAATATTATTTTCAGGTATACAGTATAATGATTATAAAACTTTTGAACTTTAATTATACTACTTATATTGGACTTTACTCATTAGGTAATATTTAAGATCATTTAAAAATGAAAACCAGGGCACCCAGGTGGCTCAGTGGGCTATGTGTCCTACTTCAGTTCAGATCATGACCTGACAGCTAGTGTGTGTGAGCCCCACACCAGACTCTGTGCTGACAGCTCAGAGCCTGGAGCCTGCTTCCAATTCTGTCTCCCTCTCTCTCTGCCCTTCCCCTGCTCGTGCTCTGTATCTCTGTCTCAAAAATAAATAAACATTAAAAACATGAAAAAATATATTATCATATCACCTTTAATAACACAACTAGGTCAATTTTACTACTCAAAAGTAAATTGATTTGCAAATTAATGGTAAGCTAGTGCTCAGACACTAGGCAATGTGCACAAACACAACTGGTGGAAGAGGAATCTACACTTGATCTTAGCCAAAAAGCCAAGAAACAATGATTAGAAAGAGGAGCTGCTTTCTGGGGGCCCTGTTCTTGAAGCCACCTCTGTTGCCTTACACCAGCATATGGCCAGCATCAGAGCTTGATTGCTTCAGGATTCTCACCCTCCTATAATCCCAATCCACTCTTTCTAGCATAGTCCAGATAAGGACATTTAGCATGACCTCAACTGAATTACTTTCATATCTCTGCCTTCCTCATATCCACTCCCTGTTTACATAACTGAATACATTCTCCTCTGAAACCTGCTTCAGGTACGAAGTAAATCCTACCTGGGTATTCAATATCCATGTCTCATTCTTTTCATTGGAGGCTATGAAGAATATTTGAAAAGGAGTAATCGTAATTAGTGCATACTTCTAATACATCATGTCCTTCAACAAAGTTTCCCTTCAGTAAGATTCCCTGCATGTGAACTTACTTTTGAATGAGAAGATACTTTTGAGGTGATCAATTTGTCCTGTTCTCCCACAAACTGCAAAAGGAACTTAATATGCATTAAATATAGAAGGTAACACATTTGAGAAAATGATCCCTTGTGAATAAACAATGTTGCTCAAATTCTCTGTATAATGTCTATCTTAGTATGTCAAGGAGCCTTTTTATAAAGTCATATCATCAGGGGATAAAGATCATTTGTGTTCAAGTGTGTGTGAAAAGAGAGGCAAGAAGAGTTTAAAATAATCCTGTTCTGATGGATTGTCAGGGCAAAGCAAGTACGGGATTTTGCTAGCTGCTGTGAAAAAGCGGTACAGAACATTGTGAATGTCATTCCTACACATTGCGAAAGGCCAAGAGACATGGGAAATGTAAAATTTAGTTCAGTATCATTTCTAATCTTTCAACTGTCTTTTACATTAGAAGTATGCCAACAGACACATGAAACGATGCTCAGCATCCCTCCTCATCAGGGAAATACAAATCAAAACCACACTGAGATACCACCTCACGCCAGTCAGAGTGGCTAAAATGAGCAAATCAGAGAACTCTAGATGCTGGCGAGGATGTGGAGAAACGGGCACCCTCCTACACTGTTGGTGGGAATGTAAACTGGTACAGCCCCTCTGGAAAACAGTGTGGAGGTTCCTCAGGAAACTAACAATAGAACTCCCTTATGACCCAGCAATAGCACTGCTAGGAATTTACCCAAGGGATACAGAAATGCTGAGGCATAGGAGCACATGTACCCCAATGTTCATAGCAGCACTCTCCACAATAGCTAAAACATGGAAAGAGCCTAAGTGTCCATCAACAGATGAATGGATCAAGAAGATGTGGTTTATCTATACCATGGAATACTACATGGCAATGAGAAACAATGAAATCTGGCCATGTGTAGCAACATGGATGGACCTTGAGGGTGTTATGCTGAGCGAAATAAGTCAGGCAGAGAAGGACAAATACCATATGTTTGCACGTATAGGAGGATTAGGAGGAACTTGACAGAGGACCAAGGGGGAGAAGAAGGGCGGAAATGGTGGGGGAAAGGGAGAGAGGCAAACCATGAGAGACTCTTGAATGCTGACAAAAACTGAGGACTGATGGATGTGGGGGGGAGGGGGGGATGGGCATGAAGGAGGGCACTTTGGGGATGAGCACTGAGTGTTATGTAAAAACTAATTTGACAATAAACTATTTGTAAAAAAAAAAAAAAAAAAAAAAAAAAAAGAAGTATGCCTTTGGTAGACTGACTTGGGAAGTGTAGGAAATTCTATTTAATAGCATCTCTGTTTTAGAAAAATCAAGGAAGAAACTACCAACAATCAAATAGTTTTTGAATCTTTCTGACTTCCTACGTTTGAGGTGAATTTGATAACAGATTATGTTTTCACTCTGTTAAGAGTCAAATAAATTCTTCAAATCAACTTGTAATATACTAAAACAAATAAAAAATATATTTCCTTTAGGGACACCTGGGTGACTCAGTCAGTTAAACTTCTTATTCTTGATTTAGCCCCAGGTCATTATCTCAAGGTTCATGGGTTCCAGCCCCACATCAGGCTCTGCATGGCAGAGAAGAACCTACTTGGGATTCTCTCTCTCTCTCTCTCTCTTTCTCTCTTTGTGTGTGTGTCTCTCTCTTTCTCTCTTTTTACTCTTCCCATGTCCATGTTTGCAAACTTTCTCTCCCCCCCCAGAATAAATAATTAAAAAATATATTTTGTTTATGTAGTAAAAAATTTTAATTTCTCTTCTGTTCTCCTAATGTATTCAACAATGGATATGCATAAATAGGTCCAAGTGTATACTTGCAATTAAACAAAATTAAAAACAACAACAAAAAAAAACAACAGTTTACAGGAGCACCTGAGTGGCTCAGTCAGTTATGCATCCAACTTCAGCTCAGGCCATGATCTCATAGTACAGGGTTTCAAGCCTTGAATTGAGCTCTGAGCAGAGCCTGGAACCTGCTTCGGATTCTGTGTCTCCCTCTCTCTCTCTGCCCATCCTCCACTTACACTCTGTCTCTCAAAAATAAATAAATGTTAAAAAATTCAAAGAAAACAATTTACAGTTTTGAAATTCCAGATCCCATATTTGCATAGGTAAATAGGCATACCTATCTCTCTTAAATCAGTAACTTAACCTTACATTTTTTGTTTTCCTAACCCATAAAGTTAAAATTACAAAGACCAACTGCTTCTAGGTCCCTGTGGTGTATTACTTTCTTGTCCCTGCCCACCATTTTTAAAAATTTTATCATTTGGTCACAAACACAGAATGATTATTTGGAAGATTAATCAACTTTATTTAAAGTCCATTGATTGACATTTTAGATGATTTTTAAAGCAAATATATTTTACATAGCCAGGTTAATATTAGATTCATAATTGTGATCATAGACTATGAATAGACCATTTTTTCAGAGTTTCCATATAATATGTAATGCAGCCCTAAATCTTAGAAGGTACTTGCAGGATCAAAGATAGCAGTGGAAATGACCTTAGAAAATGTTTATTTTGCAGTTGGTAAATCCAAATTCAAAGAAATGTACCCTAGACATAGCTTATATGATCTACACTACATTGGTCTGTAAGCACCGTGAATTTTAGACCTATCATATATGCCATAAGTGTTCCATTCGGTTATACACTTGACTGGCTTGGTTCAGAAAACCCTTTAAATGATACTTCCTTTAGGTTTCAAATTTGAGTATTCTAATCCCCCAAATAATTTTTTTGTAATTATGTGTTTTCTATAGCTATTATGGTTTTACCTTTCTAATCTCTTAAGTTTTTATTAATTAGGAGCACCTGGGTGACTCAGTCGGTTAAGCATCCGACTTCAGCTCAGGTCATGATCTTGGAGTTCATGAGTTTGAGCCCCGCATTAGGCTCCATGCTAATAGCACAGAGCCTGAAGCCTGCTTTGGATTCTGTTTCTCCCTCTCTCTCTGGCCCTCTGCTGTTCACCTTCTGTCTCTGTCTCTCTCAGAAATTAATAAAATATTTCTTAAAAACTTAAAATTTTTTATTAATTAAAACATGTTTTAGTTTATATATTCTTTTGAGAGAGAAAGGGAGAGAGCAGGGCAGGGGCAGAAAGAAAGGGAGGGAGATAATCTCAAGCAGGCTCCATACTGCCAGCACAGAACCCAATGTGGGGTTCAAACCCACAAGCTGTGAGATCATGACCTGAGCCAAATCAAAGTTGGTTGCTTAACTGACTGAACTGCCCAGGCACTGCACATTTTATTAGTTTTAAATAATATCACTTTAATGCTGTTTACCCTCACCCCTAAGATATACCTACACACATTCAAATACCTTCAAAATTTGAAATGCTGAATTGGAGTGGAGATAGCAATGCAAATGGAAAAGATCCCATAAAAATTTCAACATTATCAAAAAGATAAAAGAAAATAGCTGCTGGTGAAGATGTGGAAGAAAGGAAACTCTTGTACACCGTTGGTTTGAATGTAAATTGGTAAAGCCATTATGGAAAATAGTATGGAGTTTCATAAAAAGGCTAAAAAAGAACTACCATATGATCCAGAAATACCACTTCTAGGTATATATCCAAGGAAGGAAATCAGTACCTTAAACAGATATCTGCATTCCCATGCTCACTACAGCATTATGTACAATAGCCAAGATATGGGAACAAACTAATGTTCATTGAAGGATGAGTAGAGAAATAGTGATATTTAATATCCCATTCCCTGTGTATACTAAAAACGAAGTTCCCACCAAATTCAGCAACATGGATGAACCTGGACGACACTATACTAAGTGAAGTAAGCCAGAAAAAGAAAGAGAAAAACTATGTGATCTCTCTTATATATGGAACCTAAAAGAAATTGAATACATAGAATCAGAGAGTAGAAAAGTGGTTACCAAGCACAAGGAGATGGGGGAAATGGGAAGCGGTTGGTCAAAGAGTGCAGAGCCTCAGCTACAAAGGTTGAATAAGTCTAGAGATCCAGGGTACTGCATGATGACTGTGGTTAATAACACCATATTGAATATTACAGATTTGCTAAAACAGTAATATCAGGTGTTCTCACCACACACAGCACACACACAAAATGGAAACTATGTGAGGATAGGAATGTTAATTAGCTTGACTGGGTGATTTATAGACTGCTAATAAAAACAGACAAACTGATTTTTGGGGGTCTGTGGTTCATAGTTTCCACTACATCCTCACCTGCCTTTTTTGGTACAATTCAAGTTTCCTTCTATCAGAAGCTGGGAATCACGTAATTCAATCTCTTTCTCATTTTGCTTCATTTAAGAGTATCAAAGTTAAATAGATACTCAATTACAGTAACCGTTAGCCTGCATACTAGATTGCTTGCTCCTAATTTTAATTTGTGTGCATGTGTGCATGTGTGTGTGTGTGTGTGTGTGCGTGTAACTCTTTTATAGAATTTTTTTTCTATTTTATTGTGTCGTTATCTGGTGGGGGTAGCATTATTTATTTGCTAAAAGTATAGATTTTAGAATTACAATTCTACACTAGGTGCGCAACCTTTGGTATTATATTTAAACTTATGAGTTTCAGTTTTTTTGTTGGCAAGATAGAAAAATATATAAAGCATATAGATTTGTGGATATATTTCCTCAAATTAAACCATCATTGAATTTCTGTTTCATGTTAATTGATGACACCTTTAAATGCTGTTGAATTCTAATAAATTACAGATATTTTTCATACATTAAATGTCATTTTAAATTTTATTTTTATGTTTTTTTTATCAAATTGGGTACACAATCTTGGAGACTTTTCATTTCTTTATAGTTAATAGTATTTATACACTGCAAATTACCTGTGCATTGAGAGGTTTTTTAAAATTTTTTTAATTTTTATTTATTTCTGAGAGAGAGCATGAGCATGAACAGGGGAGGGGGAGAGAAAGAGACAGACACAGAATCTGAAGCAGGCTTCAGGGCTCTGGGCTGTCAGCTCAAAGCCCAATGTAGGGCTTAAACCCCCAACCGTGAGATCATGACCTGAGCTGAAGTTGGATGCTCAACCGACTGAGCCACCCAAGAGCCCCTGTGCATTGAGGGATTGACATAACTCTGCAGTAAAATTATGTGGCCTAGGAGCCATTACTGGTTATTTTCTTTGATAAATCTTTCACATTCTCTTCATAATTACTGGCCTTTGCAGAGTGTGTGTGTGAGTGTGTGTATGTATCTTTTTCATACAATTATGTTAATCTAAGCTTTATCCAACAAGCTTCTGCTTATTTAGATTTTAAATGTATTAACCTAAGTTGTTCAGGATATTATTTTTGTAACTAAAAACACGATCTCTAGTCATTGAAGATTTTCAGGAAAGATATCTATCGATCGATTGATTGATCGATAGATTCCTTTTTAAACTTTTATTTAAATTCTGATTAGTTTACACACAGTGCATTATTGGTTTCAGGAGTAGAATTAAGTGATCCATCACTTACATACAACACCCAGTGTACATCATAACAAATGCCCTCATTATGCCCATCATCTATCTAGCCCATCCCCCCACTGGCCTCCCTCCATCAACTCTGTTTGCTCTCTATGTTTGAGAGTCTCTGGGGCGCCTGGGTGGCTCAGTCGGTTAAGCGTCCAACTTCGGCTCAGGTCATGATCTCCTGGTTCGTGGGTTCGAGCCCCGCATCAGGCTCTGTGCCGACAGCTAGCTCAGAGCCTGGAGCCCGTTTCAGATTCTGTGTGTCCTTCTCTCCCTGACCTTCCCCTGCTCATGCTGTCTCTATCTCTCTCTCAGAAATAAATAAAACATTAAAAAAAAAAAAAAGAGTCTCTTATGGTTTGTTTCCTCTCTCTTTTGTTCTTTCTTTCTTCCCTTCCCCCATTATAAATATTTTTTTTTCCTTTGGTTTCAGAAGTAGAATTTAGTGATTCATCACTTACATATAACATCTAGTGCTTGCCCCACAAATAACCTCTTTAATACCCATCTAGCCCATCCCCCCCCCACCGCTCCTCTAGCAAACTTCAGTTTTTTCTCTGTATTTAAGAATCTTTTATGGTTCTCCTCCCTCTTTTTATCTTATTTTTTCTTCCCTTCCCTTATGTTCATCTGTTTTGTTTCTTAAATTCCACATGAGTGAAATCATATATTTGTCCTTTTCTGACTGACTGTTTCATTTAGCATAATTTATCCTAGTTCCATCACATTGTTGCAAATAGCAAAATTTCATTCTTTTTGATTGCCAGGTAATATTCCATTGTATACCACATCTCCTTTGATCCATTCATCAGTCGATGGACGTTTGGGTTCTTTCCATAATTTGATTATTGTTGATAGTGCTGCTATAAACAATGAGTGAATGTGCCCTTTGAATCACCACTTGTGTATCATTTGGATAAATATGTATTAGTGCAATTGCTAGGGTAAGTTACTTTAATTTTTAATTTTTTGAGGAAACTCCATACCATTTTCTAGAGTTGCTATACCAGTTTGCATTCCCACCAACAGTGCAAAAGTATTCCTCTTTCTCCTCATCCTTGCTAACATCTTTTATTTCCTGACTTTATTGTATCCATTCTGACAGATGCGGGGTGGTATTTCATTGTGGTTTTGATTTCTATTTCATTGATGATGAGTGATGTTGAGCATTTTTTCACATGTCTGTTAGTCAATAAACAGGCAATGCCTGTACCTTCATTCCTTTCATTGTCTTAGCAATTATAGTTTGTGCAGTTCATTTATTTAAAGACTCAAATTCTTCTGTACTTGCCTTTGCTACTTCATTTATATCAAAATTTGTGTGTATTTGTGTGACGTTGGCACGATGCTACTAGAAAGTTAGAAAAAAAGATTTGATTCATATGTTGTTGCTGAAGGTGACACAGAGACATATTTTTCAAACACTGAGACTTGATCTCAGCCACACATTTTTAAGAACAATGGGTTTAACAACAATTACAAGGACATTGTCCTTGCTTTTGTTCTTGCTTAGGATCTGCATCAGGCACCATGTAGAGAAGTCATTTTTGTGAGTCCTTCTTGTATCAGAGATCATTGGTGCCCACCAAAGATATGTGTGGAGTCAGAGATCAACAACCTAAACAAAAAGAGCTCCCCTTTTAATGAAAGATACCTCATCTAAGGCTGACTTAAATGTTTTTATAAATATTCATGGAGCTACAGGTTTGTAAAGTCTTTTGTTGTCCATCACTATGCTAGCTAGAAACTTGATAGGCTTTAACCACAAAAAGACAAAATACGGGGATGAACTCTGTCATCTGACATGGTCATCTTTTTCTATATTCACTTCATTGCTCTGGATCCTGCAGAGCCGTATTAGGAAACATAATTTACTTAATTACCATGCTATGATTATAAATGAATGTATTTAAAGAAAGAACATTGTGTAAGAAATTATTTATGCCTTTTTCCAACTGGCAAAATAATTGGTTTTAGCATTTATTTCTCATATGGATTTTTAACAATCCCCCTGTATGATGATGGGATGAATTTTCAGTAGGAAACACTGAACAACAATGAATTAAAATGCTCTTAGAACATGCATACTTGGGAGCGCCTGGGTAGCTCAGTCAGTTAAGCATCCTACTTTCGCTCACGTCACGATCTCATGGTTCGTGGGTTCAAGCCCTGCATTGGACTCTGTGCTGACAGCTAGCTCAGAGCCTGGAGCCTGCTTCAGATTCTGTATTTCCCTCTCTCTCTGATTCTCCCCTGCTCACACTGTCTCTCTCTCTCTCTTTCTCTCTCTCAGAAATAAATAAAATATTTTAAAAATTTAAAAAGAACATGCATACTTGTCCATTAAAAGTGATATTCATAAATGATAAATTTTCCCTTAATTTAATTAGAGTCACAGAAAAATAAAATTAAATAAAATTATTGAGAAGTGTTTAATAATAATTTAAAATTAAAATGAAGCATAATCTTTTGGAATATTTGAAAAAATCTTTGGATTAATATTAATATTTGTTCAGAAACAGAACATAACCTGGAAAGGGATGGTTTTATTCATTTATTTTTAGTTGAAATATATTTGATACATAGCACTAAATTTAAAGCTTATACCTGTTAATTTGATACATATACATGTATTATAACATGATTACCTTTGTACTTGTAATTAGCACCTATCATGTTACATAATTATAATTTCTTTTTAGTGGTTAGAATAAAGTTCTAGTCTCATAACACATTTGATATTTATAATACAATATTGTTCTCTATTTGGTATACTGTAAATTAGGTTCTTAGGTCTTATTTACTGTTAATTGCAAGTTTGTACCCCTGAATACCATATGGCCTATAACCCTGGCCCTGACTACCTAGTAACCACCATTTTACTCTGTTTCATGAATTTGTTTTTTTGTTGTTCTTGTTGTAGTTGTTTTGGTTTTTTTTTTATTTCACCAATAAATGTTATCATACACTGATGATCATATGAGATTTGTCTTCCTCTGTCTGATTTGTATCATTCAGCATAAAATGCACTCAAGGTTTATCCATGTTGTCACATATAACAGGATGCCCACCTTTCTTATGGCTGGAAAATATTCCAGTGTGCATATGTATATTTGCCACTTCTATTTTTTAGTATAATTGACAATGTTTCATTAGTTTCAGATGTACAACATAGTGATTCTACATCTCTGTAGTTTATGGTATGCTCATCAAATAGGTTAGCTATCCTCTGTCACCACACAACACCATTACAATATCATTGACCATATTTAGAAAGGGATGGTTTGAAATGTGGAGATTGCTGTAGTTCTTCCTTGAAGAACTATTTTTTGTGTTGCTAATTAAGTGACTGATTTCAGATTTTACATAAATATTTCATTTTCTGTATAAAATTGTTGTGGTTAATCATTATCTTCCCTACGAATTCTAGTGAGAAATTTTGTATCTTAAGTTTATACAGTTGTATGTTTTCAGGTATAAAATTGGGGATAGCCCTGTGTGAGTTCCTATATTACCAAAGGGCTGTTTATATGTAGTCTTCATTTAACTCCTTTCAAATGTATATCTAATGTATTATTTCAAAATAATTCTTTTTTAAAAACTGTTTATTTATTTATCTAGAGAGTGAGAGAACACAAGCAGAGGGAGAGGGAGACAGAGAGGAGAGAGAGAATCCCAAGCAGGCTCCATGCTGCCAGCACAGAGCCCAACATGGGTCTCGATTCCACGAACAGTGAGATCATGACCTGAGCCAAAATCAAGAGTTGGACACTTAACCGACTGAGGCACCCAGGTGACCCTATTTGAAAATACTTCTTTACAAAATACAATATAAACACTCCTTCTAAAAGCAGGAGTGATAGTCACTATATTTAACAAGTATGGAATGGATGCCAGAAAATTAGACCTGACACAAACCCAATCAGAATCCATGTCCACTGTGGTATGATCTGCCATCACTTACAGTTGGATATTAGAGACAACAGAAAGAAGTCAGAAACTGAACAATTCTGGATTTAAAATAGATATGTTAAGATTCATAAGAGTTTGACATCAGCCAATCCTTTTCCTGAGATTCACATGGTAAAATGTGTACATTTCTTGAAAGAACAAATAAAATTGCACTGAACAGAGGGATACTGTTATTCAAACTGTCTCTGCCTTTGAACCTTTTTTATACTGGTCTCATCTTCTTTGTACTGTAGAGATTTATATCCTAACCCAGAAACCACATTTCACTCAAGCTTAGTGCCAGGAAGAAAATAAATAATTACATAATCACAAAGAAAGGTTCAAAACCACACTCTTTCCATTAATACACATGCCCGTTGTCCCTCATCCACACAATATGTATCTAAATAAATAAAATCTGCCCTATATTAAACAGTATTGTTCTCCACCAATATTAAAGATAGTGTAAGATTATGACGTTTGCTATTCCACTTCTAATAGAGATTTATATTTTTTTTCAAATATGGAAGAGAGGCCAATATTTTTGTATTTAGAAGATCTTCTGAGAATTTTTTTGTAAATATAGGAATCATAAAATATATTTAAAGTTAGCATTACATACTCTGAATAGTCTTTTAGAATAGTATTTTAGAGTTTAAATTATAGTTTCTTTATGTAGCTTACTAGCTGTTTGCAAGTTTCAATGAATTCCCAGGATCCTGATGATAATTACAAGCCTCAAAATAAGAAAGGAAAGCAGTCAATGAAGTATTTATATAGTTCCATAAAAAATGGATTTGATATTTCAGAAGATAGAAAAAATAGATTACTACTTTAGATATATGTATTTTGTACAAAAAGCATGAGCCAGAATGAATTAAAAACAAAAAACATGAGAATATATTCTTGTTCTGTAAAATATATTTAGAATAAGTAATTTAGTTGAACTTAAGGCACTGTATATATTACTCTATACTTCTTTATTTGGTGATACTACCTTTAACACTTTTGATGAATTACTGTTAATGAATTTACTGAATGACCAACTTTATCTTAGTAATATAATACATTCTGTTAATTATGTATCAAATTATAGGTTACATTGTGAATGTCTAAATTGAAAAAAAATTCAATTGTGTGATTGATTGTTCTTTGTTTGTTTCAAGTTTCTAGTTAAAATTTAGTTAGTTAACATATAGTGTACTATTGGTTTCAAGAGAAGAATTTAGTGATTCATCATTTACATATAACACCCAGTGATCACACAAGTGCTCTCCTTAAATCCCATCCCCATTTAGCCCATCTCCCCACCCCTCCTCCTGAAAACCTCAGTTTGTTCTCTATAGTTAAGAGTTCATTATGGTTTCCTTCCCTCTCTCTTTTTCTTCCTTCCCTCATGTTCATCTATTTCATTTCTTAAATTCCACATATGAGTGAAATCATATGGTACTTGTCTTTCTCTGACTGACTTATTTCATTTAGCATAATGACTTTAGTTCCATCCATGTGCAAATGGCAAAATTTCATTCTTTTTTAATATATATATGTATATATTTTCCACATATTCTTCATCCATTCATCAGTTGATGAACATTTGGACTCTTTCTATAATTTGGTTATTGTTGCTGATGATACTATAAACATCGGAAGGCATTTGTCTCTTTGGATTACTTTTTTTGTATTCCTTGTGTAAATACCAATTAATACAATTGTTGGGTAGTAGAGTAGTTCTATTTTTAACTATTTGAGAAACCTCCATACTGTTTTCCAGAGTGGGTGAACCAGTTTCCATTCCCAACAACAGTGGAAGAGTGTTCCCTTTTTTTCCATATCCTTGCCAACAATCATTGCTGTTGTTTTGTTAATTTTAGCCATTCTGACAGATGTGAGGTGGTATCTCATTGTGGTTTTGATTTGTATTTCCTTGATGATGAGTGATGTTGAGCATCTTCTCATGTGTCTGTTAGTCATCTGTATGTCTACTTTAGAAAAATGCCTATACATGTCTTCTGCCCATTTCTTAACTAGATTATTTATTGGGTGTTGAGTTTTGTAAGTTCTTTGTAGATTTTGGATACTAACCTTTTATTAAATATGTCATTTGCAAATATCTTCTCCAACTGCATAGGTTGCCTTTTACTTTTGTAGATTATTTTCTTTACTGTGCAAAAGCTTTTTATCTTGCTGAAGTCTCAGTAGTTCATTTTTGCTTTTGTTTCCCTTGTTTCCAGAGAAATGTCTAGTAAGAAGTAGCTACTGGCAAGATCAAAGAAGTTGCTGCCTGTGTTCTCCTCTAGGATTTTGATGGTCCCCTATTTCACATTTAGGTCTTTCAATCATTTTGAATTTTGAGTATTGGTGTAAGAAACTGATACAGTTTTATTCTTCTGCATGTTGCTGTCCAGTTTTCCCAACACCATTTGTTGAATAAACTATCTTCTTTACATCAGATATTCTTTCCTGCTCTGTTGAAGATGACCTGACCATATAGTTTGGGCACATAGATCCCATCTCTGGGTTTTGTATTCTGTTGCATTGATCTGTGTGTGTTTTTGCGCCAGTACCATACTGTCTTAATGACTATAGCTTTGTAATATAGTTTAAGGTCTGGAATTGTGATGCCTCCGGCTTTGCTTTTATTTTTCATGATTGCTTTGAAATCGGGGTCTTCTGTGATTCCATACAATTTTACAATTGCTTGTTCTAGCTCTGTGAAAAATACTGGTGTTATTTTGATATGGATTGGATTAACTGTGTGGCTTGCTTTGGGTAGTATAGACATTATAATATCTGTTCTTCCGATCTATAAGTATGGAATGTTTTTCCATTTCTTTGTATCATCTTCCATTTCTTTCATGAGTTTTCTGTAGTTTTAATTTACCTCTTTGGTTGGATTTATTTCTGGGTATCTTTTGATTTTGATTCAATTAAAATAGGATGGATTCTTTGATTACACTTTCTGCTGCTTCATTATTGCTGTATAGAAATGAGACAGATTTTTGTATATTAATTTTGTATTCTGTGTCATGGTTGAATTTATGTATCAGTTCTAGCAAATTTCTGGTGGCGATTTTCAGTTTTCTACATAGAATATTATGTCTCCTATGAATAGTGAAAGTTTGACTTCTTTCTTGCTGATTTGGATGACTTTTATTTCTTTCTGTTGTCTTATTGCTGAAGCTAGGACTTCTAGTACTATGTTAAATAACAATGGTGAAAGTAGACATCCCTGTCTTGTTCCTGACTGTAATGGAAAAGCTGTCAATTTTTCCCCATTGAGAATTATATCAGCAATGGGTCTTTTGTATATGGTCTTTATGAGGTTGAAGTAGGTTCTCTGTATCCTTATTTTGTTTCTTTTATAAAGAATGAATGTTGTACTTTGTCAAATGTGGGGTTTTTTTTCATTTATTGAAAGGATTATATAGTTCTTATCCTTTCTTTTATTAATGTGGCATATTACATGGATTGATTTGTGAATGTTGAACCACTCCTGAAACCCACGAATAAATATCACTTGATCATGGTGAACGATTCTTTTAATTTATTGTTGGATTCAATTTGCTAGCATCTTGTTGAAACTTTTTCCATTCATGTTCACCATGGATATTCTCCTATAATTCTCCTTTCTAGTGGGGTCTTTGTCTGGCTTTGCAATCAAGGTAATTCTGGCCTCATAAAATGAGTTTAAAAATTTTCCTTCCAATTTTATATTTTGGAATAGTTTGAGAAGAATAGGTATTAATTCTTCTTTATACAGTTGGTAGAAATCCCCCTGGGAAGCCATCTAGACCTGGATTTTGTTTGTTGGAAGATTTTTTTATTATTAATTCAATCTTTGCTGGTTATGGGTCAGTTCAAATTCTGTATTTCTTTCTGTTTCAGTTTTGGTTGTTTATGTTTCTCAAGATTTATACATTTCTTTTGGATTGGCCAATATGTTGGCATATAATTTCTCACAATATTCTCTTATAATCTCTTGTATTTCTATGGTGTTGGTGGTGATCTCTTCTCCTTCATTCATGGTTTTATATATTTGGGTCCTTTATATTTTCTTTTGGATAAGTCTGGCTAGCACTATATTAATTTTATTAATCCTATCAAACATTCAGCTCCTAGTTTCACTGATTATTCTACTTGTTTTTGTTGTTTCTATATCATTTATTTCTGCTCTAATCTTTATTATTTGCCTTCTTCTGCTGGCTTTAGGCCTTATTTGCTGTTTCTTTTCTAGCTCTTTTAGGTAAGGTTACATTGTGTATTTGAGACTTTTCTTGCTTCTTGATTTAGGCCTGTATTGCTATATATATACCTCTTTTGCTGAATCCCAAAAAGCTTGGACTCTTGTGTTTTCATTTTCATTTGTTTCCATGTATTTTTTTAAATTTCTTCTTTAATTTCCTGGTTAACTTTTTCGTTCTTTAATAGAATGTTCTTTAACCTCCATGTATTTGTGGTCTTTTCAAATTTGTTCTTCTGTTTGACTTCAGGTTTCATAGTATTATGGCCAGAAAATATGCAGGGTATGATCTCAATCTTTTTGTCTTTGCTGAGGGCTGATTTATTACCGAGTATGTGATCTTTTCTTGAGAATGTTCCATGTACACTTGAAAATATGTATTCTATTGCTTTAGGATGAAATGTTCTGAATGTATCTGTAAGGCCATCTGTTCCAGTATGTCATCCAAAACCATAGTTTCCTTATTGATTTTCTGCTTCAATGATCTGTCCATTGCTGTAAGTGTGATGTTAGAGTCCTCTAATATTATTGTATTATTATGAATGAGATTCTTTATGTTTGATGATTTATGTATTTGGGTTATCCCAATTTGGGGCATAAATCTTTATAATTATTAGATCTTCTGATTGGATAGACCCCTTTATAATGATATAGTAACCTTCTTCATCTGTTGGTGGAGTCTTTGGTTTAAACTCTAGTTTGACTGAGAGCACCTGGGTGACTCAGTTGCTTAAGTATCCAATTATCGGTTTCAGCAAAGGTCACAATCTCACAGGTGGGAAACCAAGCCCCATGCTGGGCTCTGCATTGGGTGTGGAGCCTCCTTTAGATTCTCTCTCTCTACCTCCCTCTCTCTCTCTCTCTCCCAAAATAGAAAAAATAAAATAAAATAAAATCTAGTTTGACTGATATAGGTATGGATACTACTGCTTTCTTCTTCACTTTCAATCTGCAGGTGTCTTTATATCTAAAATGAGTCTCTTATAGGTGGCATATAGATGGGTCTTGTATTTTTATCCATTCTGATATCCTATATCTTTTGATTAGAGCATTTAGAACCTTTATATTCAGAGTGATTATGAATAGATATGAATTTAGTGCCATTGTGTTACCTGTAAAGTAGTAGAGATTTTCACTGTTACTTACCAGTCTTTATTGCTTTTAGTCTTACTTTCCCATTCAAAGAGTCTCTTTAATATTTCTTGCAGGTCTGGTTTAATGGTCGTGAATTCCTTTAGTTTTTGTTTGTCTGACAAACTCTCTCTCTCCTTCTATTTTGAATGATAACCTTACTGGATAAAGTATTCTTGACTGCATAATTTCCCCATTCAGTATGTTGAATACATCATACCACTCCCTTCTGGCCTGCCAAATTTCTGTGGACAGGTCTGATATGAACCTGATCTGTCTTCCTGTGTAAGTTAGGAATGTCTTTTCCCTTTCTGCTCTCAGGATGTTTTACTTATTTCTGTATTTTGTAATTCTTACTAGATATGTCTTAGTGTTGGCCTGCTTTTGTTGATTTTGATAGGTGTTTCCTTTGCCTCCTGAACTTGGATGATTTCAGCTATAATTTACTCAGATAAATCTTCCAACCCTTTTTCTCTCCTTTCTTCTTCTAGGATTCTTATGATATGAATGTTATTATACTTTATGGAGCCACTGAATTCCCCAAGTCTACATTTCTTTTTTTTTTTTTTTTTTTTTTTTTCCAAGTCTACATTTCTGATCCAACATTTTTCTTTCTCTCCTCTTTTCAGCTTTATTATTTCCATAATTTTATTTCTATATCATGTATTCATTCCTCTTCTTCTTCCTTCCTTGTGGTCATTATATACAGTCACTTTTGCATCTCAGTTACAGCATTTTTTACTTCAGGTTGACTAGTTTTTAAAACTTTTTTTCTCTGCAGTAAGGGTCTCTATAGTTTCTTCAATGCTTTTCTCAGCCCAGGTAGTATACTTATGATTGTTCTTCTAAAATCTGGTTCAGATGGGGTGCCTGGATGGCTCAGTTGGTTAAGCATCTGAGGTCATGATCTCGCGGTTTGTAAGTTTAAGACCCTCATCAGGCTCTGGGCTGACAGCTAGGAGCCTGGACCCTGCTGTGGATTATGTGTCTCCCTCTCTCTCTGCCCATCCCCTTCTTGTGCTCTGTTTCTCTCTCTCTTTCCCAAGAATAAATAAACACTAATTTTAAAAAATAAATGAATAAATATAAAAAAATAAAACCTGGTTCAGGCATAACTTTTATATCTGTTTTGGTTAGATCCCTGGCTCTGACCTTTTCTTGTTCTTCTTTTAGATGTCTTAACATTTTGCCTAAGTCTCTACTTTCTGTGTGTTAGAAAAGCCTATTATATTTTCTATTTCTTCAAGTAATGGCTATATTAAAAATATGTCATATATGGACCAGGGCTTGGCACTTCAGGAAATGTTTTCTTGTGTATGCTGTGTGCATTCAGTTGTTGTGTTTTGGCTGCTCTTTCACTCAGGTTAGTCCTCTGCAGAGTTTCACCTTGCCTACAGTGGAGAGTGTTTGGATCTTGTCAGGTGTGTGGCAAGTTTTAACCAGGTGTGTTTTGGCCTGCTTGTTAAAAAATGGCTGGATCTGATTTGCACGTAGCTGAAAATTTATAGCACTCTATTGTCAGTAGACTTGGTACGTGTCAGGGGGCAGTTAGTGCTGGTTTTCTGTGGGACAGACTCATGCTGATCTGACTCTTCAGTATACTTGTCCTAGTTCAGAAGCACCTGCAGAGTGTAGGAGATGGGGCTTGGTGTAAGCAGCTCAAGCCTCCACTGTGGGTTCTGTGCCACTCACTGAAGTCCAAATGGGCTGACTGGCAGGAGATAAAAATGGTATCAGCCCACTCTATGGTCCCCTGAAAGGGAAGTTCATGGCTGATGCTATTTAGGAAGCCCTCATAGGAGAGTGAACAATCTCCTTTCATGTCTCCCAGGCATTCCTCAGAACCTTGCCTTCACCCTGTCTATGTCCAAATTGTCTGCCCATCTAGCAGAGCAGTGCTTCTGTGTTCCATCTCAGGTGTGCCAACTGGGTTTCAAAACTACAAATTTAGGGACCTAGCATAGTGCAGACCTGTACTGATCCTTTGCTTGAAGGACTTACCATGCTGTGCCTGATGCTGGTTAGTCCCAGAAGAGCAATTGCATGAATACACAGGAGCTTGGCATTTATGGCAAAGCACAACAGCCAATATCTAGGTTAACTGCTCCCAGCAGGTGGCTCTGCCCTTATGCCAACGAACAGGGAGGTTCGGTGGCACCCACTGGCTCTCTTGTCCACTGAGAGACAGTGTCATTTCTCCTAAATGTACTCCAGGAAGAGGAGTTGTCTCTGCCAGCGTTACGCAGGGGATCCTCAGTCCACGCTGCCCACTCCCAAGCCTCTGTCCTTCTCCACAAGGCTATCTGTATGCTCACTATGATCCACCTCGCTGATGGCATGGACTTTGAGCTCTGTTGCTTAAAAACTTACAGTAATCAGCTCTTCTCATTTTCCCAGTGAATAGTTTTGGGGAAATGTGTTCTTGTGCAATCCCCTGTATATGGCACACATGCTCGCTCACTCGCTCTCTCTCTCTCTCCCTTCTCTCCGTGATCAGAGCTCCCTCACTTCTACAGCACTCATGATTCTTTTCACCCACAAATCACGTCCTAGCTCCTTCTACCTTCCATGAGGTGGCCTCTTTACTCCTTCTAGTTCCATAGTTGTTCTCTCAGTCCTCAGATCATTCTTGGGTGTCAGAATGATTTGATATTTATCTAACTATGTTTAAGGGACAAGGCAAGCATAGGGTCCCCCTACTACTCAGCCATCTTAACTCTGCCCCAAGGGATTGATGTTTCTATTCACAAGTTAAAGAATGTAAAATATACCTACATATTTTTCAATTTCAAAATGCTTACAAAAGTAAAATTCTATTTCAATATATACCTCCAAAATTAATTTTAAGAGCATATCTTGAAGGTCTTCATGGCTTTTGCGGGTTTTTTTTTTTTTTTAGTTACAACACAAACTAATTTCACTATTAGTTTAACTAGTTTATTTGGAAATCATATTTTAAATATTCGTGAATAATGAATAACAGAGTAATAATATTTTGAGTAAATGTTTGAACAAACCAGTCTGAATTCAGTGAATTCAACGTGTAGAAGAGAGGTTATATTTGGATTTTTAAACATCTAAGTAAGAATGTGTGAAGGTTAAATATGACAGTGCAGGAATGGAAAAACAAGAGCAGTTGAGAGGTTGGCAATAATTGAAGCTTGAGAGAATAGTGATTTAAGTATTAAGGATAAGAAGTAGGTGAGAGATGTAAGAAATATTTTAGATGCAAAATGCTCAGGACTTGTTGACTGATTGAATTTAAGGAAGGTAAGGTGCCTGCAAGTTAATGATAACTCCTGAGAAGATTATGATGATAAAACCAAGGTGAAAACTTTGTAAAACTATCTAGTTTCAAAAGGAAAATCGGTAAGTTCAATATTAGACACAGTGTGTTTAAGGAGTCTCTGGTCCATCCAAATGTAGACAAATCTGTATTTACACATCTGAGGGGAGAAAGCTGATTTAGAAGAAACACTGAAGATCTACTGAGGTATAAAAAGTGAGAGGTCTCGAAAAGACTGATATGCACTGGCCTATGGAAGGAAAGAGGAATCTGTGGATGGTTTAAAGAGGTGGGAATGAGAAACAGGAGAAAGCAGTTTCCCGGAAGTTGAGGAAGTCTGCCTTGGAAGAAAGAACTTTACTTTTAAATTCAGGAGGAATGTCTTGTGATATGATGCTTTGGCATTTGAATATCAGTAGTGGTTATAGAAAGAGCGACTTCAGCATAATGCCAGTTAAATGAAACGATGCAGACAAATTACTTGTTGTATATAATTTGCATTTAATAAACATTTGTTCCTTCTTCTACCACTGCTCACTTCCCATTCCCAACATATAATCCATTTCAGCCAATCCAGTAGGGTTGAGAGAGCACAATAAATATGTAGAATATGGGGTGAAATGACAAAAATAATATATACCTGACATCTATTTTGTGCAAGGTACTCTGTCATTTCATTTGCTCCTCACAACCTGTAGGTGTTATTGGTATCCAAGTTGGACACATGAGGAAACTGAAGGTCTTAAAGCTAAAGGATATATCCAGCTTAAAATACAGCATACCTCATTTTATTGCAGTTTCTTTTAATTGTGCTTTAAAGATATTACTTTTTTTTTTTAAACTGAAGGTTTGAAGCAATCCTGCATCAAGCAAGTCTATCAGTGTTATTTTTCTAAAATCACTTGTTCACATCAAGTCTCTATGTCACATTTTGGTCATTCTCATAATATTTCAAAGTTTTTCAATATTGTTATATTTGTTATTATGGTCTGTAATCAGTGGCCTTATATATTAAATTATTACTGTAATTGTTTTCGGGTGCCACAAACTGCACCCGGATATGAACTTAATCGATAAATGTGTGTGCTCTGATTGTTCCCCTGACGGTCTCCGGTCTGTCTCTTTCCTTGAGACTCCCTCTTTCCTGAGACACAGCAATGTTGAAATTAGGCCAATTAATAACTCTAATATGGCCTTTAAGTGTTAAAGTAAAACAAAGGGTCACATGTCTCTTAATTTAAATCAAAAGCTAGAAATAATTAAGCTTCATGAAGAAGACATGTTAAAAGCCACGACAGGCCAAAAGTTAAGCCTTTTGTACCCAACAGATAACCAAGTTGTGAAGGCAAAGGATAATTCTTGAAGGATATTATGTGTTCTACTCCAGTGAATACATTAATAATAAGAAAGAATAACAACCTTATTGCTCATGTAAAAAAGTTTGAGTGGTATAGATAGAAGATCAAATTTGCTGCAACATTCACTTAAGCCAAAACCTAATGCAGATCAAGACCTTAACTCTTCAAGTCTAAGGCTGAAAGATGTAAGGAAGTTGCAGAAGAAATGTTGGAAGCTAGCAGAGGTTGCGTCATAAGATTTAAGGAAAAAAGGTATCTCCATAACAGAACAGTGCAAGATAAAGCAGCAATTGCTGGTGTAGAAGCTGCAGCAAGTTATCCAGAAGACCTAGCTAAGATCACTAATGAAGGTGGCCACACTAAGGAACAGATTTTCAGTATAAATGAAACAACCTTTTATAGGAAGAAGATACCATCCAGGACTTTCATAACTAGAGAGAAGAAGTCACTGCCTGGCTTCAAAGCTTCAAAGAACAGGCTGACTGTCTTGCTAGAGGCTAATGAAACTGATGACTTTAAATTAAAGCCATGTTCATTGACCATTCCAAAAATCCCAAGGTCCTTAAGAATTATGCTAAATCCACTCTACCTAAGCTCTAAAAATGGAATTGCAAGACCTAGATGATAACACATTTGTTTACAACATGTTTACTGAATGTTTTAAGACCTCTGTTGAAACTTATTGTTCAGAAGAAAAGATTCTGTTCCAAATATGACTGCTCATTGACGGTGTACCTGATCACCCAAGAGCTCTGATGGAGATGAAAAATGACATTAACTTTTTCATACCCGTTAACGCTCATTCTGCAGTCCAGGAATCATGAAGTAATTTTGACTTTCAAGCATTATTTTTAAAGAAATGCACTTAAAACTACAGCTTCCATAGGCAGTGATTTCTGTGATGGATCTGGGCAAAGTAAATTGAAACCTTTTTGGGGAAGACTCACCATTCTAGATGTCATTAAGAACTTTATGATTCATGTGAAGAGGTCAAAATATCAACATGAAAAAAGCTTGAAAAAAGTTGATTCCAATCCTTGTGGATGAATTTGAGGGGCTCCAGACTTCAATGGAGGACGCAAGTACAGAGAAATGGCCAGAGAACAAGAATTAGAAGTATAACCTGAAGATGTGACTGAATTGCTACAATATCATGATCAAACTTAAATGTATGAGGAGTTGCTTCTTATACATGAGCAAAGAAATTGTTTTTTTGAAATGGAATCTACTCTTGTTGAAGATACTGTGAAGATTTTTGAAGTGACACCGAAGCATTTAAAATATTACATAAACTTAGTTAAAGCAGCAACAGGACTTTAGAGGATTGACTTCAAGTTTTAAAGAGGTTCTACAGTCAGTAAAATGTTGTCAAACAGCATTGTATCCTACAGTGTGATTGTTCATGAAAGATAGTCAATTGATGTTTTCAAACTTGAGTGTTGTCTTATTTTAAGGAATTGCCACAGCCACCCCAATCTTCGGCAACCACCACCCTGATCAGTCAGCAGCCCTCAACTTTGAAGCGAGACCCTCCAACAACAGAAAGATTATGATTCCGTGAAAGTTCAGATGATGGTTAGCAATTTTCAGTAATAAAGTAAATGGGTTTTTAGATATACTATTGCACACCTAATAGACACACTATAGTATAAACATACCTTTTATCTGCACTAGGAAACCAAAAACTCTTCATTTGACTCACTTTACAACAATAGTTGCTTTATTGCAATGGTCTAGAACCTAACCTGCAATATTGCTGAGGCATGTCTCTAGTTACCAGGTATTTTTTCTGTCTCCTAAGCCCAAACTCTACATATTTCTTTCTAAGGATAAAGAAACTAATTTCAACCCAGGATTGTCACTTTTGTCAACTTTGAATAAACCCCTTATCTCTTGCCCTTAACTTTTATCAATAGAGAAATAAAAGGAGTGGACTAATATCATTTAGCCCTCATTAGTTTATGCTTGACACTTCAAGCATTATTTCACTTAATCTTCAAAATATCCTATGAAGTGGAAGGTATTTGAATCCTCACTTTAAAGAGGATTAATTTGAATCACAGAGAAGTACCCGGTTCCAAAGTCACATAGTTCCTAAGTGTCAAAGTGAGGAATTAAACCTATGCTTGCTGCTTACAATCTGTCTATTATGATCATACAGCATCTGGTCTTTCAATAACAATATGTAATTTGGAGTATAAGTGTAAAATGACTTATAGTATTTGTATGATGTTGAAGTTACCAGGAAAAAATATATAAAGAATAACATTAGATTTTCATAATGAATTGAGAACAAGCAAATGTTTCCGTATACATTTAAAAAAAACAATGTTAAATCATTTTAGGTTGCTTGTTAGAAGTCTAAAAATTTATTGTGCCTAACTTCACCTACAATCTTAGCCAATTTCTGATAGTGTATATTTTCTGGAGCCAAATTTTCATAAAATATTACGTAACAAATATTCTTAGAAGTCAACCAGGAATATACAACATTTAGTTGGTTTTTTTTTTCCCTGGATGTTTTCTTTGTACTCTCTCGGCAACATTTTTACATTTTTAATATGTTTCCAGGGTGATATGGAAAAATATTATTTTAGCAACACACAACTTACTTAATCTATTACTAATAAGTCTCTTTTATGCATTTTATTCTAAAGTATATTCAGGCGAATTTCCTGCTTATTGGCAAGAGGATCATTTTTTCTATTATGTTTTACAGAATTACTCTTAAATGGAGTGCGGCAACACTTTCTTTTCTATTCACTGTCCTTCTAGTTTCTCATATTTTTTCCTCTGTTTATCCTTGTGAAAAAGCTGATAGGAGGTAGCACTTACTTGGTTTAAACTTATGTTAAATTTTCCTTAAAATGTATTTATATTAATTTGTTCTTAGGTTTTTTTATTTTTTAAATCTTTATTATTCAGAGACAGACAGACAGACAGAATGCAAGCAAGTGAGGAACAGAAAGAGGGGGAGACAAAGAATCTGAAGTAAACTCCAGGCTCTGAGCTGTCAGCACAGAGCCCGACACGGGGCTGGAACTCACAAAATGTGAGATCATAACCTGAGCGGAAGTTAGACACTTAACCATCTAAGTTACCCAGGTGTCCTTGTTCTTAGGTTTTTTGAAGGAAAGAGCTCCGTCTTTTTTTTTTTATGAAAATCTTGACTGAAAAAGTAAAAGAAATATTTCAACTCTAATAGTAGAACTCACCCCAAACAAATAAACTATCAAAGAATGTTTTATAATACCAAAGATAGAAATAGCTACAAAAAAGGTATTTTTGAATCATAACAAATAAGCTTAAAATATTAATGGAAAATTGGGAATTTCTATGCCTATAAGATGATAGTTCTGACACTTCAAATAATTTATGCATATGGTAAAATACTAATCTGTATAAATCAACATATAATGAAAACAACTGTTCCTTGATTTGGCCCTTAAAATCCTCTTCTACTGATTACAACCACATTGGCATTTAGTTCTTTTAGTTGTTCCTATCATTGCTCTGATATATGTATCCTTCACTGATGATATATCAGTCATAGACAATAACTATTGTCTATTGTAAAAGATAAAGTTTCACTACCCCAGCTGCCACCTCCCAATGATGACAGCCAAATATTTATTACATATTTTTTCTATTGGATGGTTTTGGTAAATTTAAATAAAAACAGTATGTAAAATTGTTTTCCTGGTTCATCAACTTCAGAAAGGCATCACTGGATTCCCTTAATTCCACACCTGCTCATTCACCTCAGCTTCTTTCATCATACATTTTTATGTTTATAATATTTAAATATTGTTTTTAAAAAAGGTCTTCTCTGATTTGTCTACAGTTTGATTCTAAATGTTGAAAATCAACAATTCTGTTCATATTATGATGTCCATAAATAATTTTCACCACAGTGTGATTTGCTATGTTATGGATACTTGCCCACCATCACTACCTAATACTGTAATCTCTGTGCTGCTAAAACGAGAATGTCAAGATCAAATAGATGATCTTTTCAAAATGATTGGTTACTTACAATAATCTCAAATTTTAGTTAATTTTACAAGGTTTTAGTTAACTTCAACACTCTCTTCCCTGAAGCTTCTAGATAACTTTTTTGTTCTTCCCAATGAAGAGAGAGAGAGAGAGAGAGAGAGAGAGAGATTGTGTGCAAGGGAAGGATAGAGGGAGAGAGAGAATTCCAAGCAGGCTCTGCACTCTGCATGGGGCTTGAACTCAAGAACCGTGAGATCACGACCTAAGCCAAAACCCAAGAGTCAGACCCTTAAATGACTGAGCCATTCAGGTGCCCCTGATAGTTTGTCTTTTAAAGAAACAAAGATGTCTTGATCCTTGGTTATCAAAAGTTATGATCAATATATCGTAATTTTTATGTTGTTAATGATTTACATACTATAAGTATGACAAATATATTTGTATGTCCTTTAAAAAATTATCACTCACTCCTGTATCATATAATTTTCTTATAGGTTTTAGCCACTTTTAAGCATAGCAATCTATGATAGAGTACACAATTAATTGTTTAAGAAAAAATATTCCACCTTTTGGATATATTAGCAAAAACTCCTAATATTCTAGTGTATTACTACAAAGTATTGATATAATAACTTAGTTAGGCCAGGAAAAATAACTTTTATTAAAATTCTACAATTTAGGGCATTACTTCTTTCAAGAAGATATTAAATTTGCATCTGGCCTAATTTCTGTCATTTTGTATATATCTCGTGTACCAGATCAAGATCTATAATTTACATTTCTAAAAAAAGAAACACAATCATTATAAAATCTTCTATTTAAAAATTAAGGGTCCAGGCAGTCAGTTATTTTTAATGTTTAAACTCTTAAGTGATGTGGTTAGACATGGTATATGCTTACATTAGTAATCCTGCCACTGACTTATAGTTTGACCTTGAGAAAATTGATGTGCATATTGCTACTGGGATCTCATTGCTTCTAGGCCCTCTCAGTGGACAAAGCTATATACTTATATATATACTCAAATGTGTTTGATGATTAATTTTATGTGCCAACTTGAATAGGCCACAAGGTGCCCAGATGTTCTATTAAAATTCTCAGCCTTCATGATTGAGTCAATCCTTATCATAAATCTCTTTATCTATCATCATTCTATCTATCTGTCCATCTATCTATCTATCTATCTATCTATCTATCTATCATCTATTATCTATCTATCATCTATCTATCATCTATCTATCTACCTATCTACTATCTATCTATCTATCTATCTATCTATCTATCATCTTACATATTCAGATATTGGGGTATATATCTAGGGGCATGGCTGTTGGGTTGTAGGGTAAGTTTGTATTTAACTTCATAAGAAACTGTCATACTGTCTTCCGAAGTGACTGTATCATTTTACATTTCTGCCAGCAGTGAGTGCAATTTCCCGTTGCTCTGTATCCTTGCAAGCACTTGCTATTACTTGCTTTCTGGAGTTTAGGTATTTTAATAGATGTGTAGTGGTATCTCACTGATGTTTTATTTTGTATTTCCCTAATGACAAATGATGTTGAGTACCTATCTATAGATATCTGCTATCTATAGGTCTTTTATGGTGAAGAATCTGTTCATATTTTTCATCTGCTTTTTAATTGAGTGAGTTTTAAGAGCTCTTTGTATATTTTAGATACAAGTTCCTTGTGAGATATGTAATTTTAAAATATTTTTCTCCTAGTCTGTGGATTTTCTTTTCATTTTATTCTCTTAAAAATGACTTTTTGATGTCAAAAAATTTTAAATTTAATATAATCAAATTATCTGTTTATTTTTCTCTTATATATCATGATTTTGGTGTTAAGTATAAAAATCCAACCCAGGGTCACACAGATTTTTCTCTTATTTTTTCCCAGAATCCTCATAGTTTTACATTTTACATTAGGCATCAGATATATTGTAAATTAATTTTGTGTATGGTGTGGAGTCTGTGCTTTTTTTTTTCTTTGAATGTGGACATCCAATTGTTCCAGTTTTCTTCATCGAATTACCTTTGCATCTCTGTCAAAAGTCAGTTGACTATTTGTAAGGGTCTATTTCTGAGTTCTTTATTTTGTTTTCCTGATGAAAGCATCTATCTATCATCTATCTATCTATCTATCTATCTATCTATCTATCTATCATCTATTTTTACCAGTTCCATGTTGTCTTTTTTACTGTGACTTCATGATAAACTTTGAAATTCAGTGATATGAACTCTCTCACTTTATTCTTTTTCAGAATTGCATTGCATATTCTAGCACCTTTACCTTTCAGTATACATTTTATAATCGGTTTGTCAATATCTACAAAAACCTTGATGAGGATTTGATTGATTCTGTGGTGAATCTATAGATCAAATTACAAAGAATTTCCATTTAGCCAAATTGAGTCTTCCAATCCATGAACATGTAATATCTCTCCATTTATTTAGATTTCCTTGGATTCCTTCATCAGAATTTTGCAGTTTTCTACATACATAAATCCTATATATATTAAGTAAAAAAATGACACGTAACTACTAATTGGGGGAATGCCATTTAAATGGTGTGTATGGATTTTTTTTTTCTTTTTACTTCCAGTTTGTTATTGTTAGTATTTAAGAAGATGATTGACTTTTGCATATTAACCTGTAAACATGTTAAATCACCTTGCTAGTTTCAGGAGGGATTTTCGTGTATGTTTGTTTGTTTATTTGTTTCTAGTAGATGTTTTAGAGTTTTTTATGTAGCCAGTGATGTTGTCTGTGATTAAAGACAGTCTTATATTTCTGTTTCCCATACGCACACTTTTTACTTCTTATTCTTGTCTTATTACACTAGCTAGGACTTCCAGTTTGCTGTAGAATAAAAGTGATAAGTTAGAATATCCTTTATTGTTTCCATCCTGGGCAGAAATTTTTCAGTCTGTAACCATTAAATGTGTCTGCTCTAATTTATAAATAATGAAGACATGTATATATATATCTATATGTATATATATATGTACATTATCAAAATGAAAAAATTTTCCTTATTTTTAGTTCTTATCAGAAATAGATTCTAACTGTGCTCAGTGATTTTTAATACATCAATTGATGTAATTACTTTTTCTTAACACTGTTAATATGATATATTGCATTGATTGATTTTTGAATATTTAACCAGCCTTACAATCCTATTTGTGATATATTATCTGATTTTATTGATGAATTCAATTTACTAATATTTTATTAAGGATTTTGTATCTATATTTGTGATAGGTTTCAGTTTGTAATTTTCCTCTAATATATGTATCTAGTTTTGGAATTAGGGTAACAATTGTCTTATGAAATAAGTTGGGAAGAGTTTACTTCTCCTTAAACTTCTAGAAAAGATTATGTAAAATTGGTTGTATTTTTTCTTTCAATGTTTGATAAAATTTACCAATCAAAGTATCTGAACCTGATTATTTTATATTTCACAATGTTTTATTAATAATTCAACTTCCTTAACAGAGGTAGGGTTATTAAGGGTATATGTTTCTTTTTGGGTGAGTTTCAGTAGTTTTAGTCTTGGTCACTCTTGTCTGAATTATCAAATTTATGAGCACAAAGTTGTTAAGAGCATTCTCTAATTATCCTTTCAATGTCCATGAAAGCAGTAGTAACCTTTTTTTCTTTTGTCTTTTTTTCTTGCTTAGCCTATCCAGATATCTGTCAATTTTATTAATTTCTGTATTAATTTACTGTTTTTAGTTCCATTGAGTTTTGTATTAGTTATTCTTGTTGTTTGGCTTGTTAAAGATTAATTTGCTCCTATTACTCCAGTTTGTCTGATTTTGTTTTGTTTTGTTTTTAAAGTGGAAGCTTAGGTTATCTTCTTTAGGCATTTAATGTAGTAATTTTTTTCTAAGAAATTCTTTGGATGCATTCCACAAAGTTTGATAAGTAATATTTTCATTTTTATTTTTCTCAAAGTACCTTTTTTTTTTTTTACAAATCGTTTATTGTCAAATTAGTTTCCACATAACACTCAGTGCTCATCCCCACAAGTGTCCTCCTCCATGCCCATCCCCCCCTCCCCCCTGCATCCATCAGTCCTCAGTTTCAAAGTAACTTTTAGTTGCTCTTGAGACTTTGACTTATTGATTGTTTACAAGTACATTTTTCTCATTATTGAATATTAGGAAATTTCTAGCTGTCTTTCTGTTACTGATTTCTTGTTTAATTTTTTGTGTTCTGAAAATATACTTTATAAGCCTTGTGCCTTACTACACTTAGAAAAGAGTGTCTTCTGGCACAGGTATGGTCTAATATGGTGACTATCCTAGTACACATTAGAAGAATATAAATTTTGGATGGAGTATTCTATAAATATTAGTTAGATTGAGAGGATTATTGGCTACTGTTTAGGTCATCTACATCCTTACTGATTTCCCACCACTTTATCAAGTACTGATAAAGGAGCAAAGACTTCTAGTATAATGGAGGATTTGTCTTTTTCTTTTTTTGGTTCTAACAGTTTGCCGCATATATTTTGATATTCTCTTGCTAGGTGCATACATTATTAGGATCAAAAATAATTTGAAACTTGATCTTTTTATCACTACTTCATATCTCCTTTAAGTGGCTAATAACCTTGGTTGTTCCAAGGTCTGATATGTCTAAAACTAAGATTGCTGATCTACCTTTCTTGTGATTAGTGTTCACATGGTATATCTTTCTTTGGCATGTTTTCTGAAGTGGACTTTCTATACAGAGCATATAGGTTGGTCTTGTTTTCCTTCTATCATTCTGAGACTCTCTTTTCTTAAGTTTTGTATTTTAAGTATTTACTTTTAAAGTGATTAGTGATTTCATTGGATTAAAATATATCATCTTTAAATATTCTCTAGTGACTACATTTGTTTTTTGTTTCTTTTTCTGTTTTATTTGGTTTTTCATTAGCATTCATATGATTCAATTTCATGTCTTCTTTTGACATATCATTTATACTTCTTTTATGGACTTTTCAAGACATTGGCCTAAATTCATGTTTAAATAATTTGAGTCTACTTTCAAATATATTATGGCAATTCATGTGCAGTGTTAAATACCTTAAAGCAGAATGTTTTCAATTCTTCCCTCTTATTTCTTGTGACTTTAAATTTATTCATTTTACTTATCCATATACTCTGAATACCTATTACATTGTTACATTTATTGCTTTAAACAGACAACAATGGTTTGGAAATAAATTGCTTCAGTTTTTATTTGTCAAGAGAGTCTTTATTCTTCTTTACTTTTGAAGGATAATCTTATGCGTTATACAATTCAAGTCTGGCATTTTCCCCTTAAATATTTTAAAGATTTTTCTCCATTGCTTGCATTTTGTCTTATGGGAAGTCAGCTGTGATTCTAATCCTTATTTCTCTGGAGGTGAGCATTCTTCACACTTTCTTTCATATTCCTTAGTATTTTACAGTTTCAGTGTGATATAGATAGGGTTTTTTAATAAAAAATAAAATTTTGTTTTGTTTTGTATGTTTGCTTTGTTTGTTTTCTCTGAACTTCTTGATCTGTGGTTTGGTATATGCTATTCATTTAGAAAAGTCTTGACCACTCTTTCTTTAAACATTTTGCTTTTCTGTTCTCTCCCTCTCTTGGTTTTCTGATTTAGCAAATGTTACATCTTTTAAGATTGCCCATGGTTCCTAGATGCTCTGAGTGTTTTGTTATGTTTTTATTTTTTGTTTGCTTTTATTCTTTTTTTTTCTGTCGACAGTTTAGTTTGGAAATTTTATTTTTTAAAAAATTTTAAGGTTTATTTATTTTTGAGACAGAGAGAGACAGAGTGTGAGTGGGGGAGGGGCAGAGGAAGACACAGAATCTGAAGCAGGCTCCAAGCTCTGAGCTGGCAGCACAGAACCCAACATGGTGCTGGAACTCACAAACTGCATGATCATGATCTGAGCCAAAGTCAGATGCAAAACTGACTGAGCCACCCAAGGGCCTCAAGAGGGAGGATTTTCTAAGTTTCAGACTTTGTCTAGTAGATCTGTGTCTTAGGGAAGTGGTCTGAAGTAATTCTGTCCTTCCACCAGGCATGAAAAGTTTTTTCCCACCCTGACCCCTATTACCTTCTCCATCTGCAGGGTTTCCAGCCTCAGTCCCTAAAACTCTATCCCCTGTCAATTATAGCACTTCTTTATTTGTTGACTGATTGAGTTGTCTCTTTAGGTAAAATAGGAAGTTTGTAAGAGGCTGAGGGTGGAGGAATTCCCTTCCCCTAGCTGGAATAAAGCTCTGGTACAATATTTTCCTTGGAAAAGTAGGTTTATATTATGGAGAAAGCTCTGGGCTTGTTTCAAAATGGTGGTTCTTTTCTTTCCCAACTAGAGCCACAAAGTGATAACCTCTTAGGTTCCTAGAAGAAAAATCCATGAAAGTGTGGATACTTCCTAGGACTGCAGCTACTAGGAGTTTCTCCACCCTATGGTGGAGTCCTTTCCCCTGGTCCTTGAAGATGAAAACTTTGTTAGGAAGAGAGGCTAAGAAGACTTTATGACAGCTCCTTCCTCCTCCCCTGCTCTACCAGGATATGTGGAGTGTTTTCTTAGATCCTCTCCATGAGAACATTGTGGGGTTCCTGGAAGGAAGGTGTACAAAAGTGTGAGTTGCTCCCCCTTTGACTTTAGTCTCCATGAGCTTCTCACCCTCAAGCTGGCCTATCTCATCCTCCGACAATAAATCAAAATTCCCATTCCACCTGTTTGTGGCATCCATCAGTTTATGTGTAAAGCAGATAAGTCTCAGGTGCTCTATCTCTAGATTTTTCTCAACTCCTAGATTTGAGTGGTGATTTTCCCTATAACTGCAGTCCTCTGAAGAGTGCAAGAAAAGTAAGTGACATTTAATTTCTTCAGGTTTTTTATGTTTTGTTTTGTTTTGTTTTGGTATAGGCAGGAATAATGACTTTCAAGTTCTTTCTTTACTTTTTATATCTGAACACTGAAGTCTCTAAAACACTTTTAAAATATAAATCACATCATTGTTAATTGACTATAAGTTACTACCACATAACTTATTTGAGTATGATGTTGATTTGTTGTCTTAAAGAGTAACACTGTGGCTCAGTAGTTTAAAAAATTGTGATATTTCCTTCCTATACATATTATAGATGTTTGATGTTTAAACGTATTCATCTTCTGACCCAGATTTTCTGTAAACCAATAGCACAAATGTGCAAAGAAAAAAAAACACAGAATAAAAACAAAAACTGCCCTTGAGTGTCTAGTTTTTAGCTCTGAAAGAGAGGAGAGAGAGCCGAAGATTTTTATTTTGCCGGTTTGTTGGTTGGTCTTACACTTACTACTATAAGATTTTTGACTGTATAATTTAGCATGTGTTTAATTCTGATTGCTTTAATTCAAAAGACCAAACTATCAGCATTTTATATCTTGTCAAATGAACAGTCCTGTCCTTTCTGCGGTTCCTGCTGAGACTGCAAGATCAAGCACCAGAGAGCCCTCCCAGGCATTTGTCAGCAGTTGCTCAGTTGAGTCAAACTGAGAGCTCCGCTCCATTAGTGTGGGAGCGGCTTCGTAATTTTCTGAATAATTAATGAAAACACTAACTCACAGTTCTCTCCTCTAACTGAAGATTTTGTTTTAATTGATTTTTCTTAGCAAATAGTTCTTCATAAAAACTTTATTAAAAAAAATTATAGGCTCAGTGATCAAAACTATACATTTCTCTAAAGTCAGCAATGAGTACACATCAAATCACAGCAGGATGTTACAGTACAGTAAAGATAATAACGGCGATAGTTTGTATGGCATCTCTTTCGGCCAGAGACCACTTCGTCTGGTGTTGATAGGTCTTGATTCCAAATGCTATGAGTAATTTACACTTCAAGTAGTGTCATTGTTTAGTTTGTTTTGTTGGGTTAGAGGAATGTCACTGTATTGATAGAGTGTGACTTTGTCAGCAAGGATGTCTTTTTTTCTGATTTGTAAATAGATAAAAGGATGAATACGTTTATAACCTAGATTTCTGTTTTCCAGGGGGATTTGAGTTTTCGACAACCCACTTTAGGATCTGTATTTGAATAGCATGATCATCTCCCTAAAAGTATTTGGATGTACACTTTTTTCAAGTTTTTATGTAAATTAAAGTTAATTAACTGTGAAATATTAGTTTCAGGTGTAGAGTTTAGTGATTCATCACTTACATATAACATCCACTGCTCATCACAACAAGTGATCACTGCATAAAACAGCCAGTGCTCATCACAAGTGCCCTCCTTAATGCAGGTCACCTATTTAACCCATACCCCCGCTCCTCAGCAACCCTGTTTTTAGTTAAGAACCTGCTTTATGGTTTGCCTCTGTCTCTCTGCCCACTCCCATGTTCATTTGTTTTGTTTCTTTCTTCTTTTTTTTATTTTTTATTTTTTTGGTTTGTTTCTTTTGAGAGAGAGACAGAGTGAGTGGGGGAAGGGCAGAGAGAGGGAGAGAGAGAGAATCACAAGCACGCTCCACACTGTCAGCACATAGCCCAGTGCAGGTGTGAACCCACAAAACCTGAGTCAAAATCAAGAGTTGGACGCTTAACCTTCTGAGCCACCCAGCCACCCGAATTTGTTTTGTTTCTTAAAACAAATAACTGGATGTACATTTTTAGAAAATTTAACTTCATGAACAGGTTAATACAGATGATATTCAGTGTGTGATTTAATTCATTATTTTGCTTCCACAATGTGTAATTTCAAGATATCACCAAAAAGGGGCGCCTGGGTGGCTTAGTCGGTTAAGCGTCTGACTTTTCGCTTAAGTCATGATCTCGCAGTTGGTGGGTTCGGGCCCCGCGTCGGGCTCTGTGCTGACTGCCAGCTCAGAGCCTGGAGCCTGTTTCAGTCTGTGACTCCCTCTCTCTCTGACCCTCCCCTGCTCACGCTGTCTCTCTCTCTCTCTCTCCTAGAAATTAAAAAAAAAAAAAAAGATATCACCAAAAAGCACTCAAAATTATGCAGTAGTTTGTAGTTAGCTAATAATTTTCTTAAAATTACAATTGAAATGTTAATAAAGCTAATTTTTCAAATAATGTATTTTAAATAGTGCCATGTGTTTCTTAAATAAAGTATACCATATACATATGTCATAAACATATAAACTAATAACATTTAAAACATAGACTTTTTTTTACTGCTATATCTATTTTGGCAGTTATGAATATTTTTGTCTTAACATAAAGCTTTTCTCAAGTTTAGATTTTTCCGTTTACAAATTAGCCTGTGCTACTTAGAATTGTTGATAGTAACATTAAAAACACTATAATACTTTTATGCTCTATTTATAATTTTTATTATATGGCTACTATTAATGCCTAATTATATTACTTTTGTTTACCCTTAATATTAGCATATGCTATTCATTTGCTTAATCTTTAAAACCATTAAGCAGTTTTCTTTAGCTTTAATAAATGATTTCATTTTATGTATTATTTCATTGATCTATAATCACTTAACCATGAGCCAATGACTTTTTGAGAATCATGACATTTCATTTCTAATGCACATTTATACACTATTTATCTTAAAATGTGGCTATTCATTAAACAATAAATTGGCCTTCTTGTAATAATTATAGTAGCTTAAACATTACCATTCCACAGTCCTTCTGTACTATTTTGAAACACACCTTTCTGTTATATCCTGTTAAATAATATTTTATTTTCCTCATCAGTATTAAGCTCTCTTTTCTACCTTTTCCACATGTATATTAAATCTAAAAGGACAAGAGACAGGAAAATCCTTTGTAGCAATATATCTAGGAGATTATTATTTTAATCTTAATAGTTATTGTGATCTTCATCCAAAATGTCAGAGGGCAGGGTGATTTAAAAGTTTATTTATTTATTTTCAGGGAGGGAAAGAGAGTGGGGGGAGGAGGGACAGAGAAAGAGAGAGACAGAGAGAGAGAGGGAGAGAGAGAGAAAGAGAGAGAGAGAGAGAGAGTCCCAAGCAGGCAGACATGAGGCTCAGTCTCAGCAACTGTGAGGCTCACTTGAGCAAAATCAAGAATCAGTTGTTTTACTAAGGCACTTAGGTGCTCCATGGGGCAGGGTGATTTAAAACAGGAGTATAGGTAATGTTATTTCACAGAGTCTCAATAAATAATTTCACTCCACATTCTCTAAGTGGTGAATTAAAATCATACCTTCAGCAATTGTCACCTTTTCAGTTCTCAGAAGGGGCTTTTAACTAATGTTAAAGGTGCAGAAAATGGTGTTTAATTTGCTCACTTTTGTGGCTCCATAGTCATGGTCCACATTACATAGGACTGAGCTTTACACCAAATTTGTCAGAAGCTAAGTTTTGTGTGGGGTAAATACACTTTTTATGGCAAAATCATATATTTATGTTCATCTTGAGGCATGATCAATATAGAGACAATGTGGGCATTCAGTATGGAACTGCTGATGTAATAACTAGGATTAATGAGCAGTATTAACTTATTTATAGAGGAATTTATTTATATCTGTAGGTATTTCATTAACTAATATCTGATTGTATATGAAATACTTTTCAGGAATATAATCTAAAATCCATAATTTTCACAGAAACTGTCAACTATACTATTTCTTTGATCATAAGCTAATACTAATTTCTATCCTTCTGGAGAAGGTAGGATACTGTTTTTGTCAGGAAATTGGCAAAGGATAACATCTGAATTAACTGATGACCAATAAGCTATACAAAGCTCAGTTGAAAGACAAATATGATGATAGTAATGATAATAGTAATAATAATAAGAGAAAGAATAAAATAAATACTGTTCTCACCTTCTTTAATTGGATTTTGTATTAATATTTCCCTGGATTATGTTAGAAGAATTGAATCTGAATCTACTTATCACGCTAAAATTGTTGCAGTTAAAGAATTGTTTCCGATGTGATGTTGTGGTTACAGACTTGAGGAGAACTTTTTTGTGAATTTATTGACAATTTTGATTATTTTATGAGTACTCATTAGAAAATTTTACTTCTGATTTTGATTTCCAGAATTTACCAAAAAATTAAACAAAATCTTACAACAAACATTTTAGGTTTTTTATTTTCCTGAATTTACAAAAATAATAATAATAAACAGTATCTTACAGGAAACAATTTAAGGCTTTGATTTCCTAATTTTACAAAAAAGAAATTAAAAAAAATCTTACAACAAACAACATGTTTAACTTGAGTAAATTCTCTGTAAGTGTAGAAAAAAATGTAAGAATATCCTTTATTATTTCAAAGTACTATTGGAAATGCTGGCCAGTTATTAAAAAAATGGGAATAAATATGAAGGTTGGAGGGGAAGACACAAACTCACTGCTATTAGTACATATGTCTGTGAACTCAAACAAAATTTGAGATTTTGAGAAAAATAAATGAATATTTAGGAATATTGGGAGGTAAAATGAACTTATGAAATAAATAGTACTCCTCTATACCAAAAATATTCAACTTAATAATATAAATAAATGTAAATTTAGTTTTCAATAAGAAGAATATCTTTATAGAAATTCATGCACAAGAACTTTAAGTAGAAAATAATGTATATTAGAGGGCAGGAAACAAATCTAAAATATTGAAAAGATAGGTCACATTTATCAGTAAGAATATATAGCATTGTAAAGATATTCTTCCCAAAAAAATCAATGAAATTCTAATCAAAGTTATAATATTTTGAAGTTACACAAAAATTATTCTAAAATTTACACTTTAAGTGGATTTTAATTAAAAGTGACATAGAGAAGGAGACTTAAAAGCTACTAAGACATAATAAAACATGTATTCATAAAAATAGAACCCAAATAGATAAATAAATTAATAGAATAAAATATAATGTGGGGCTCCTAGGTGGTTCAGTCGGTTAAATGCCCAACTTAGACTTAGGTCATGATCTTGCAGTTTGTGAGTTCAAGCCCCATGTTGGGCTCTGTACTGACAGCTCAGAGCTTGGAGTCTGCTTCAGATTCTGTGTCTCCCCCTCTCTCTGCCCCTCCCATACTCGTGCTCTGTCTCTCTCTGTCTCTCAGTAATAAATACAAATGTTAAAACATTTACAAGAATAAAATATAATGATAATTCAGAAACAAATAAATGTGAGTATGGGATCTTGACAAATATGGAGAAATACAAAGTTGGACTTTAGCTTAGAATTTGTATCTTGAACTCTAATTGCATTAAATACCTAAATTTGAAAAACAAAACTATGAAGTTAATAGAAGCAAATATAGGAAAATATCTTTCTGATGCTAGAATATGGAATAATTTTTTAACAAGGACTTAAAAATGCAAACTGAAGGGAAAACATTGATGGCTCTCACTAAGTTGTATATAAGGATTTCCATTCAAAACGGACATTTAGTTAACATATGTGTGATGGAGGAAAAAGTATTTAAAATGTTCAGATTTGACAGGCCATGCAGTATTATGTGAAATTCCTGTAAACCACCAAGGAAAGGGCATTATAACAACTGGACAATTGCTACACACACACATGCACACACACACACACACACACACACACAATGAAGTAAATCAGTACATTTAAAAAACTATCAATTAATAACAGATGATTTCTAAAACAACATATTATGAATTAAAACAATGAATTAAATAAAATTATATATATTTCAGAAGTATATAAAATATCAAAATGCATACCTATGGGGAAAAGAAAGGATATAGGAATCTCTGCTGAAGAGGAACACTAGAGTGAAAAAAAGAAAAAGAGAGACAGTTTCCATGGTTTGAAGTATAGGGTTCCTTGAACTAAGAAATATAATTAACTCTGTTCTCTGCATCAGGAGGCAACAGGAAAGTGAGCTGAGTACCTGTCACGGCTCATAAAACAAAAACACATGAATTAATTTCATGTTAATTTAAGGATATTTACTTACACGAGGAGAAATTATATGGTGAACAAAATACCCTGACAAAAATGAGGAGGTTAAAAAAAGAAAGAAAATATGTGAAGTGCTGGATATACCTTTAAACATAAACACAAAATGTATCAGTCATTAAAATTAATGTCAGTCATGGAATACTACATGGCAATGAGAAACAATGAAATCTGGCCATGTGTAGCACATGGACGGACCTTGAGGGTGTTATGCTGAGCGAAATAAGTCAGGCAGAGAAGGACAAATACCATATGTTTGCACGTATAGGAGGATTAGGAGGAACTTGACGGAGGAACAAGGGGGAGAAGAAGGGCGGAAATGGTGGGGGAAAGGGAGAGAGGCAAACCATGAGAGACTCTTGAATGCTGACAAAAACTGAGGACTGATGGATGTGGGGGGGAGGGGGGATGGGCATGGAGGAGGGCACTTGTGGGGATGAGCACTGGGTGTTATACGGAAACCAACCTGACAATAAATTATTTGTAAGAAAAATTTTTTAAAAATTAAAAAATTAAAAAAAAAAATAAAATTAATGTCAATCAACTCAAGTAAATATTCCAGCTAAGAAAGAAAAATTACCAGTATGAGGCACCTGGGTAGCTCATCCAACTTCAGCTTAGGTCATGATCTCATGGTTCGTGGCCCCGCGTCAGGCTCTGTGCTGACAGCTCAGAACCTGGAGCCTGCTTCAGATTCTGTGTCTCCCTCTCTCTCTGACCCTCCCCTCCTCACGCTGTCTCTATCTCTCTCTCTCAAAAAGAAATAAAACATTAAAAAAAAAATTTTTTTAAAGAAGAATTACCAGTATGGTTTAAAACAACTGCTTATAGAGATACATTTTATATATTTTCATAAAATACAAGTTTAAATAATAAAAAAAGATATAACCAAAATACATCCTGTGTGTCTGTTTAATTACCACATGAAAAAAAGTAAAAAAAAAAAAGTAATTGTTTGTGATGAAGAGAATTCACATGCTAAATAAAAAAGGTTTAAAAAACCAAAAAGAAGAATTTGTAAATTTCTGGACAACCAGCAAAATACCATCAAAATATACAAAATGAGAGATTTATGACAAGAATTAGGAAAAGACTACATGGTGATTTTTACACTTCCAAATAACCAAAGAAACCAAAAATTAGAATATAGACTATTTGCATAACACTTAGCAATTTAAATTACAATAATATATATAATACCACATCTAATAACAAAAATGCACTTTTCTAGCACTCCTAGAAAATTTATTAAAAGTGACCACATGTTTATCCACAAAGTAAGTCTTAAAAATTTCAAAGTACAATCTATTCTCATTTATCACAGTCATGTTCTCTATATATCTGCAGGTACGGAATTACTGAATACTGAACCATTGCCCCTATGGGAAACAGGGTTAGGTAGGTTCATGCCAACCTCTGGTTACAATGTTTTGTCAACTGATTAACACATAGCTTTTTTTTCCCATTTCTTTAGGATAAACAATAACAGCAGCAACCTTATTTAATATGTTTTACTGTTTTACTGATGTTGAACTCCCATCCCACAATCCCATAACTCATGCATGGATGAAGCATATCTAATACACATTTTACCCATAAGGTACCTCACAGTCTTCTTGCTCTTGGAATCACTATACGGAACTCATCACTGTGCTTGGGGGCTGTTTTAAACAGTGAAATCGTCGGGGCGCCTGGGTGGCTTAGTAGGTTAAGCGTCCGACTTTCACTTAGGTCATGATCTCGCGGTTCGTGGGTTCGAGCCCCGTGTCGGGCTCTGTGCTGACTGCTGGCTCAGAGCCTGGAGCCTGTTTCAATCTGTGACTCCCTCTCTCTCTGACCCTCCCCTGCTCACACTGACTCTCTCTCTCTCTCTCCTAGAAATAAATAAAAAAAAAAAAAACATTAAAAAAAATACAGATAAATCATGACTTAAATAATGAATATCAGAAAATATTTAAAAACTAAAAATAAGGAAAATAATATTATGTATCATGTAACCTGCAAGATGAATTTATAGCAAAACTCAGAGGGGTACTTACAAATGTTTATTTTTGGAAAGAAAAAAGGTTAAAAGTGAAGGGGCTAAGGATGGAATTTTAATTAATTTTTAAAGTAGTAAAAAAAGTGAATATAAAAGGAAGAGAGACAAGATAAATAATTAATGAAATAGAAAAAAGAGATAAAATAGGATCGGGGAAAAAAAGCTTGGTTATTAGATTAATCACATAAAATGCTATTATCTACAACTTCATAGCATTACATTTGAAAATGTACCTGATGTGGATCAATTCATAAGAAAATTTCAATACTGGCACTAAAAGGATTAATGTTTATTCTTTCAATTAATTTAGTGTTATGGATCTATCCCATAAAAGTAAATACACTGAATCTGTAATAAAACAACTCACAGAGCAAATGTCATTCACAAATTATTTTGCCAAAACAAATGCAAGAAAGATCTAATTCCAGTCTTACCCACAATATTCCAGAGATACTCCCCCTGCAAAAGAGGAATCATCCCTAAATACTTTGTGTGATGCAGACTTAGTTTCAAACCTAGGCATAGTGCTGGGGTACCTGGGCGGCTCAGTCGGATAAGTGTCTGACATCAGCTCAGGTCATGATCTCACAGTTCATGGGTTCGAGTCCTGCATCAGGTTCCCCACATTGGTTTTTGTGCAGACACAGAGCTTGGAGCCTGCTTTGGATTCCATGTCTCCCTCTCTCTCTGTTCCTCTCCCATTCATCCTCTGTCTCTCTGTCTCTCAAAAAATAATAAATGTTAAATAAAAAATAAAAACTAGGCATAGTGCGAATAAAAATATAATAATTCAGTTGTAAATCCAGATGCAACATCCCCAAACAAAATATTAATTAGTAAACTATTGGAGGTATTAATATAAATGGTGCAGCAAGTTCATTTTCAATTTATCCCAGGAATTCAAGGCATATTTAATACATTAGTTTCTCTTCCTGATAGATAGATGGTTAAGAAGACTTACAAGTTTATATATCCTGCAATTCTTACCTTTGGAGAGTGGTTTAAATAGTTAAAACTGTATGGTATTCTTACAAGTCTTGATAGATTGAAATAAATCTTTATATACATGTACTTAGGAGGGGCAGGGTATGCTGCTCCATGTAGATTCTACCCTCAGTAAGAACTACTTCCCTCCAGTTTTTTATAACTAAAATTAGAACTACATATAGAATAAAGATACACTACCTCTGCTGACCTAATTTGTTCAATTCTGTAACTAACAAATGAGCCTAGAAATATCTTTTGGAACCTGAAGTCTCATAAGTGACAGAATTTTTGCATTGGGATTAAGTTTCTGATATCTGAGGCAGCATCACAATTAATAGAAAAAGAAAGCTCAGGGGCGCCTGGGTGGCTTAGTCGGTTAAGCGTCCGACTTTCACTTAGGTCATGGTCTCGCAGTTTTCTTCTCTAAAATAACAGAGTATTTTTCTTCTTTGTACATTTATACTTTATCCAAATTTTCTGAATTACTATATATTTTCATTTAGAACAATGGAAAAAGTTAATGAGTTAAATATTTTTAATGAGTTAATAAAGTCTACAGTTGACTTCTAATACTGTACTTTCAGAGTAGACATACATTTTCTGCTAAAATGAAAAGGAATTATTTTGCAAATGTTCCTAATTTTTAAGTATAAAAACAGAATTGAAATGAGATGTACTTCACTATATCATATAATTTTGTTTGACTAGTATGTTCCATTAAATTATTCAATATAATTTTTTAAGTTTATTTATTTTGGGAGAGAAAAAGTGTGCAAGTGGGAGAGGGGCAGAGAGAGGAAGAGAGAATCCCAAGCAATCTTTGTGCTATCAACGCAGAGCCCTACGGGGAACCTCAATCTCAGGAGCCATGAGATCATGACCTGGGCTGAAATCAAGAGCCAGGCATTTAACTGACTGAGCCACCTAACCACCCTATTCAGCATACCTTTTAAACCACACTGCACATACAGCTATAATATTTGAAGTTGTTTTCTTAATACACTGATTCTCCTAAGAATTTGTCTTATATTTATGAATATTCTACATTTGTCTTACTAATTTAGCTATAATTATTGATCTGATTAGTTAAAAAAGAAATATTATAACAAGGATTTTCATAATTAAAAATAGTTTACAGTTATCTAGAGATAGGAGTTTATTATGTTTAATAATTTGATACTTTCCCAATCTTATGACATAAGAGATAAAATATTACACCCAAAGTGGTTTTTTTAATTAAATGAACAAAAGCCCAAGTAATGTATATAAGTTGACTAATGCTACATGACTAAGATTTAAAATAAATTTAAGGCACATGTCTGGAAGAAACATGCATTAAAATGGAAGAGTACTAATTATGCAAGATCGAACCATTTATGGCCACAAATTTTAAATGATAATATAACTGGAATCACTTTGGAAACATACGTCCTATTGTAGTAAGAGATGGCTTTTGAAAGCTCTTAAAAGAAAAGTAAAGAAATGATATAAAGTATCAGTTCAACACTCATTTTCACTTGCTTTACCTGCTAGATAGAGGGAAACCAGTATCGCCCACAATCAGGAAGAAAAGTGATTTAGGAACTATTAATGGAAGCATTTACAGACTTATAATGGCTGCTCAGGGAGATTAAGTGATTTGTTCAATTTTTATGTACCTAACAAGCATAACATAATTTTAATAGAGAAGTTTTTAATGTTTCAAGTTGACATTATTTTGTTATATAAGATGTAGAGTTAATGCCCCAATGGATTTATAACCAAATTGGCTATTTTCTCTCAATTCTTATTTCTCTTAACTTTCCAAATATCATGTCATTTGTGCATGAACTTGACAGATATATCCTCTTAATGTTATTTTCCATTTAATCTGCTACAGTCAAATATTTTTCATTTTACTGTCTTTTCTTTTTTTTTTTTTTATCTCTAAGACTCTTAACTTTGTTACCTTCAAATATCCCCTGCCACAAAAGACATATAATGTGCATGGAGTAGGAAATCTACCTCCTACCTGCTTTTTCTAAATTTAATCATTGTACTCATTTTCTAAGCTTCTATTTCTGGCTTCTGAGGGAACCTGATCCAATTCCAACCTACTTGCTGCATGAACTCCTGACGTTATACACATATACAATTGAAGTTGCTGTGCTAAATAAAACAACACTGCTGACTTCTGGAATCAGAAAGAAAACTTCATTTGATGAAGCACAGTATTGAACAAGTGTTATCATTCAGGCTGGCTAGGGCATACAATGTACATACCTAGAGGCGGCACAGGGGGACAGAGTTTCATCTGGAATTTACTGGCATGGAGCTAATGAATCCACAGATGTAAAAGCAACTTCTTATAATCTAGAGAAGCAAGGCAAAGTGTCAAGGGGAATCCTACACCATATAAGTGTTGAAAAGGTTGATAGCCACTGCCAGAACGCTAACCTTTGTGCAGACTTTCCTCAGTGTTTCTTGAAATGCTTATTGCAAGAATTTTCAATTAGGAAAGTCTGTCCAAAGGAGAGCGGATTTTTATCCTACAGAGAGATATTTACAACTGCCACACCAAAACTCCAGTGCAGATGAAAAGTGTGGTTCTGAGGTCAGTCCTGCCGGAAAGTACCACATACTAGAGCACCATGGTGGAGAAAAGCCACAGCATAAACTGTAGAGAAAAGGCAATTGGGATCCCATTGGAACATTCTCTATGAGGAACGTTTACTTAACTTTATTCAATCTTAAACAAACTTGTTGCTGAAGGTAATTGTGGCATAATTTTGAAACATCTATTTAAGAAGGATTTTGCCATTTTAAAAGTGCTGGCCTAGAATTTTAAAGTGGAATTTGATTAAGTAGGATTTGCCTGTATTGAAGTATATCCAGGTGAAAATATGTTTCGTGTTGCTAGTAAGAGATGTTGAGAAAGGTGTGGGGAAGAAAAAGTTGACAGAGAGAAACAGACAGACAGCCACAGACTGGCTGTAGCTTTAATCTGAATTTACCTGAGGGAAAGACTATTCCTTTCTTCCTTCAGGACACTGTCTTATCCAGGTATTTAGTTTCATTATTCACCTTTCAGTGATCGCTTCTGTGGGACTAATTCAAAGCAATCAAATTCATTGCTTAATGCATTACTCAAATGATCTATATATAGAAATTTTCTTTGTGTATTTTGAATCAATCAGGACTTTTGGATGATCCTAATAGTTATTTCATTCTCAGGGTAAAGAGAACTGATTATGCCAGCTAACTTGCCTAGGAAACCAAAACCCCTAATTGCTCCTTACCATAAAATATATATCTGTAATTATATCCCAAATAATCACTTTATTCTAGACTTTGTATAATCCCTAGGAATGACTGAGAATCACCAAACTCCCATTATATAACAATTCTGACCTTTTTAATGTGATTAATTTAAAATTTTTTCAATGTTTATTTATTTCTGAGAGGGAGAGAGACAGACAGAGAGTGAGCAGGGAAGGGACAGAGAGAGAGAGAGAGAGAGGGAGAGGTGAAAAATCTGAAGCAGGCTTCAGGCCCTGAGCTGTCAGCACAGAGCCTCATGAGGGGCTCGAACTCCTGAACTACGAGATAGTGACCTCAGCCGAAATCGATCGCTTAACCGACTAAGCCATACAGGAGCCCCTTAGTGCAATTAAACATAGAGCTGTATATTCTATATTTATATGAATTGTGTGTGTGTGTGTGTGAGTGTGTGTGTGTGTGTGTGTGCATTTAGAATGAAGGATATAAAGGGAGTTTTGAAAACTCCAGCTGCTTCCAACTGTACTTACTGCAACCTCTAGTTATATGTGGTAGTGAGAAGTATCTCTGAGCTGCTCCTTATCTCCTGTCTTCCTGATTCTGCATATTTGAATGAGCTTTTTTTTAAATATACGCTGGGTTCTTCACAGATTGCTTGCATTCTTCAATCAGAAATTTTACAAGTTAGGGAGACTTACTGGTTTTCCTGTTTGCAGCACTTAGACATTGATAGTAGTGTTGTTGACTATTTAAGGTCTGTTTTTCTCAGTCCCAGGAATTATTTCTAAAACATGGTGAATGCAATTGCTCTCCAAGTAACAACCTCCACAAATAGCCCCTCTCTCTTGCCCCCTTTTCTTTTTTTAAAGCTGTGTTCCATGATTTTTTTCTCTAGTGGTAGTTTTTTTTTTTTTTTTTTTAATGTTTGTTTATTTTCAAGAGAAAGAGAGAGAATGAGAGAATGAGAGCCGGGGGTGGGGGGTTCAGAGAACGAGAGACACAGATTCCAAAGCAGGCTGCAGGCTCCAAGCTGTCAGACAGAGCCCAATGAGGGGCTCAGATTCACACACCACGAGATCGGTTAAGCATCGGACTTCGCTCAGGTCATGATCACACGGTTCGTGGGTTCTAGCCCCACATTGGGCTCTGTGCTGACAGCCAGCTCAGAGCCTGGAGCCTGTTTTGGGTTCTGTGTCTCCGTGTCTCTCTTTTCCTCCCCTGCTCATGCTTTCTCTCTCTCTCTCAGAAATAAATAAAAAACAGTTAAAAAAAAAAAAAAGAAGAAGAAGAAGAAGAAGAAAAAAAAGAAAGAAAACCTTTGCTGTCAAATTTCTCGAGCCACAGAAATTTTACCTGGCAGATAATTATACTTGAAGAGGCCTCCACCCTAGGGAAGAAGTGATTGGCATTAGGATAGTTAACAAAGAAAATGTCTTAATGTGAACAACACCAAGAGCCATGTGGGCATTAGTGCTAGTACCTTATTCAAGGCATAATCTTCCTTGGAGGGTCCTAGAAATTCACTGCCAGTAGGTCACTCTAGGTGACTCCCCATTTCTTAAGGTGATATGCAACCTAATATATCCGATTTATGAGGACACAGATAATCTATCACACATTGATCCCTAATTGAATAGATTGCAGTTTTATTAGAATCTCTAAAACTCCATGGGCATTTTTACTAAGGTAAATTCTAACCACCTTATTTAGTTTAAATAGATCACACATGCTTTTCTTGATATGTACTTGTTATTGACATTCATGCACATATAATGCTCTTTCTTGGCAAGTTACTTTAAAAAGTAGGATACTTCTACCATGGTTGCCTGAGTATGTTTTTACTAGAGTAAATGTTTTGGAAAGTGACATTTTCAAATTTGGTGCCCTGTTTCTGAAGGTGTATCCTAGTCAGTACCAGGAAACTCCTGAGTACTAACTATACTTAAAACATTTCCCTTCTGATCTTTTTTCACAAAGGAAAAATAATAGATTTATTGTATTCCCAAGGCAAAATGGGCAACTTACCCAATTCATAGCAACAATTATATTCCAGTTGGTTCTAAAATGTGTGATTCTTTTAAACAAAAAAACTCATATAACCAGCACACGTGTATTAAAATGTTACAGCACTAAAAGTAGTCATTATTTGGGGCGCCTGGGTGGCTCAGTTGGTTAAGCATCCTACTTTGGCTCAGGTCATGATCTCGTGGTTCGTGGGTTCGAGCCCCGTGTTGGGCTCTGTGCTGACAGCCCAGATCCTGAAGCCTGCTTCAGATTCTGTGTCTCCCTCCTTCTCTGAACCTCCTCTGCTCATGCTCTGTCTCTCTCTGTCTCTCAAGAGTGAATAAATGTTAAAAAATACAATTAAATTTAAAAAAGAAAAGTAGTCACTATTTATCATACGTTGTAAGTACTGTTTGTCAAATGTTTCATGGGCTTTCCCAGGCCAGTCTGTTGTCTTCGCAATTATTGATTAAAAAAGGGTAAACACTTTTGCAATTTTAGGCTCAAGTTGATTCAATAGAAAGTAATTTCTCTCACAGAGTAGGTATGGTTAAGATATAAATCTCTGTTAGAGATAATATTGATGGATACTTTTCACATCAGAATACGAATCCAGGCCATGTGTATGAATATGTATATATAGTGTGTGTATATATAGGTGTATATATAAATTTATTAATGTTCAAAAATGTTTTAAAAACACCAGAGAGCCGGGAGGAAATAATAACATATATATATATCATATTTGTTTCATTTTAAATAAATTATTAATTTTTTACCTATGCAATATATCTGTTGATAGTCCCGTCATTTTATAAATGTCTAAATTATTCTCTTTTCCATTTAAGTAGATGACCATTCATTTCACATAGATTATACTTCTCATTAATGTAAAATATTTGCATGGAATTTTTATTTTTAAAAAAAATTTTAATGTTTATTTATTTTTGAGAGAAAGAAAATGAGCAGAGCAGGGACAGAGAAAGAGGGAGACACAGAATCTGAAGCAGGCTCCAGGCTCTGAGCTATCAGTACGGAGGCCAATGCGGAGCTCCAACTCATGAACCATGAGATCAATATCTGAGCCAAACTCGGATGCTTAATAGACTGAGCCATCCAGGCGCCCCTTATATTTGCATGGAATTTAAGTCTACCTCTATTTTAAAATGAGCAATAAAACCTTTTATTGACAACATTAAGTAATGTTGTCAGATATAGTTTTGAGAAAAATGTAGGTTTTTTCTCCTCTAAGAATATACAGGCTATGTAATCTGTACATAAACACTATAAGAGGAGTCATTAAAAAAAAGATGCAGATTAAATTATGTGGAAGTTCTAAAGAAATAGGGAGGGATTAGAAAAGAATTAGCATTTCATATCAACTAAAGATTATGTATTAAGATAGAAGCATGAAGGACATAGAGCAAGGAACATGATCAAATTCATATCGATAAGATTTCACAAGGAGTTTGGTTCAATAGAGAGACACCCAAATTCTGAGTGGAGTGTTCATACTTGCCCCTTTCAGACTTTGACTTCCAGATGTCAACTACCGTGTATTTGCTATTAAATTGGATCTGCAGTGGCCAGTGGGTGTAATGGAAGAAATCACATTCATTTAAAAAGTATCTATTAAGTGTTTTGTATACACAGACATTAGGCTAGATGCTATAGGAATAAACATAAGCACATATTTTACATATGCTCCAGGACTATGTTACAAAATGAGCACTGTCGATCCCAGAATCAAAATATGCTTGCTAACAGTGTTGTTACTCCTGGTTTAGTTACATTTATGGACTGTAGGCTGAACAGATATATTCCGTTGTAATAACATTCCCAAAGTACATATACAAAGAGAATATAGTTGTAACAAAGTGGGATGATACAGCTCACTCTACTTGGTAAAATGGGCTAACACCTAGCCATATACAACACATCTCTGAAAGACTGGGTTTGACATATCTGGCATACAACTCCCACACTACACTTTTTCCTCTGCATGGGAATAGATTACTTGAAAGACTTGATGTTTCGAGTTACTCACCATTAAAAGAAAGATAGATAGTAATTATAGCTGTGACACTTTTCCAAAACCTTAATGTTTTTACTTAGTCTATCAAATTGCCTATGATAGAAAATTCAAATTCGGCTTTTCAATTTTCTCCCAAGTTTTACCTCAGCTGCAGGAAAGAAGATTATGCTGAAACTCCTATTACGGTTATTTCTTGGATAAGTTTGGGTCCAATGCCTTCTGCATCTGAGTAATGAATGGAGAGAAAGTCTAGTTTCACTCCAGACACATGAAATATTGAAGCCAGAGGAACGGAAGTTTCTAGCTGGCTCCTGTAGATGCTTGCTGCTCCAAAAATCTGTATCCAAAAGCCTCCCTCTTCTCTCCAGCTACACCATTCCTTTGGTATTGGCCTCTGTACTCACCAGTGTGAACTTAGTGCAGAGGTGGGGCCTAGTATGGGGACAGGGATATGCTGCAAGCCATATTTCCTGGGGACCTCAGTTCAGTTCCCACTGACTTCTGAGCAGAGGGCCTGTCATCTGCATGAGTAGGCTGAAAAAACAGAGAGAAATTAAATTCCTAAAATTTTAAAAGACTGGCTTCTGTGTAATATAATTTACCCATTTTAGGGTCAGAGCACATCAATTCATCTGATTGATTTATTTTACCCTTGAAACTTGCCCAGATGTGGCTGCCAGATGATTTAGTGCTTTGTATTTGGTGAAGAGAGCAGGCATGGGAATCTGGCCATGGGCAGGTAGAATCGGAAAATCAAGCTGCCCAAGAGAAATGGTGTGTTTGAATTCAATTCAGTCAATTTTCATTGACCTCATAGTGGGCAAGGTACTCTATTTACTAATCTCTTCAAGTCTTTTCTACTAGAATGTAAATCTGATGAGGAAAGAGCTTTGTCCTTGTCGCTTTAACTCCTAACTCTAGAAGAGAGGTTCCCTATCACCTAGGAAATTGACAGAAACTTATTAGGATCAGAAGTGCACATTTTCATGCCCCTTCCCTCACCTACCCTTTCATAAGCTCTGGAAGTGGGGATACAACAATTTGTGTTATAATAAGTGTTCCAACTGATGCAAGACATTCCTGCCACATAGTAGACAAATACCAAGACATGTTCAAGGAGTGAAGCAGCAATAGTGACATGAGAAAGTAAACATTTCTATTTTCTACCTGTATATGCAAAACCCTGATGAAAGATATTTCTCTTACAACATGAAGTTTTATAATGTAAATAAGGAATAACTAGAGTGACTTATTAAGAAACACAGTTTGTACTGCTGTAGAAAAGTTAATTAAAATTTCAGAGCCTTCAGGAGCTAACTCTAACCCGATGCTATCAATAAATATCTGTTGCTCAGGGCAAGGATGTTATTGCCTTGTACTTGTAGGTGGCCATTTAGCTTCTCTTTCATTCTTTCATATATTTGTGGTTGTGGTCAGCTTTAATTTATTTTGATTTTGCACATGTGTTTTCTTTTAAGTTAACAAATAGTTTGCATTTCTCAGACAAAGGTAAAGTTTATAAAGACTTGTGTGAGAAACACTGAGAGGCTGGTCCTGATGTTAATAGGAGAAAGAAGTGTCCTAGCTCTTGGTGGTCAATAGCAAGGTGGCCAGTTCTTGAGACTTTGCTCAGTAATCATCCGTGTAATTTCATCAGTTCTGTCAAGGAACTTACTAACTACATTCAGCTTGTGGTGTCCTCTTTTTTGTTGTAATTGCAACTGGAAAATGAATTTGCTGTATCTGACACTCTCCAGACCTCTCTCTATCTTCACTTCTCCCCCTCCCCTGAAAGAGTGGGGTCAACACCATAATTCGATAACATAATTTTGTTTAGGAATTAAATTCTTAAGTTACAATAAAGTAGCATGTAATATTATAAATAGAATGGACAGTCTACAACTATTACTGACAGAAATTTTGAAACGGATGGTAGCTGATGGTGAGGCCACGTGTCTTTCATAACTTTTTCTAATAGAGTCGAGAATCCAATTTGTTGAAGCTATTTAGGTATTTCTTAATTATTCTGCTCAGTGAACAGAGCTGAGCAAATAGCATCGAACATAATCTGTTAGTTAAATCAGAATTTAGACAATTGAAAATAGATTATATTTGTATTCCAAGTCAAATCACATATTTATTCAGAGCATACGGTGTACAGATTACCATGTTAAAGTGCTGGTGGGAAATTTAATGACTACTGGAAACCTCTTCTCACCCCAAGAATTGGTACAAAACGTGAACTCAAATACACTGAGAATTGAAACATCCGATGCATTGCTAATATAGGACAGTTGCCTTTTTTTAAAGTTTATTTATTTAAAATCTTTACATAGACATAGAGATACCTTACATTTTTTGAAATACTATGCCTAATGTTTACCTAACATCACTATTAATTCTGTGGATGACTTTGAGGAGTCTGCATAATTTCTGTTTAGTTGCATTCTCCACCCCATAATGTACTTTAAAAACATATGAGTGAAGCTTTGAGGGAGATTTTGAGTGCCTTGTTGGATCATCAGTAGTATTGGGTGGCTCTGATGAGTTGTTTAAGCTTCGAAAAACACATAATCTTCTAAGAGAATAATTTGTCAAATAAGAGGAGTCAAGGCATAGGACACATTTTACCCTGTTTAATATTTAGTTTTACATATATGTTATAAAACTGATGTAAGCAATTTAGAAAATGTTCTTATACTCATTCTTACAGGAAAATAATTGTTCAATTATGTCATATTTGACTTTGAATTTCACATATTGACAATTTTATTTTAGTGTGTCTTTTATCACTGTTTTGTGAATTGAATGAATAAAAATATGGAATTTAATTTTTAGAAATACTACCAATGTATTTTAATATCCAACTTGATAAAATCATCAGTGCATCATGGGATTTGAGACTTGTTTTTGAGAATTTTATCTAGGTTCTTTATTTTTACTTTATAAATGTAACAAGTAGAGGTGCTTGGATGGCTCAGTCAGTTAAGCATGGGACTCTTGACTTCTGCTCAGGTCATGATCTCATGGTTCGTGAGTTCGAGCTTCACATCAGGCTCTGCTCTGACAGTGCAGAGCCTGCTTGGGATTTGTTCCCTTCTATCTCTGCTCTCTCTCTCTCTCTCTGTCTGTCTCAAAAAATAAATAAAAATACACTTAAAAGAAAAAGTGAAAAGTAAATAGCTATCCCAGAGATTGAGGTTAGAATAAACCTCCCCACATCTGGTCCAAAGAATGTTCCCTTAATGCAAATTTTAGAAACAGACCATATACTTTTCTTTACACTTATATTTTAAAATCGCCATAGGGGCGTCTGGGTGGCTCAGTCAGTAAGGCATCCAACTTTGGCTGAAGTCATGATCTCGCAGCTCAGATCACAATATATTTTTAATATTTAATATGGTCATAAGTTTGAGCTCCACATCAGGCTCTATGCTGACAGCTCAGAGCTTGAAGCCTGCTTCAGATTCTGTATCTCTCTCTTTATCTGCCCCTGTCTCACTTGCTCGCATTCTCTCTCTCTCTCTCGGAAAAAAAAAAAAAATCCACCATAAAATTTAATGATGAGACTTCAACTACTTTTTGAATGTTTTCTTTACTTGATTAAATTTTATACAATGTCTGGACATCACATACCTCTTTTCATTAAAACCTCTGAAAACTTCATTTTCCTTAAAATAAATTCCAAACTGTTTTGATTCATATTCAAGTCTTTTAAATTCTAGCTCCCACCTATGTTACAACATTATTGCATAGAACTTTCATTCTATTCATGTTTATTGTTTTTAAAACAGGACATAAACCCCAATGAGGTACCACCTCACGTCCATTAGGATGACTACCATCAACAAAACAGAAAGTAACAAGTGTTGAAGAGGCTCTGTGGAAATTTGGGAATTGTTAGTGAGAACACAAAGTGGCACAGCTGCTGTGGAAAGCATCATGGCAGTTCCTACAAAACTTAAAAATGGAATTACTGTATAACCCAGCAATTTCACTTCTGGATCTATATCCAAAAGAACTGAAAGCAGAGTCTCAAAGAGATATTTGAATATCCATGTTCATAGCATCATTATTTACAGTAGCCAAAAGGTGGATGCCATCCAAGCGTCTATTCACAGATGACTGAATACACAAAATGTGATTTTTAGAAATACCAAAATGTTACTCATCCTTAAAAAAGGAGATTATGACATGTGCTACAACATAGATGGACCTTGAAAATACACCCTAAGTGAAATAGCATATCCCAAAAAGACAAAGTCTGTCTCACTCCACTTACACAAGATATCTAGAGAAGTGAAATTCAGAGAGACAGAAAGAATAGTGGTTTGCAGAAGCTGACGGAAGGTGGGAACGGGGCTTACTTAATGAGTATTGAGGTTTAGTTTTACAAGATGAAATATTTGGGAGATCTGTGTCACAATGTTAATGTCCTTAACACTACTGAACTATACACTTGAAGACGGTAAGATAGTTAATTTTAGCTTATATGTATTTTATCACAATTTTTAAAAAGCAAACTTTTTAATGTTGTTTCCATATCTGAAGTAAGCCCTCTTTAAATTTCCTGCTCTTTCGTGAAGCTTTCCCTGAGAAAACAAATATTGAATGATTTTCCTCTAATTGTCATCTTATTAGTAGTCTGTGCAGAGGAGTACACATAGCCATCTGCTATAATGTACAAGAAACCAATTTGAAGTTTCATTGTTTATTTTTACTAAAGGAAGAAATTAATATATTTTCATAGGTAATATAGCAAATACATGCACATTTGCATGATTTATAAACACATATATGGAAACAGGCAAAATGGAGACAAAATTTTACTGATGAGGATGCTGGTTAAATAACTGCTCTGTGAGACGGACTGTTTGTTTACACTATGTCTCTGGCTTACTTTGGAAAGTATATGTCACACTTCCACAATTAACTTACAGTCTCATGACAAGGCTTGTGTTTTAGATACTTATCTATTTCTAAGTCTATAACTGTGTGTGAATTTAAGAAAATTATTAAGGGGTGTCTGAATGGCTCAGTCAGTTAAGCCTCCGACTTCATAGCTCAGAGCCTGGAGCCAGCTTCCAATTCTGTGTCTCCCTCTCTCTAACCCTCCCCTGCTGTCTCTCTATCTCAAAATAAATACATAAACAAAAAATTATTAATAAAACATGATAAGCATATGATAATCCTTGTCATACTCATGGTTCCAATGATCCATATAAGAGTATGGAGAGTAAGATTTTGGACTTGGAAACAGGAGAGTGACAAAAGAGAAGGGAAGCGATAGCATGCAGGGGAAGATTGCACCACAAACCATGCATATGTCCTCCTCTCCTGGAATCCCACCCGTGCTCACTGGTACCAGCATCTTCTATTTAAAGCTCTACACCAAGGAGCAGCAAGTTTAACTACATTCAATTAGAACATAGGCAGAGTTCACATGTTCGGTTGCTTTTGATCATCTGGCTGTTTTTGAAGTACTTGTTTCAGGGAGTCAGCCTGGAACACTCAAAGCACATGGCGGCTCACGGAGCAGTTCGAATCAAAGTGCTTTCCGAGTACATCCAGGGAAGGATTTTTATTGACCATTTCTCTGTTGTATTTTATGTCTCAGAGCATTTCAAAACACCATTCTGTAACAAAAAGAATTCTGTTTGCCTGAGGGCCAATGATTCAGGATGCTGCAAACTCTGTCAGAAAGGAAATGGCAAGCCAGTGTTTTAACATTTTTCTCCCCTACTCCTCAAGTGTTCACAGCAAATTCTTGCTTCTTTCCCCAGCCAATTCCGGTACGTCTGTGCTCTAGTTTTTTGGAGAGTTAATTGATCAAAACTCTACTTTCTATACCAGCAGTTTGTAACTTCCAAGTTTAAATTTTAATTCAAATAAATAACTGAGGTATATGTAAAGTTCAACGTCAATTTCTTTTCTGTATTTATCGGTCTGTTTCTGCTTTTTGTTTGGTCATTTGTTTTGTTTTTTAGGCTCCAAAGTTAAGTGAAATCATGGTATTTGTCTTTGTCTGACTTATTTCTATTACCATAATATCCTGTAGGTCCATCCATGCTGTCACAAATAGCAAGATCTCAGGCTTTCCATTATGGAACAAATAAGTCAAATGGATGAAAGGCACAACACAGGGAATGTAGTGAATGGAATCATGATAGAGTGTGTGGTGACAGAAGGTAGCTATCCTTGTGCTGAGCATAGCATAATGTAGAGTTTTCCAATCGCTATGTTGTACACCTGACTAATGTAACTCTGTATGTCAACTATACTTCAGTAAAATAAAAAGTAAAATTTAAAAATTAAATGTCCATAATCAAAGAAATGGTTGCTAAAATTAGAGTGGCATTTATAATGTATTGTTAGAGCAATGACATTTAGATTTCTATGCACAATATTTTTAAACAATTCCCTAAAGGAACTATCATCTAATAGTTTGAGTTACTTTTAAGAACCATTGTATGTGGGTCATGGGAAATTTGATTGTGATTTGATTCAGGTTATGAATCAGATGGCTTCCATCTTTGATTTTAGTAGTTTCATGAAAATGTTCACAGGGTTTAGATAATACAGATATTTCCCAAATTTGATTGCATAAGTAAGAATTACTGAATCATTTTGTGATTGACATATGAATCATCCAAGCTTTATTGATAATGCTTTTGTTTTTCTGTTCATTTTGTCGCATGAAGAGGAATTTCTGCTTATCAATCTTTTTGAAGCTGAGCTATACCATGATGACTGGTGTTTAATTATTAAAATAATTCTAGACTTATAATTCCAAGCTGTAGGAAGTAACCATAAATTATAGTTTTAAAAAATCTAGAATTCCCCTCTCGCATTACGACTTAATTTCATTCAGAATTGCTTTGTTTTCTCCAAACTCCAAGACAACGTTAGAGTGGTTTATCAAGGGGCAATGAGCATAATCTCTAGCTGTTGCTTGCTTCTTCAAAGCACCCTATTTAAGTAAATCACCTGCATATTCTTGGAGAGGACAGTAATACTATTTTCCCTCAGAGTTTCAAATTTAGTGTGCTCAAGTGTGTCATCATATTTAAACAATTCTTTAAGCTACTGAAGACCCTGAAATATTGAGTCCCTCAGAAAACTTTAATCTGTTTGTTATTGGTTTGAAGAAGGAAATATAGTAAATTTTTCAACCAGCTTGCATATCCTACATATCTGACTGAATAAAAATAAATCTCTATACTTGCTTCAGCTCCTCTATGTCCTATGAATTGATAACCCATCTTTCTTACTTCTTCCATCATTACTACCATGAATTTTGCAGTACTAGGTGACATATCAGTTTCCATTTTGATGGAAATGAATACTTGATATTTTTTTTATTTTTTTCCTATGTGACCATTTATGGCTTACAGAGATTAGCTTTTTATGTATAAATCAGACTTCTGAAATCGGTTACTCAAAGGCACCACTTATCTACTATTAAATGATTGATTTGATATAATAGATTTTGTGGTTTAACTACATTTATGAACACTTACCTGAGTTGATAATTTTTAGTGTATATTTATTGGCAAATTCAGGTTAGAATCAATATTCTCTTTAAATAATTCATTGTTGAGTTTCATAACTATGTATACACATTCAACATAATAAAGTCTGTAATATTCTGTTAGATTACTGGTAATTTAAAGCTAACCTTGCAAAGTACCATAAACCTTAGAAATTGAACCATAGTGATTAAAATATAAATTTTAAAAATAGAACAGCTTTAAACTATGACTTACAGCATTATAGTATGCCAATTTCAGGTATGTGAAGGGAAATGAACTAACAAGGAAAACAACGGGCTTTAACCATTTTACCATTATCTAGAAAAAATATATTATTGATAATGTACTGTTATGTGCCTAAACCATTAATCACAATATTCATCATTTTCTCATGCAAATTGGATGAATTATGTATGTTTGTATTCTTAACTTTTTTTTCCTGTTCACTCTTAAGATATTTGGATGATGATATTCATAATTAAAAGTATAATCTATTATAATAATCTGTAAAAATTCAGGGCACCTGGGTGGCTCAGTCAGTTGAGCATCCAACTGCTGATTTCGTCTCAAGTCCTGATCTCACACTTTGTGGGATTGAGCCCCATGTTTGGCTCTGTGCTGACAGCATGGAGCCTGCTTGGGAGTCTCTCTCTCTCTCTCTCTCTCTCTCTCTCCCTTCTCTCTCTGCCCCTTCCCCCTTCATACTTGCTCTCTCTCTCTCTGTCAAAATAAATAAACTTGTAAAAAATAATCTTTAATAATTCAAAAATACATAGCTTTATTTGTAGTTTTACCATAAATCTTTACAGATTGAACCAACATGAACTTGTAAATCATAATATGAGAAGTAAGAATACACTGGACATTTTTATTGTATTTCTATACAATAGATATTTCTATATAGAAATATTCCAGGTCAGAATATACTGTTAAACAACAAAAGTTTTTGTATCTAAGAGTTACGTTTTCGATCCTGTTGTTTTAAGAAATTCACCTAATTAACCATAAATCTGTGGATAGTGGCCTAGGTAAGTTGATACATAAACTTAAATATCACATATACTGTATAGGTGCTATTTTCTGTGGTCATTACAAAAGTACTATAAGGTAGGCATATTATGCACTATATATGAGGAAAAAGCAGTGTAAAGTCAAAAAACTCCTAGATGACAATGGTGGATTTTGTACTTAGGTTCTCATTCTATTACGTTTTTTTTTTTTTTTTTTTTATGTTTCATTATTTTGAGAGAGACAGAGACAGTGCGAGCGGGGGAGGGGTAGAGAAAGAGAAATCCCAGGCAGGCTCTGCACTGCCAGCGCAGAGCCCAGTGCTGGGCTTGAGCTCATGAAACTGTGAGATTATGACCTGAGCTGAAACCAAGAGTCTGATGCTTAATAGACTGACCCACCCAGGAACCCCACCTTTTTTTTTTTAATCCAGAGAAACGGACCATCAGTAAGCTTTGCTGTTAAGTTAACCTCCAAAAAAGTGCCTTAAAGCCACTTGTGGTCTGGGCTGGATCAGCTGCATTCTGCTGACTCACATTGTGTCTTTGCTGGTTGCTCAGATGAGGCTGAATGGCCACATTCACATATCTGGCCATTGACTTGATGCCTTCTGGATCAAGGAGGATAACGGGGGCCATGTGTCTATCATCATCTCAGAGTCCATGGATTAGGACCTCAGACAAATCTAGAGTGGATCTTTTGCTCAAGGACTCATAAAACTGCAGTCAAATATGAGCCAGGGCCAGGGTCTTATATGAGGCTTGGGGCTTTCTTTCAAATTCATCTGATTATTGACAGAACTCGTTTCTTTGTAGATACACAATTCATGGCAGTTTCTTTCTTTAATACCACTAGGAAAGTACTGCTTTTTCTTTTATCTTAACTCTACATCAGTTTTTAAAGGGCTTATCAAATTAGGTTAGGGCCAACCGTATGGCTCTTCTTTTTGATTAATTCAAACCCAACTTCTAAGGTCCTTAAATGTATCTATTGCCAAGATCTCTTTATCTTGCCATATAATGCAACATAGTCATGAGAAAGATATCCCATAGCAGTCACTTGTCCTGGCCATATTCAAGAACAGAGACTATGTATGGTGGTGGTGATCTTAGAACTTTGTCTAACAGAGATGAGAAGCTGTGCAATATCATATTGCAATAGTATGTATGCAGAAAGAGGAATTCTTGTGGATATTTTTAAAAATCTCCCACACTAAAAAATTACACAAATTGAGAAAGGGAATATTACTTACAACCCTTAGTCAAAAATTAGAGACATCTACAAACTAGGAAAAACAGGAAAAATCAATAGACTTAAATTTAGAAGTGGAGTGGTACTTTTATTCCTATGGAACTGTTTTACTTTGACTTGGAGCTGCATTTAATACCCTTATTAGTTTGTGCCATCCTACTGCTAGGCTAATATTTGGCATACCACACACTACTATTATCGAAGTGACTGGAGAAAATAAGAGTTGATAGCTGCTCTTAAGTTAAATAGTTACAGCCATATTTAAAAACCTTGCTGTGCCCACAGACTTCTGGTATGTTTACATTAGTCTCTAATAATTGAAGAGGCGAACTCTAAACTCACCATATTTAAGCTTGCCTCTAACATATTTATCCTTTCAATGATAGCATCTGTTGGCTATTTTTCATTCAGTTGGGTATCTTCCTCTTTTTTGAGAGGACTCAGAATAATCTTAAAATTAATAGAAAAATTTAGACATACTTTTCCCTACTCCTTCTGTTAAGTACAGTTAGATACCTGGAAAGCATATATAAAACAAAATAAGAAGAGTCTGAAACCTGGAGAGAAGACAGACTAACTAGTGACCTCAGGAATCAAGGAATTACATGTAGATGAGTTTCTTGGATTTTCTTTTGGCTTCATATATCCAAAACTTAGAGATTGAAGACACCAGAAAACCTGTAAACACCAAGGGGTACAGACAAAAAAAAAAAAAGTCCTAACAAAAGCATTTTCTCTCTCTAGCCAAAAAAACAAAGAAAAGATCAATCTAGGAAGACCAAAAACCTTTAGATAACAATTGCTCCACTATAACTAAATAAGATAGAAAAATACTGTAGTCAATCCTCACTTAAATCAGAAAGGGCCAAATGGGCAGCCTAGACTTTCATCATTACCAAATGAAAATGAAGCACCCATACCACCTGTGAGGGGGCTGTCAGAGAAGTAGGGTAAGGTGCTCTGACTTTCACCCCTAATGGGGGTAAATGAGCCCATATTCTCAACCTTCAACTGACGTGTTTCTGCAGACCATTCAGTGAGCCTAGACTTGTACTCCCACCTAGAAATAAGGAGGCACTCTCCTTCTTCTCTTCTCTTATGCCAATAAGAGGGAACCTGGGTAAAGTCAGCTTTCATATCACCCAATGTTAATGAGACCCCTCCACACTGTTGTCAGAGGAAGTCACATGAGCAACAGTAATGAGCAATAGTAATGAGGCACTCATACCACTATTCAGCAATGAAGTACTAGGGAATAGGAACTCCCCACCTACTCAACAATAACCAGGCAGCATAAACCCTCAGTGACAAGCAAATTGAAATATGAAGCTGGACATCTGACACCATCTGGCATTAGATAGTGTCTCCCTTAGTTCTCCTGCCAGAGCAGTGTCAGGGTAGCTCAAACAGAAAATCAATATCATATCCATTGCTGATGTTATTATTTTATAAAAATAATACTCAAAACGTCTAGGTGTTAGTAAAAAACCCTTCATCATTCCAATAACCAGGAAATTATCTACATGAACGAAAAAGAACCAATAGATGCCAACCTTGAGGGGATGGATATGTTAGAATTACATGACAAATATTTCAATTCAGCTATGAAAAAAGTACTTCAGTGATCAATTGCAAACATAGCTGAAGCAAATAATATAGTTTTATCAAAGAAATGGAATTTCTCAGCAAAAAAAAAAATAGATATAGGGGTGCCTGGGTGGCTCAGTTGGTAAGCATCTAGGTCTTGATTTCAGTTCATGTTATGATCTCATGATCCTTGAAATTAAGACTTGCATCAGGCTTTTACTGACAACAGGGAGCCTATCTGGGACTCTCTCTTCCCCTCTCTCTTTCTGCCTCTCTGCTGCTTGCAATCTTTCTCAAAATGAATAAAATTTAAAAAAGCATGTATATATGTATATATATATATGGAAATGGAAATTCTAGAAGTGAAAAATACAACAATCAAAATAAAAACCTCAGTGAATTGTCCCAGTAGCATAATGTAGGAAACAGAGGAAAGAAGCAGTGAACTCGAAGACAGAACAATACAAATATGCAATATAAAGAGAAAAGATGCATAAAAATAAATAAAAGAAGAGAAGAGATACTTAGGCACCTGCAAGATTATATCCAAAGATCTAACATTTGAGTCACTGAGTCTTGGAAGAAAAGAAGAAACCCAGTGAACTTCAAAGATGAATGTCTAAATAAACTATGTTTCATTTTTAGCATGGATTAACAATCAGCAATGAAAAAACAAAAAAGGAATGTTGAAACATGTAACAATCTATTTGAATCTCTAGAATATTAGGCCCATGGAAAAAAGCTAGTCTCAAAAGATTATACAGCATATGATTCTGTCGATATAACATTTTTAAATGACCAAATTATATAAGTGAAGAAGAGATTAGTGGTTGCCAGGGGTTAAGGAGGGGTGGGGCTGAGAGAGAAGTTGCCGTGCCTGTAAGAGAAAATAGGTGGTATTCTTATGGTCATGGCAGTGTTCTGTATTATGATGACCACAACCAAGATATTGACATTAGTATATTGTATTCTAGTTCTGTGAGATGTTACAATTTGGGGAAATGGGGTAAAATGTGCACAGATCTTTATTATTTCTTGCAACTATGTAAGAATCTAAAAGTATCTCAAAATAAAGAGTTAAAAAATAATGGCAGATGTTTAAATAAAACACCTTCCAAGTATTGTGGAAAATACTGAAAGATATAACTTCATTTAGTATTTTGAAATTCAGTATCTTGCAATGATTTGAAATTGTCTTTGAAATTAAATCGAATTGAATTATAAGTATAATTTATAATAATATAAATATATATTAAATATAAAGCATATAAATATTATAAATATAATTCATGGTTATAAATACATGTTATAAATAAATGTAGTCAAGTGATATTGGCTCAATCTGAAACTGTTCATAAGAGCACTGGCACTATTGAGGTACAATGGTGAATAGCTGTAGGTCTGTCATCACATGACTTAGAAAGGAGAGCTGAAAGTGGATCTTGTGCAGTTAGCTGGATAGCTAAGATCTCATGGTCTTTAAAGAGGGATGAGCAAAATTCTTCTTAGCCTCTTGGAAAAGTAATTATAATGGACAAAGTCTTCTCTAGGTGGTGAGGAAATGAACAGTCATTTGGGAGATACCAGATAATCTCTAACCTTGTAGAGTACTTGATTCAGACAAAATAACATAAAAACTGAGACGGAGCTTGGGAATTCCACAAAACACTAGAAGAAGCAAAGACAAAACCACACCCAGAAGGGTATGTCCATCACCTAAGAAACATGGAAAACAAAACCTTAGAAAATACATTCCACTGAAGTAGATTTACAGAGAGGAAAAAAATTCAAACCACTTAAGGAAAAGGGCGTGTCAGCAGATTCAACTGAAGTAGTAAATTTCTTCCCAAGATCTAGAAATAACAATACCATATGGCGGTTTAATTTAAGTTCATTGTATGTAGTTTCATCTCAACTGAAGTTAGAGAAAGATAATGAAACATGAGCAACCAAAATATTAGTAATGTTATGTTTTAATATTCTAAAGAACCCTGAATAAAATTATTAAATGCCATTAATGTTGAGAACTGAGTATATGGCTACTTGTTCTGTTTTGCTTACACTAGTTTATGCTTTAAACTTTTAGAAAAGCAAAACTCAAAGAATTGAGGAGTGCTAGAATTAGCATGAGTATCTGACTTACGGCGCAGTGGGTTTTCCATTCAACTAACTGCCTTCCTTTATTAGATACAGACCACTTGAGAGCAGAAGAACCAAGAATACAACTTGCAATAAAATGTCACTCTGCTCTGGTTGATGGAGTTAGAGCGACAATATACTTTTCTGAAGGCATCTCAAAGGTTTCAATAATGAAACAGAGCTTTCCTTGCAGGAATATTTATATTGTATCCACAAATTCCTCTAGGGATGAATAAAAAGAACCTACAAATGATAAGCAATGTTTAAAATCCACAAGCATAGCTCGGTAAAATTGAAATATACAACACCATGCAAGATAACTAACAAATTATTTAAGAAAGAGTCTGACAGAAAGGGAACAATGAAAGCTTCCGTACACATAAGTGGAAAATGAATGCCCGGTTTCACACTGGCTATTCCCTTTTATGCCCCTTCTTGAATAGCTTAAGATATAACATAAAAAAATAGCCTCAAATGCTTACAAATATGCATATAGAATTTGCTTTGCTTCCTTAGATAAGTTTTCTTAAGCTTTTATTTCAATTCCAGTTAGTTAACATACAGTGTAATATTAGTTTAAGCTTTACCATAAAGCAATTCAACACTTCCTTACATCACCCAGTGCTCATCACAAGTGCCTTTCTTAAATCCCATTACCTGTTTCACCCATTCCCCCAGAGCTCCCCTCTGGTCAGTTTGTTCTCTATAGTAAAGAAACTGTTTCTTGGCTTTCCTCTCTTTATTTCCCCCAATGATCGCTTGTTTTGTTTCTTAAATTACACATCCTCAGATAACTTTTATTTAAATATTGTCCTTGAATCTGTCCAACAAAATGCTGAGGCCATTGTTGACATTATAAAAGAATTCTGAGTTTTATGAATTCAGAAAATGGAATAGGCAGAGGGCTTTTTGGACATTATAAATAATATTTAACAGAAGGTCAAACAATAGGGAGAGAAAATCTCAACATCAATAACTTTTTGGTGCCTTATGGCCTAAGATGTAAATTAGTTTGCCAATTGGTTCAGAAGTCTTTACTATTCTATGTCTAACAATTTTATAGATAAATGCATGATACCATTATTGTTGACAATACTTACAAGTATGTAATAAGGAATTAATGGAAAAACATTTTCATTATTAATCTGTTTATACATTGGAAATCTGGTTTTGCCATATTAATGGTAAATCTTTGCAGGTCTAAATCAGAAAGAACAAAACTACCCAAATCCTCCCAGAAAAGGTTGGGATATTACACCGAATAGAGTTGTGTTTATAGAACTCCTCCTGAGAAATCAAACAGCACAGTCGAGGTGTTGATTGATAAAAACACAGCCAATTTTACAGATTAACAGAATGATAAAGAGAGAAAGGGGAAAGGATAAGAGAATACTTTAAATCCCTAATCAAAAATGTTCTCAAGCTTCAATGAAGAATTCTGTGGTCATATATTTTTTTGGGGGTGGGGGGAGGATTCATTTCCTAAACCATTTTTTCTTTGATTTTGTGCTTGGTTTTTCTTATCTAATTTATAATACCTTCTAGAAAGCAGGTATTTTGAACAAACACTTGGATAAAAGACGCTGAAGAGAAGCTCTTATGTAAGAAAATAGGACTTGGGCTTCCTCATAGGATGTAGAAAGCTCCAAAAGAGCGTTGATCCCACTTGAATACTGTCACTTTAACACAGAGGAAAAAAACATAATAATCTAAAAATTTGTAATTTTTTTTAGCTGTTCAGAAAGTTCTAGTACCAAGAAAATAAACTGAATTCTGGAGATGCAAGACCTCCCCACTGAAGAGAGGCCACAAGAACTGTTTCAGGACCTGTGAGAAAAAGATAGCTGCCTTCCAAGCAATAAAAGCCAGGACATTTTCTGATTTACTAAAGTCCAAGTATGGGAATGTGGTCAGTGTGAGATACTTGGGAGCCCCAGACATAAAGGGAGGTGATACTTACTGCTAAGTTCTTGTCCATCAGTTTTTAGGAGATAGGTTTGGGGCAAAGCAAAGATCAGAGAGACCCTCAGAGGTGCAGAAGTGCTAAGCCTCTGGGGGAGGTACAACAAATCCTCATACTCCCAAGAAAATACCTTGCTTCTGGGGCAGGGAGGAGTAAAAGTAAACTTCTTTGCTCTAGGGCACAGATTGCAAACCATCTTGAGCCTTGCCAGTGTCCTTCTAGAACTGAGGTAGAAGTAAAATCTCTCTATGGCAGGAAAGGCAGGACCCATCCAGAGCAGAGGAAGAGATAGAACTAAATTACCTCTACAGAAGGGCCTGTGACACTCACATACCCAGGAGCTATCACAGACAGAAGACAGGCTTTGGCCACGACTGAGAGGAGACACAATGCTCAAAAGGGCATGCCCGCAGAGCCCAAGAAATATAACTAATAAGCTATTCGTGGAGATAAAATGATGCCATAAAACAACTCAATTCAAAAACAAAGGAAAAAGGAATGGGAAATAGATGAGGCAAATAGAATGCAGCTAGCAATAAGTTAGGTTTAAATGCAATCATATCAATGCGGCAACAAATATCAATGTAATGCTAAATGTGCACACATTAACAATAGAACTTTGATAATGTAAAGGAACACTTGATAAAACTGATAGGAAAAATAAATCTACTCTTACAGTTGAAGATTTCAACCTTTGTCTCTCAGTATTCAATATAACCAGCAGTCAAGAAAATCAGTAAGGTTAGAGAAGACCAAATAACACTATTAACCAACTTGAAGTAATTAACGTTTTTCAAATATACCACCACCAAGAGCACAATGCATATTCTCCTTAAGTAACCATGGGACATTCACCCAGGTGTCTTGTATTCTGGACCATTAAACAAATGTGGACAGAATTGAAATCATATAATGTATATTAACTATCAGCAAATAATTTAAACTGGAAACTGACAGCAGAATGACATATGGAACATTTCAGAAATATTTGGAAATTACACAGCACACTTCTAAATAAGCCATGGATCACAGTGATAGTCACCAGTGAAATTAAAACATATTTCGAATTAAACAAAGATTAAAGTGTAATATGTCAAAATTTTGGGGATAACATAAAGCAGTCATACAGTAAAATTTATGGAATCAAAGGCTTCTATTTAAAAAATAAAAGATTCAAATCAATATTCTAAACTCCTACTTTAAAAACATAGAAAAAGAAGTGCAAATAAAATACAAAATGTGCAGAAGGGAGAGAATATGAAAACTAAGAGTTGAAATAAATTAAAAACAAAAATAGAAAACATTAAAAACATCAAAAGATAGTTTCTTGAAAAGGTAAAACTCTACCCATACTGGTCCAAAAAAAATGAGAAAGAAAACATACATTACTTTAGACATTATTCAGAAGGAGAATGAGTATGTTGCAAAGAATTCATTTCAATGAATTTGATAACTTAAATGAAACAAATTATTTCATAGAAATAGACCACCAAAACTTAATCTAGAAGAAATGTACACCCCGAATGGCCCTCTATCTTTTTTTCCTTTGTATTTTAAATTAATTTAATTTAAAATTTAAAACTTTACCACAAATAAAACTCCAGGCACCCACCAGCAAGATATTCTACCCCAATCATCCAGATCATGAAGGAAGAAGGAATACATTCCAACCCATTTTAAGAGGTTAACGTTATCTTGATAAAATTTAGTGCATTAAATGGAAACAACAAAACATCATTAGTAAAGTCCAAAATTTAAATAAATAGAGATATGCACCATGGTAGTGGGTCTGAAGACTCCATAATGCCAAACCACTATTTCTCTGCCAAATATTCAATAGATCCTGCAGAATAACAAAATGCCCACATTTTTTTTGTTTTGTTTTGTTTTGTTTTTGGGGTGGGGGTTGGTCTCTCTGTTTTGGTTTGGTTTTGATGTTGTTTTGGTAGAAGTTTACACATTGATTCTAAAAGATGTGAAAAAACAAAGCATGTTTAACAGCCAAAACAATTTTGAACAAGAAAAAAATTTAGAGGATTCCTACAACCTACTATCAATATTTGAGCTAGCTTTTAATGATATCTGTGCAGACTGATGAAGAAATTATAAAATATTTTTTGAGGAAGTTCTCTAGCTATTTTCACATATTAGTCTGTCCTTGGTCCTATCCTGTTTATCAGTTTCCCTATAACTTAGAAAATATGCTGTCAAATCTGAATATCAAGAGAGACTTCGAAGAATGGATTCTCCTGCAATAATACACTGAGACTGACACTTATTAAAATAAACCATGGAGTAACTTTGAAGGAACAAGTTTTAAATGAATAGAAACATTTATAAGTCAGTCAGAGAAAGACAACAATCATATGATTTCACTCATATTTGGAAATTGAGAAACACAATAGATGAACATAGGGGAAGGGAAAGAAAAATAAGATAATAGCAGAGAGGGAGGCAAACCATAAGAGTCTCTTATAAACAGAGACATAACTGAGGATTGCTGGAAGGGAAGTGGGTGGGGGGATGGATTGCATGAGTGATGGGTATTAAGGAGGGCACTTTTAGGGATGAGCACTGGGTGTCATATGTAAGAGATGAGTCATTGGATTCTATTTCTTAAACCAAGACTACACTGTATGTTAACTAACTTGAATTCAGATTACAAAATATAAAAATAATGTTTAATTTCTTTAAAAACAAGCATTTATTAAGATATAACTTCCAATATGTTGGATATAGATATTTACGTGGGTTACTATTAATGTGTTAATGCAAACTTGTTTAATGGGAATATTCAGATAAAGAGATACAACTTTGGAGTAGACAATGTAGTGATAGATAATTATCTCATGTAAAAAAGAAAATGATTTAAGGAATATATTTTTAAATGTTTTTTACGATTTTTACTTATTTGAGATTGAGAGAGAGAAAGCAGGGGAAGGTCAGAGAGAGAGGGAGACACAGAATCCGAAACAGGCTCCAGGCTCTGAGCTGGCTGACAATCCAGAGCCCAATGTGGAGCTCGAACCCACAAACCCTGAAATCATGACCTGTGCTGAAGCCGGATGTTTCACCGACTGAGCCACCCAGGCACCTTAAGGAATTAATATATTTAATCAGAAGAAAGTGAAACATTGCTGGTTCAGAGAGATGAAGATTTTAAAATACGAAGGTTTGTTATATGAAAGAGAAGTGAGATTTTTAAAGTTGTCATAAATACAAACTTTCAAAAGATACAGATGACACAACCAGTAGTACAATCGTATTTGTTGAAAGAATTTGAACTTGGCAGCAATGACAGACTGTCCTGCAGAGCAGAGAGCTTCCAAGGAGACTTTTGGCCCCCTGTGTCAGACCTTGCATAAGAAAAGGTGTCTGTTTTGAGAATAGTTAATAGGTTAGGGGATCATACCAGAGGGCCAGTATTTTGAAAAACGCTTTTATTCTTTTTATATAAAAATAACTAAATAAAAAGCTGAATGCAATCGTACTCTTTATTCATATTAAAATATTGATAAATCAAGAGAAAGGGACCCTTAGGTACTGTTGGCGGGAATGCAAACAGGGGCACCCACTATAGAAAAAAGTATAGAGATTCCCCAAGAAATTGAAAATGGAACTACCATATGATCCAGTAATTGTACTACTGGGTATTTACCCAAGGAATACAAAAACACTATTTTGAAAGGATATATGCACCCATATGTTTATTGCAGCATTACTTATAATAGCCAAATTATGGAAGGAGCCCAAGTGTTTATTGATAGATGAATGGATAATATTCCATCGTGTATATATACATGATAGAATATTTAGTCAGTCATAAAAATGAATTCAACTTTGCCATTTGCAATAACATGAATGGAGCTAGGAAATATAATGCTGAACAAAATAAGTCTGTCAAAGAAAGATGAATACCATATGATTTCACTCAGATGTAGAACTTAAGAAACAAAACAAAGGGAAAAAAATGAGAGAAAGAGAAAGACGAACCAAGAAATGTACTCTTAATTACAGAGAACAAACTGATGGTTACCAGAGGGGGACGAGTAGGGAATATGGGTGGAATAAGTGAAGGGGATTAAGAGTACACTTAGCATTATGACCACTGAGTAATAGAATTGTTGACTCACTGAATTCTACATCTGAAACTAACATAACATTGTATGTTAACTATCCTGGAAATAGAATTTAAAAAAAATAAAATACTGATAAGTTAGAAAACAATATTCCAAAGTTAGAAACAAATAAAAGGGAATTTAAAAGAGTCCCTTTTCCCTAAGCATATAACACAATGAGTCCTGTTTACAAAGAAAACAAAATGTTAGTAAAGTACAAATGTATTCTACCATCTGGCTAGTTATGAATGTTGTCATTCCTTACAAAGATGGTCCGTAGAATTATCTGCTAAACTCTAATTAGGATAAATTCACCTTAAAATAACAGCCTTGCTTAGATTGATCTATACTGATCTGATGTGAGTTACACAATGTATATCAAGAGAATATAATCCATGTGTCTGTGTGCCTTTGCCTCTGTGTGTGTGTGTGTGTGTGTGTGTAGTGAGAGCATATCATTTCTTTAAAGTCCTTTGTTTGGAAACTGGCTACATTAAAAAAACAGAGAGTATCACCTAAGTCTATGGTTTACATTGCCTCTTAATTTAACTTACTTGTCTGAAGTAAATACCTCCACAACATTTTCAATATTTCAGATAAAAATATAATTTAATAAGTAAACATACCAGTTGTAACATCAGTCTTCCCAGTTGATGTGTGACATCTCCCGAACATTTCTCCCTATTATTTGAAGGAAGACACATTTCTCTTGAGTTCTAGCCTTTTAGGAAAAGCTTGGGTAAAGTGAAGATCCATGGTCAAAAGAAACACTCACTTCTTTGAAACGTATTACTTGCAAATTCAGCAGTAAGAGCCACCGTATATATGATATCCTATATTCTGTAGGCATTTTTGTTCCTAATGTGTACAAATGAAAATGAAAAGAGAATTTGCACATATAAATGTTTATTTTACACTGCTATTATGCAAAACAATCACTTTCCTGCTATCACAATGTCAAGGAAGAAGTTTTTATCCCAGAAATTTCATTAAACCTTGTGATAAGAGTAATCTGTGCACCTTGGGGGATAATATCGTACTATTACAGAATCTCTGGTGTAAAAGAACTAACAGAAAATTTCTTGCCCACATAATATGAAATATTATACAATATTATCCAATGTCTACATGTTGCTGATAATAAATATTTTTCTTCTCTAGAAATAGTCAAAGCATGTAAATCCAAGCTAAATTACATATTAAAATAGATATAATTTATGAATCAAATGCAAAGAGAATTTTGAAAAAAATGGAAATCAAAATTATTTACATATGAAATTCTCTTTAAATATTACATATTACAGCACTAAATTCATAAGTTAATAACTAAGCACTCTCTGTATTTTTTTAATTTTTGAAGAACCAATAATATCCACTCCAGTTCTACAGGATTTAGAATATATATATAAGGAAAACTATACGGGACATTGTCAACCAATAATCTTTAAAAAGTTGGAAACATTTTACTAAATGTCATTCTAAAATTAATTAAGCTTTGGTTGTTTAAAAAATAAGGGGAAATAATTAGACTGTTGAAATTTATACAGTTTATGTATTTTTCTAAAGTGCCATTCATTTTATTTATTTTTTTAAAGTTTATTTTGAGATAGCATAGACACAAGAGGAGAGGGAGAGAATCCCAAGCAGGCTCTATGCCACCCGCACTGAGCCTGATACAGCTTGATCCCATAAACCCTGAAAGCGAGACCTGAGCCAAAGTCAAGACTAGGAAGCTTAATCTACTGAGTTACCCAGGCACCCCAGGCGACATTTGTTTTAAATGAAAATAATTTAGATTCAATCAGGAAATGTTAGGCTTATATATATGGACTACTAAAAGTTTTTCTTTTTTCAAAAAGTGAGATGCCCTTTGATAGTGAAGTGTTTAGCAATGTATCCTTAAACTCATTTACATTTTGTCATAGAATTTCTTTTCTTTTAGGAGAGAAATGTATAGAAGGGCTATTATTCTCAGGCTCAAATTCGAAGCACAGGCAGACACAAGATGGTATAATAATATGAGGAAATAGTTGGTTACAATAAGCTTTCCAGATTTACTACTGTTCAGAGCAAGTAACATAGTTGGGAAACAAGCTGACCATGATGCACACATGTGTATATTTTCAGAATTATGTGGTTTTGTTGTCTTTCCTGTTTTTTCTTTCTGAAAATTGACTTGATTGTTTTTGTAGTAAAGCTGAGTGATAACTGAAGGTAGCTCTATTTTATAAAAAGTAACTGAAATATGTAACTTCTCACCATAAATAAAATATAGTGTACTATCAGAGAATCCCAGTGCATGGCACAATGTGTTTATTAATGCTATTAAATTTTGTTTAATTGAGTGAAGAATTTGTATGGTTTGCCATCATTTGGATGCTCAGGTCCTGCCAGGCAGTGTTCCTCGACACTTTACACACCTTATGTTTTGTAATCAGGACAGATCTTTTAGTTGCTTTTTATTATCTTCTTTTCAAAGAACAGAAGGTGATCTTAGGGCATGGAGATATTATAATTAAATTACGTTTCAAGGATTAAACATTTAAGGACATTTTTGCTTAGAGTGCTTAATATTATTACTTCTTTTACAATAGATAAATGAATCCCAATTTTCAGAATACTTGCTCCAGAAAAACTCCACTATTGGCAAAATTAAAACTAAGTAGAAAACACCATCAGAAAAAAATAAAGTTTGATTGAATGTAGACTTAACAACTTCAAGCCAACATTTTCCTTTAAGCTATAACAGATAAACAAATAAACTAGAATAATGTTGTGTTTTTTTTTTAACAAACCTAGCAAATTTTAGTTTTGATTTTCATCTCGTCCTTGTTGAATCTCTGTAGGCAAACAAGATTGGATATTTTGATTTTCTGGCCAGGCCATTTGTCCTCCGCTTGGCTTAGCTCTCCCTAAAACATAGAGATTGCTATAAAGTAGAGGATAGTATAGACTTCCAGAAAAGGAAGAAACAAAAAAGGAAAACCACAAGGACAAAAATTATACTGCAATTAAGGTATGGTGCTTCCAGACAGGGACATTCTTCTGTAATCTAGGTTCAAATACAAATTGAAAAAACTTATTTAGCAAATCTAAAATTGGATACATCTTTTGACTCACTAACTCTTTTGCTTGAAAGTTACCTTCAGTTTATATTCAGAGAGTCCTCCACAAAAATTTTAGTCAGAGACAAAATGATGATAGCACAGAACAACTAGCCTGATCATTCTTTTTATTGAGATGATGTCTCTTTCTTGATATTTGAATGAATGATTATTTTTGACTCGGCAATCCATTGCGTTGTCATGTTTCATTGAATCAAAGATGCACAGATAATGCATCATTATTTTATATGACACTATGAATTTACTCATTTTATTTTTAAAAACTCTCAATAGCCAATTTTTAAAACATCTTCTGAGAAAATATGTGTTTCTTATAACTGAGGACATACAGTGACACAAATAGAGTACAAAATATAGCCTAGTATAAGTTTCTGTGGCATACACTATTCTTGTAGGGAAACAGAGGACTTTTTTCAAGTTGTGAAAGATTTGTATTCCAAAAGTCTGTCTATTATTTTAATAGTAATAGAGATAAGCTTTGTAGTAAAGCAGCTTAACAATGATATGGTTCTAATGCCTTTACTTTGTATTTCAGAAAACAGTGGAAAACCTCTGAAAGCCATGATAAATGAAAGGGCAAAGTCAAATATAATATTACTTGAGACTTTTATCAAGTAGATGATTTGCTTAGGTACTTTTTTAGTCATATACTGGTGACCATTTTTATTTCCATTGGTCATATATGTTTAAAATTTTTAGCTTCCTTACAAAGATAAAAATGTAATGCTCAGAACAATCTTTGAATGAATGAAATCCTTCAAGGCCAAGCAAATATTCTGTCATTCTAGCTAATTAAATTTGATTACATTCTTATAAGGAGACTAATATTCATAATTTGGTATTTCCCTAGAATAGGTGTAAATTACTTTGTTTCCCATTGGTAATACAACTTTAGTAAAATGTATCAATTAGGGTAATTTCCTCTGAAAAGGATGAAGTGCAATTTAACTACATGTAAAATAATGGGTTTTGTGATCTCCCACAGTAGGTATAGAGGTGGGTGCTCCAGGATTCATGAATTCAGTAAATATTGTCATTAAAGGCCCAGGTTCTTCCTTTCTAATGTTGCATCTTCAATATTCTTCTCAGGCTAATGTACAACAAAATATGGATCCCCCTGCCCAGTTTCGAGAGTCACTAGGGTCTTGATGTCTCCACTGTAAGATGCAACCTGTTACCTCGAAAGTCTACAGACACCAGACTCAAATTTTTATACATCTAGTTATTCTAAAAGTAGCCCACAAAAGCCCGTTTTAGTCATTTACAGCCCGCGTTCTTTTCAAATGTCACTGAACTTCACCCAACAGCTGTTACCTATTGATGAAATAGACCTTGCTGTTATTAGGCCCTGACCTGGTGCTGCCCTTCAGAGTTCTCTGATCTTGAGATTTCCCCAATATGCTGCTGAGTGACATTGCCTAGACCCATAAATCACCTCTCCAACATCCCTCTCCTCTCTCAATCCTCTTACCCCCCTCCTCTTTAGATGGCGGCCCCTGGACTTGAAGCCTCTTCTTGACAGTAGTGCTGTGAGGGAATTCCACTCATACAATCCTGTTCAAGTGCTGCTCCTTTGCTTGTTCAATAAAGTTTGTCTGTTACTATCTCTCATGGTCATATCTGCTTGATATAGGATTCCTCAACCCTCCTATGGTACATCAAATAGATAGCCTCCATTTAAAACTGAAAAGAGACTTAGAACACTGAGTTGTAGAAGAAAACTCTGATAGCTACCAGCCAGCCCAACAGCTGCTTTTCCTTTCTTCTTCCACACTTGCAGAGCCTAGATCTTATTCCAGAGTTTACCCTCTCTCTCCAACGTGATCATACCTGATCGATGTTAATTTGCTAGTGACATGTTTCTCAATGAGCATGTGACCCAATTCTAACCAAAGACATGATGGCAAGTCTACTAGACAGTTTCTCTGACAGGGTTCTTTCATGGGGAAAAACTTTGGATATATCTAACTTTGATGAACTAAATTAATCTCCTAAATAAAAGATAATAATCAAAAAAACACCAAAATGTGCAAAATGTACATACACCAACTAGGTCACTTGTGTATTTTTTTCAAACATTGAGAACTATGAATTTATTATAAATAGACAATTACAGATGTAATTGCTGAACAGAATTCATTTTATGGATATACAACTTTTTAGAATCTATTTCCCCATAATGGATGTTTGAATTCATTCTACTTTGCGGGCTATTATCAACAATGCTGCTGTGAACATTTCTATACAAGCCCTTGTATTGATATATGTTTTAATTTCTCAAGGAGTGGAATTGATGATTACACGGTAAAGTTACATAGCTTTTTAAGAATTTGCCAAACTACTATCTAAAGTATCTTCACCATTTTACTTTTCCATGAACTGTGTGAGAGGGTTCCATTTTCTTCAACACTTGTCTGTTTTTTGAAGACATCCTAGTGGCTATAAGATAATATCTGATTATACTTTTAATTTGTATTTATGATTAATGTTGGTGAGTATCTTTTCATTTTCTTATTAACCATTCATATAGATTCTTTAAGAAAATATATATTCCAAACCTTTGGCAACTTTTAATTAAATTATTTCATCCTATTGTTGATTTGCAAGATTTCTTTATATATTCTAGTTACTCTTATTAGATATAAGGTTTGCAAACATTTTCTCTCAGTCTGTGACCTATCTTTTCACATTCCTGATGGTGTCGTTTAAAGTGCAACAGTTTTTAACTTTAATGAGGTCTAATTTATCAATTTTTTTGTTCCTAGTGTTTATTGTGTTTTATGGCTAAGAAGTTATTACCTAACCGAGGGTCACAAAGATTTATTCTTGTTTTTTTTTCCCCAAGTGCTTTATAGTTTTAGTTCTTAAATTTGAGTGCATGGTTCATTTTAAGTAAATGATTATATTCGGTGTGAGGTGACATGTTTGTCAAAAATCAATTGACCGTAGAAATGCAAGTCAAAACCGCAATGAGACCATAACCACTTTACACCAAACAGAATGGCTAGCAACAAAAAGACAAGATATAACAACTGCTGGTGACAATGTGGAGAAAAAGGGGCACTGGTGCATTGTTGGTGGGAATATAAATTGTTATAGCCACTATGAAAAAAGTATGGAGGTCCCTCAAAAAATTAAAAATTAAAAATAGAATTGCCATATGGTTCAATAATTACACTACTGGGTATTTACCCAAAGAAAACAAAAACACTAGTTTGAAAAAATGTATGCACCTCTATGTTTATTGCAGCATTATTTACAGTAGCCAAGATATAGAAGCCACCAAGTGTCCACTGACAAATGATTGGATAAAGATGTATACATATGTATACACACCAAGGAATATTACTCAGACATAACAGAGGATGAGATTTTATCATTTGTGACAACATGGATAGATCTAAAGGGCATTATGCTAAGTGAATTAAGACAGAGAAAGATAAATACCTATGATTTCACTTATATGTGGAATCTAAAAAACAAAACAAATGAATAAACAAAAAGCAAAATCAGACTTATAAATACAGAGAACAAACTGAAGTTTGCCACAGGGTAGGGGGTAGAGGATTGGCAAAATAGGTGAAGAGGAATGGGAGCTATAGGCTTCCAGTTATGGGTGAATAAATCATCAGAATAAAAGGTACCACATAAGGAATATAGTCAATGATATAATAATAACATTGTATGGTGACAGATGGTAGCCACATTTGTGGTGAGCACAGCATAATATATTCAGTTGTTAAATCACTATGTTGTATTTCTGGAATTAATGTAACATTGTCAACTCTTCTCAAATATAAGAAATCAGTTGGTTATAAATATATGGGTGTATATACTAGCATATATAAGTTCTTATATCCAGACTGTCATTTTTGTTCCATTGATCTAAAACATCTTTATCAGCACTACACTGTTTTGGTTGCTGTGTTTTTGTAGTATGTTTTGAAATCAGGAAATGTAAGTCTTTTGACTTTGTTTTCTTTCAACATTATTTTGGCTATTCTAGGTCCTGTGTATTTACATATAATTTTATAGTCTGCTTGCCTGTTTCTGAAAAAGAGCCTGTTATTTTCTTGATAGGTATTTCATAGGATCTACACATGAATTTGGAGAGAAATGCCACTTTTTTATAGTGTTGAGTATTCCAACCTGTGACATGGAATATTTCTCAGTTTATCTAGATTTTTAATTTTTTACCAGTATTTTGTAGTGTCAGGATGTACTTATTGCATTAAATTTATTTATAATTATCTCATTATTTTGATTCTTTTGTGAATGGAATTGTTTTCTTGATTACATTTTTGGATTGTCCGTCATTAGTAGTATAGAATTATCAAGGAATTTTGTATATTGATTTCATGCTCTTGTGACCTTGCTGAACTCTCTTAGTCTAGTAGTTGTGTTTGTGCACGTATCCATGTGTGTGTGTGTGTGTGTGAGAGAGAGAGACAGAGACAGAGACAGAGACAGAGACAGAGAGAGAGAGAGTGTTCCCTAGGACATTTTATAAACGGGATCACATTGTCTGCAAATAAAGCCAATTTTACGTTTCCAATTATGATAGTCTTTTTCTTGACTCATTTCTATGGCTAAAACTTTCACACAGTGTTGTGTTAAGTGATAAAAGCAGACATGCTCACATTGTTATTCATCTTAGGGAACAAGCGTTCAGATTTTCCTCTTCAGTTATAATGTCCACTGTAAGTTTTCTGTAGAAACCGTTTATCAAGTTGAAGAAGTTTTTTTCTTTCTCATACTTTGTTGAGTTTTTATCATGAATTAATGTGTATTGGATTTTTAATTGGGTCAAATGATTTTTTTTTGTATTTTTTAAACCATCACATGTTTTTTAAACTAATGACAATTAAAGGTAAATGAGGATTTAGCTTTCATTCTTTTATTTTTTGCAAATACTAGTAGTATCATGGCATGCTAAAAGTCAATGAGTAATTCACCATTAAGTATGCAATGACTGGGAATGAACATTTTATCTCAAATTATAAAAATGCCTAGAGACTTTTTAAAAGCAACCCATTTCCTGGTTAAAAAACTTTCATTATTAAGTCTCTTCCCGTTATAAAACTAGGGAATTCACAAGGTTCTATTTTAAGTCCTGTTGGTTGAAAAGCATTTTAAGAATCCTATGTATAGTTGCAATAAGATTTAAACTCAACTGGCACGTTTTAAAACTAAATTTAGTATGAATATAAGTTTATACACACACAACAGAATTTTTAAAAGAAGTATTAGTCTTGGGCACAAATTCTAACAGCAGCTTATAGCATTAGGTGTGCTAAGTGTCTACTGTATTTGGTAACGAGAGAGAGAAAGAGGGAGGGAGGAATTTAATGGACATGATGGTTCAAAGTTATGTTATGTACAAAGCAATACAACCAATAACTTAAGATCCAAATAAAACCCTACATAAACCTTAACAAATGGAGGTTAAACCCAATCCCACCAGGAGAAAAAAATGAAATTATTTCTTTGCAAAAATAACAATTAATTATTTCATAACTCTGATCAAGGTATCTTCACTACAGTTCTACCTATGTTAAGGAAGTGTACTAAACTAAACTATCATATAATTAAAGATAACATTTCATGAGTGGCTTTCTAATCATAGGCACTTTATGGAGAGATTTAAAAGGTTTGACAAGTTTTCAAAGCAATTATCTAGCAAATACTATTTATTACTACAAACTATTCAGAGCAGGCTACTTAACTCTTTGTGCCAGTCGTTAATTAGTAACCTACTTCATAGAATTGCTGAAATTATTAAAATGTTAAAGATTTAAAAAATTTATAATGAGCAAAGACATTTTACATACTCTAAATATTCTCATTTTTTATTTTATAGAAAATAGTATATAGGTCATTTACTGTTATGTTTTCTTAATCTCCTGCTTCTCTTAAAATCCTCTCTCTATCTTTAAGCTGTTTAACTTTTTGTATTCCATTCTGTTTAATATTAATATTGCTATTCTGGTTTAGTTTTGATTTGAATTCCCTCTTTTTCTTTTTATATACCGTAATCTTTTGTAGAGCTTCTCTCTCCAGATATAATGGCTCCAACCTCAGTACGGATAGGGAGATGTTAACACGGACCACTCAGGAGTGGATAATGTTGTTTTCCTCCCATACTAGACTCTGATTCCACCCTGATGTTACCTTGTGACCCTGAACTTCTAATACGATTCTGGGTACAAATCTACATGGGTTGCTCACATATGTGACACCTTATGAGTGAAGGCACTGAGTAGCCCTGTTCTAGATTGCCTTTTCCAGGATATCTGTATGATGAACAGCCTTCGAAGAGGGAGAGTGTGTCTCTCCCAAGCAAAAGCAGGTTTGCTTATAGGCTTGAAAGATAAGAGTTAATGTTCCCACTCTGGGAAAGGGAAGGTTTGGTTGCAGCCCATTATAAAAGATGCCAGGTTTCCTGAGTGGGGATCCTATCCTGTAATGCAGCATACAGTGTGTAAGGTATCACCTGCTTTTGTTATGTCACTGAGTCCTTGCCATGTTCTCCTGTGTGAATCAGGATTTGGGGAAATAGCAAGAAAATTATTATACTCTGGCTGTTCCTACTGATGCATAATAAACTGACCTCTGTTTCTGATCCAGAGTCTAGGTAGCCTGTCAGTATCCATTAAATTGTGAGGCACTACTGTATAAGTAAAGACCCTCCTCAGTTCTTAACACTGCTCTTCTCTCATAAAGACTTGAAGGACATAATCCAGCCAGTAAATATTGACATACAAGGACATTAGATTTCACTGCTAGAACTGGAGCCCAGTCCTCTGAGCTGAATTTTCTGCTTTCACCAAACACAGAGGCCTTCTGTCTCCTAGAAGGTCCTGGATAGTGTTTTTCTTAATGGCTTTCATCCATATGTGTTTCTTAGATCTGTGGTTTCTTCAGGTTTGGTTTGGGGAGAGGAATAAGGATTATGTGCTTTTTTAACATCTTGTCAGACCATGTAGAATTTCTGTGATTTAAAAGTAGTTATGCATTCATCTTAACATAAAGTGTTTGATTTGTATATAATTTCCTTTCCAATCAACACAGTGAGATTATGTAGCTCCAGAGGAAGTCTGCCCTCACAGAGTGAGAGTGAGAGAAGAAAAAAACCAACGCATTTGGCAGACTGGAAAATTGTAGCCTTACAAAGTATACAGGATGCTTTATAAAAATGCTACTTGATGGCAATGAAATTAATTAAAAATCTGCAGGGCCAAGATGTACACACACATAAGAATCATTTTGGCATGAATTAACAGAATGAGTAATGAAGTTTATAGCACCAATTACCCAGGATATATAAAGAAATCTGAGACAGCCTAGAGGAAAAACACATTAAAATCACATAGGCATACACAGTTAAAATCGCATCTTTGAAAAAAGACAATGCATATTTCAAAGCTGGAAAAGAAATTGAAGGATAATAATTTTTAGAAAAATATAGGCTATTTATAAGAAAGTGGCTGTCAGTGATTTGGAATGAATTATTTTCATTTTTGAAGAGGAGAGAAAAGGACAATATGAGCGGTAATTAAAGCAGAAATTATTTAAGTTCATTTTCTACAGAAGTATTTTATCTGATTGGAGGGATTATAAAATAGTGCTTACCATATTATGCAAGGATTTTGTAATATTCTACAGTTGTAGGAATAATACAGCATAATAGTAAAAAGAACATGAATCATAAAGCCCCAAATCACAGGTTTTGATACATAGTCATGGAATTTAGCTGTGTGGATTTGAGTTAACTATGTAAATACTCCCGCATCAGTTTTCTCATCCTTAAAATGGGGATGTCTCTCAGTACTGATTAAGTGAAGCAATTGTATTGAAAGTCTTTTTAAAGTTCAGTATGTATTAGAAACTTATATACATACACATTTCTTTATTAGGTCTTATTTTATCAGTGTAAGTTTTTTTTTTTTTAATAGAAGACCAGCTAATTAATTCAGTTTCGTAGCTGTATCAAAAGCACAGTATGTCATCACTAATCAAGTCAATATCTAAACAACATCCAGTATCATGATACATTAACTTTTTAAATTTGCTTCTTGTTATGAAACAGTCCTGTGGTCACAGGTCTCCTTGTCCTGATAGTTGGTAGGCACATCCGTTTAGTGTTGCTCTGACAACAGGGAAGAAAAATGCCACATACAGGAAATGTTTCCTGCGCATCAGCTATACTGCAGGAGTTCTCAGGGGTAAAAAAGTTCATTATGAAGCTTTTCAAATAAAAAATTTTCCATACTCTCCTTAACAACCATTTTTGTATCAATATGTATATATGCAATTAAAGTATATACGTGTTTTCTTATTTCTTTCAAAATATGTTCGATGTATGGGCGCCTGGGTGGCTCAGTCAGTTAAGTGTCTGACCTCGGCTCAGGTCATGATCTCTCGGTTCATGGGTTCGAGCCCCACATGTGGTTCTGTGCTGACAGCTCAGAGCCTGGAGTCTGTTTCAGATTCTGTCTCCCTCTGTCTCCACCCTTCTCTTTCTCCCATTCTGTCTCTCTCTCTCTCTCAAAAATAAGCATTAAATTTTTTAAAAACTATAATTGATGTATAATATATTCATATTATGTAAGTTGATTGTATATTATAATTATATGCATAATGTGTAATGTATTATAAAATGTAATGCATATAATAACATATTATTCTAATTAATCTCAATCTTATTTTTGCATATGGTTTCTGCTGCTAATAATTCTTCATCGTAAGAAATTATTACTTTAGAGAAAGAGTATTTGAGAATAAGCTTCTAATTGCTATGTAATATTATTTTTAGAGTTACTTTTCCTCAGTTTGAAGAAAGCAATGATGTCATTGCCTACACATTCCTCCGTGGCTACCTTTTATCTGAGTCTTTTGTTTACTGGCTGTCCCATTTCTATACTCAGACTACTTCAGATTGGAATCTCAAGGAGCAACTGGTATTTTATGTTGAGAATATATTGCAGAAATTTTCTAAACCTGACCTGAGTATATATTGCTTATTCTTAGTCTTTGTCCTGTGGACTCTTAATGGCCTTCCGGTTGTGATGAGACACTATAAGATTTACTTTATGAAAATGTAATTTAAATCATTTGAAGGTTTATGATACATTGATCATGGACAGAATGCATGTATGGAATATTAATTTGAAACCATGAGAAGCAGCTGTGTTTTCCTGATTTGATAACTATAGTATTTATATTACTTATCTAACATAATGGAATCATTGGAATAGAAAATGCATTATGTTTCATTAAATAAAGAGAAAATCAAAATGTTTACATTTATTAATTTTAAAGTATACCCCACTACTCCCATAGCTCTCTAACCAGTAATGCCTTTGATGGAAGCATATGGTCAATAAATTAAGGACAATGTAATAGTGTTACTCTATATGTATTTGTAGGTGGGAACTTTTTAAATGGGAAAACTTAAATATTTTTAAACCAAAAATTTTATTCATTCCAGTGTAGAATTATGATCCAATAAGAGCATACCTCAAAATTTAAAAAAATTTAACAGCATACTTTTTACATATTATTTTGAAGACTTTAGCTGAACAGAAATGCAAAGTAAATAGAAATCATATTTCCAGGAATGGAACATATCACCAAAATCCTTCAAGTTCATTCAGTTAGAATCTCCTCCTTTAATGCTTATTTTAACATTGAAATTAAAAATGGTTGGATGCCTGTGTGGCTCAGTTAGTTGCACGTCTGACTGTTGATTATGGCTCAGGTCATGATCCCAGGGTTGAGGTATCTAAGCCCTGCATCAGGTTCTGCATGGAATCATTGGAATAGAATGATAAACTATTCCAATGTGTTTGGAGCCTGCTTAAGATTCTCCCTCTCCTTCTGCCCCTCTCAACCACTCATGTTCTCTCTCTCTTTTTAAAATAAAACAAAAAAGGGGCACCTGGTTGGTTCAGTCAGTTAAGCATCTAACTTCAGCTCAGGCTATGATCTCATGGTCAGGGAGTTCGAGCCACGCATGGGGCTCTGTGCTGACACCTCAGAGCCTGGAGGCTGCTTCAGATTCTGTGTCTTCCTCTCTGTCTGCTCCAAACCTGATAGTGCTCTGTCTCTTTCCGTCTCTCAAAATGAATAAATATTAAAAAATAAATAAATAAAATAAAATAATATTAAAAAAAGAATAGGAATTCAGAGGAACACATAGGGAAACAAAAGAGAGATGAAAACCATAAAACAAACTCTTAACTATAGAGAACAAACAGGGTTGTTGGAGGAGAGGTGGGCTGGAGGGATGGGTTAAAAGGGTGATGGGAATTAGGGAGGGCACTTGGTGATGAGCACTGGGAGTTGTGTGTAATTGATGAATCACTATATTGTACACTTGAAACTAACATTACACTGTATGTTAACTATATTACTATATGACTTAAATACTATAGAATTTAAATAAAAACTTGGGGGGAAAAGGAGTTCAATTTTCAGTGAATATGTTAAATCATGGATGTTGCATAGAAAAAATGATTAATACAGGAAAACACTGATTAGCAGCTTTAATTAATTCTTATGAAATGATCATTTCTAGATCTTTTAAAATGTTCTAATTAAGGGGCGCCTGGGTGGCTTAGTCGGTTAAGCGTCCGACTTTTGCTTAGGTCATGATCTCGCGGTTCGTGGGTTCAAGCCCCGCGTCGGGCTCTGTGCTGACTGCCAGCTCAGGGCCTGGAGCCTGTTTCAGTCTGTGACTCCCTCTCTCTCTGACCTTCCCCTGCTCACGCTGTCTCCCTCTCTCTCCTAGAAATAAATAAAACATTTTTTAAAAATTTTAAATGTTCTAATTAAATATTTTTTAAAATGTCAAAAGATAAACAAAGCAGATCTTTCATTTAGAAAGTTGACTACAGCTTACTGTCTTTGTGCAATTTGAATAAAATAAATACTAGATACTTTTATTACCCAATCTAGGAAGTCTCTATTGAAATTATAAAATAAAATATTTTTTTAAAATTTCTATTTCCTTCAAGTAGTGATCAGCAAACTGCAGAGATCCTTTGAACCAGTCTGTTTTTCTAAAATTTTCTATTTGACTTGAAATATGATGTAGAATTTTGACCAAAAAATTAGATAATTGTATTACTCTTAGCAAGGTTAGAATGTTGCAAACATTACTAGTTCTTTCCAATTATTAATTTGGGATAACTGTTTCAGGCTCAACATTACACTGCATATTACTAAATTTAATAATCTTAAATCTCTTACCTTATTGACCTCTTGGTAGCATTCTACACAACTAACTCCACCACTGTTCTACCCCAATCATCCTATGCTCTCCAATCACGGTACAATTTATTTGGAAATCAACACGTACGATTATATTATAATTCCCTACATGTTTAAGCATTTAAAAATACATTTGCTGCTATATAATGTACATATCAGAGAAGAAATCACAATAGTAGTAATAATGTTATGATGCTAGATGCCAATAAAAGTAGTAAATATTATAGCTTATGGGATGGAGCTAAGTCAATTCTTAGAAAGAAATCTTTAGCTTGAGATATATATATCAAAAAGAAGAAAATGGGAATGATCAATAATCAAACTATCTACCTCAAGAAACTAATAGAAAGAGCATATTAAACCAAAGAATAAGGAAGAAATAATAAAAACGAACATAAATGAGCAATATATAAAATCTTTTAAAAATTGAGATTACAAGGGCGCCTGGGTGGCTCAGTTGTTAAGAGTCCGACTTCAGCTCAGGTTATGATCTCATGGTTTGTGGGTTCGAGCCGTGTGTGGAGCCCTGTGTCGGGCTCTGTGCTGACAACTAGCTCAGAGCCTGGAGCCTGTTTCAGATTCTGTGTCTCCCTCTCTCTCTGACCCTCCCCTGCTCATGCTGTCTCTATCTCTCTTTCAAAAATAATAAAACATTAAAAAATAAATTGAGATTATATATGTTGGGTGTTTGGTAATACTAAAACAAATGATAACTTGAAAATGAAACAGAGTGAAAGCATAAATAAATATCATGAATAAAAGAGACATTAAAGCATAGTCACCACAAATTAAAAAGTATAATAAAGTGAACATTTTTCAGTTACTACATTTGAATATTGTTAAATAAGCTGAAACAACAATAACAGCAACAACAACAAAAATCTCTTAAACTGACAAAAGAAGAAATAGAAAATTTAAATAACCCAATGAAAAGAATATCTAGGCCAGATATGTAAGGAAATAAATAAAAAGTTTTTAAAAATTAAAAAAAAATTAAAAATAATAAAAATAATACTACTTTATCCACTTGGATAACAAGGAAAAAAAGGTAGCACTTCTCAATTTATATTATGTGTCCAGCAATACCTTGATAATAAAATATGATGAGGAAATTAATAGGACCTTCTCAGTCATAGCCATAATTGTAAAAGGCCTAACATAATAAAATTAGACTAATATATATTTTTTAAAAGTTTAGTATATCACAACAAAGTTAAATGAATTTCAGGAAATAAATGGAGCTTTAACATTTTAATAACATTAAAAACATTAAAATCACATGTTTAAAACTATTTAATAAAAGTAAAATTATTCAATTTTAATGTGCATTTATGACAAACATTTTTATAAATTAGTGGTAAAATAAAAATAAACCTCCTAAGTCTGATAGAATTCTTCTATAAAACAGTCTATAACAAATTATCTTAATGGTAAAATATTAAACACATTATTTTTGAGAATGGATGCATGACAAGGATGTGTTATAATGGCATACATTCAGTATTTCATCCAACTATCCTAGAAGTACAATAATTCCACAAAACTAAATAAAAGTAATACTAAGAACAGAAGAAGTTAAACTTCTTTTATTCACAGACAATGTGAATATATATTGAAAATCCAAAGGAATGTGGAAGAAATCTTTTACATGAATAATTCAATTTGAGAAAGACTGCTTATATAATTTCAAAGCTACGTTTATTTTTATTTATAAGAAATAAAAAGAAAATAAAAGTTTAAGTGATATCACTTAAATTGTATCAAGAAATATCAGGTATCTAGAAATGAAACTTTATTAAAAATGTATAAGACCACTGCAGAAAAAAACATGAAATATTGAAAGTAAGAAAAGCTGAAATAGGGGCGCCTGGGGGGCTTAGTCGGTTGAGCGTCCGACTTTCGCTTACGTCATGATCTCGCGGTTCGTGGGTTCGAGCCCCGCGTCGGGCTCTGTGCTGACTGCCAGCTCAGAGCCTGGAACCTGTTTCAGCCTGTGACTCCCTCTCTCTCTGACCCTCCCCTGCTCACGCTGTCTTTCTCTCTGTCTCCTAGAAATAAATAAAACATTAAAAAAAAAGAAAGAAAGAAAAGCTGAAATATGTAGGGGTACATACTATATCTATGAATAGGAAGCATCAGAATAGATCTTTAGAAACAAAACAAGCAAACCAAGAAGAAAAGAGACAGGTAAAAACCAGACTCTTAATCATAGAGAACAAGCCAAGGGTTACCAAAAGGCAAGTGGGTGGGAGAGATGGGTGATATAGGTGAAGGGGAGTAAAGGCACACTTATGATGAGCACTAAGTAGTGTATGGAAATGTGAATCACTAGCTTTGTATGCCTGAAACTAATATAACACTATATATTGAGTAAATTGGAATTAATTTTTTTTTAAAAATTGATCTTTGAAATAAATGATATGCCATTCAAAATCCTAGGTGAGTTTTTATGGAAAATGACAAACTTTTTAAAAATTTATATGAACTCCATTGTACCAAGTAACTGAGGAAAGCAAGAATCATATATCAAAATACTTCTAAAAATTAGATCTATGAAGCTTTATATAAAATCATAAAACTATAAAATTTTATAAATTATAAAACCATCAGTAGGTATGTGATTGTAAATTTGTTTTTGAATAGGAAATTTATATTGAAGGGTATTTCTTTGGTATTCTCTGATCAGCTGCGAGATTTTATTTAAAAAGACAATAAAAGTTAAGTTTCAGAATTGGAAGCTAAATCAGAGAAGAAACCTTTCTTTTCACTCTCTTTCCTCTCATAGGTATATTTATGTTTTATATGTATACATACACATATATGTATGTATGTATATATACATGTTTTGTGATATACTTAGTTGTTTTATGTTTAACAATGCATCTCATGTTCCAGTTGAGCAAGGTAGTGATATACTGGGAATTTAATTATATGTTATTTTCATAGTTTGGATTGTAAATATTAGGATCCAGATTTGCTATTTGAATGTCTAAAATGTCTTAAATCTATTTCATGGCTATAAGAAGTACCCTACACACATGTGCATGCAGACATTCACAGGTTCAATTAATATCTCCATGATATTGCTGACAGAGGAGAATATTTATTCTCCTAGCATCTCAACAAAAACCATGCAACAAATATATTTCACCAAGACATGAAGAGAAATTAAATGAAACTAACATTAGTGATACATTACCATGTTTTATAAGCTTTATCCCAATGTCTATTCCCTCTATCAAAAGACTGTCAAGGGCATACCATTAATCAGAAAAGTAGCTTGGTTAGCAGTAAAGGAGAATGCACTTTTGGACTTGTGTTAAATGGTTTCAGACAGTATTCTGAAAACTGGGACTTGGCTCTGGATTAGATACTGTGAGAAGAGACCGTAATCCCACGTTTGTTTTGCTTCATAATCGTTATCAATAGAATGAGAGGAAGGAAGTAGAACTAAAGTTGTAATTGATAAAATTGCATTAGTTCCCAATATTACAAAAGACAGGGGCAGAGGGTATTTGCCTAATTTTGTAGTATGGAGAAATATTTGTTTTTGTCTGTGCTCAGACATGGTTACAGAAGTAGTTTCAATTTTTATCTTGCTCCATCATGGTCACAGAGTGACCTTGTCTGGTGGTGTTTCTGTGAAACAGCACAGCTTAGTTATGAGGACAGACCAACTCTTAGGAGCATGGAGGCATAAGCATTAGTGCCTAGCCATCTCTATATCTTGGGGGCTGCTTTTCTCTTTGTGACATATTCTATCAATTGTTCATTACATCAACAAAGTGAGATAATGTTATTAGCTCCATTTTAGGATTAAGCAACCAAAAAACCTTAGAGAATACTTTGGCTAAAATGAACGTGGGACTTGAACCTTCCTTGACTCTCTGACTCAAAGCATATTCTCTTTCAACATCCCTCCACATTGGTCCATAGTAAATGCAATAACCATAAATATCTCTCAAAATGCATGTGAAATTCTTTATCTTTGTTCTCATGTTAGCCAGAGTAAAATGAGCACTGAACACAGGAGAATCTCTAAAATGACTGGAGATTAGGAATAAGAACCTAAAAAGAAGATTAAATGAATTACAATTGTAACCAAACTCACGTGAGTTTGCTTGTTGTTGAGTTATAGGTATGGACTACACCAAGTGCAGTCGTTACACAAAAGAAACGCGATTTGCAGCAAATAAGGAGATCATGGGAATGATTTCCAAGCCATGACTCCCTGAGTGGGGGTGAGTGGGTTCCTTTTATTTAGAGTTAGGATGAATATTTAAAGAGGGGTTTTGATGTCACTTGTAAAGGTGAACATAAGGTGGTAGGAGACATGTGGACTTAGTAAATGTGTCAAACATATATCCTATGTTATGCTGATGAAGCTTTCACTCTCCCCTGGGTGGAGATTTAAACATTATAGTGAAGCAGAAGTAATGGACAGACAAGCAGAAGGAGTTAAGGGCTTGCTTCCAGAGCCAGTATAAACTGGATGGGGTCTTGGGCTCCCTATCTCAAGTAAGGAGTGCAGGGTCTTGCTGACTTTTGAGACAGCCCTGCGAGTTTTGCTACTGATTTGTCTTTGATTTGGTTAGGCTGTTTCCAGGCCTGGTAGAGATAGTTAGCTTTTTCATTCCCTTTGTTCCCTTAGAATCCTTAACTACTGAAGTTTTTGCATTTCTTTGTAGTTCTGACACCTCCTAGGTAGTTCTGCAAGAAGTGTGCTTCAGCAGGTGGGGCATAGGTCACAGAAAATAGCTGGGAGCCTAAAATGACTTCTCTTGTGTCAAGAAGCTGTATCTCTTCTTTCTTTTTCTGAGGACCCCGAACTCTTTTCTCTTACAGAATCACTTATGCAGTAAAAGGAAGTAGTACTACAGTATATAATCTGTTTAACAAAAGATCTTCGTGTTTTCTGATCAGTTGTCCATAATGACATCTTATATTAGCTTGCCTAGCAGTAATGAAAGGATCAAAAGGAAAGAAAGAGGAAAGGGGTGGGGGGGAAGGTCAGGCAGGTGGGCAAGCAAAGAATGGAACAAAGAAAAAGTACACATTTTTTCCCAGCCACAGTGGTCTGCTGTTCATCCATTTATCTTTCACAATTGAAGGTCATCATAAATGAGGGATGTGTAACAAAATTCCTTTATGAACTTTATTATACTTCATTTAAATGCATTTCAATTCTCATGTTTTCTTGTCACTCTAGTTTTTTAAACTCATAAGCTGTATCAGAGCAAATTTATATCTATTTACTAACAACAGATATTTGTTAAAAAGGTCATTGAAATCAATAGTCTGTTGCACTGAGTCTTATGTTAAAGTGAGAACAAAATGACTTTGTTCTATTTGAGAAGTAATGAGATTTTCATGTCACCAAACAGAAATACTCTTAGTCCCAGGGGAACCCATTTTGCCCCTGTCTGTACCTGAGGACTTTATAGACAGGCTCAGTTTGAAATGCTTGAACCAGTCCAGTCATTTTAAGGTAATATGATACATTGCCTTATCACTGAAAGTGTTAGAGAAATAAAAGTCAAAGAAGGTAGACGCTAGAGTCGTGTTTTTTTAGCTAGCAGGGAGTGAGATGGTAGGTACCGAAATAAACTTGAGGTGAGTGTGATTTTTAGGAAGAGAGAGGGGCAGCTGAGAAACCTCACATGTATCAGCTCTTAAGTTGGCTTGCTCCCGCTAGGGGAATAAAAATACCATTACGGTTCCTCTTCTGAATTCCAAATACAGTGTGAGGCTCGGCTGAGTGGAATCTAGTATGGAAACATGCTGGTAGGGATTCTGGAAATGCAGTTCAAAGTCTTGCAACACTAGAAAAAATAGAAGAGGGAACTAGAAGGAGAAATGGTCCCGAGTTGCCAGCAGTTCCTATTCAAGACTAACATATAGGAGAACATTTTAAGAAAATTCTATCAACTTTCATGGAAAGAAAATTTTAGAACAGAGGAGATATTGTAAAACTCTCACGTTATCTGGGATCAAGAGTTAGAAAGTATATTCTTTCTGGGAAGGAATGCAGATAGCAAGACAGACTTTTTTTCTTCTTTGATGAATAAAGAAGTTGAAATAGATGATCATTAATTTTTAATATTTTTCATGTTATGTGTCCTACTCAACTGTTGTATTGGGAAAAGAAACTAACAGAAATGCAAGCTTAATCAAACTGTATTGTTAAGTAAAGTGTTCACTCTGCTGTGTAGCATCAGTAATCCTGAGTTCACAGTGATGTTCAAATTAATGAGACCGATAGGTTTCATTTATTGTATGTTTACTTTGCTTCAATAAAGGGTACAAAGTAGACAATACAACATGGATAGCAATGCATGGTGGAGCTCTCATAACTCCAGACATGACTTCTGCTACAATCACTCTGTACCTGGAACATGCAAGAAACCCCAGTGATGAAGATGACAGAATGACCCATCTTACCTCAAGGATCCATCAGCCATGATTTCCTTTCAGTTTTTATGCATAATCAAAACCCTATGACTAGTTATGAAGCCCCTTGAGAGTTTTGTGACTTCCTTTCATTCTCCAAGGAACTGGTGTCCCCTCCTATAAGTTGTTTATTACCTAATCACTCAACAATGAAGTACAGATGCTTGGTCTGAGACATGGTCTTGGCTGGATTCTCATTCCTTTTAAAATCTGATATAGATTGGGGTGTCTGGGTGGCTCAGTTGGTTAAGCATCCAACTTCGGCTCAGGTCATGATCTTGCAGCTTCTGAGTTGGAACCCCGCATCGGACTTTGTGCTGACGGCTAGCTCTGAGCCTGAAGCCTGTATTCGGATTCTGTGTCTCCCTCTCTCTCTGTCCCTCCCCTGCTTGCAGTCTTTCTCTCTCTCTTAAAAATAAAAAATAAAAATAAATAAATAAACAAATAAATTTGATATAGATATACTATTAGAATTTCCTTTACTTAATGTCACAAGTATTTGAAACTTAATCATAGTAAGGTATACTTTAAGAGAAATAAATCATAATAAAAAATGCTGATAATCCAAATAATCATATATTTTTAAATTTTAATAAAAATTTCCATACCTGATGTATTCATATATTTGAGACAAATAGGATTAATGGTGCTTAAGGTTTTTAAAATAATATCTATTTTATACAAAATATTTTTATGAAAGTCATGCAAATAGCCTTTCAATTTCACCATTGTATAACTTAGCTAATTTGCATGCAAAATAGAAGCATTATACTCCATCTGATGGACACTCCTCTTAATTATAGGTATGGTGCCTAAGAAATAAACAATCTCCAAGGAGATGACCTTGTTAAAACAAAATTATTCACTTATGGCAAACTGCAAAAAAGAAGCTATAAAATGTGTAGAATTACACAGTGCTGACAATCAAAAGATTTAAGGTATTTATTATTGAGGTCACCACAAAGGCTGGAGATTTACAAAGTACTTTAAGACACTAATATAAGGACATTTTCTAATTTGTGGATTGAAATTTAAATATAATATACATTTAACTGTTCCATATTGCTTGCATACATAATATTTAAATAGAAGTAAAATAGTATTTAAGAAAAATATTCCTACATGTTAACACTATTTTAGAGTTTAACCATTTTTTATCAACATTATTTTTAAATAACACTACTTTTCTACAAGTCTCAATTATCTTTGAATCCAGGATAGGGGGTATAGATTTATTAATGTTTTATTGTACTTTCCTACACACAGCAATTATATCCTAATGCCATATTAGATTATATCTTTTACTATAGGTGAAAGAAAATTGGTTATACCATTTAAACAGTATTTAAGGTAGGGGATTTTCTGAAACATGTAGTGTTTTATAAGCTTAAAAATTCTTCCATTTGTTTCAGATTTATATATGTTGCTCTTGCTAAGCCAGTTAATTTTTATTATTTCAGATGATTGTTGAGTATACCAACATTTGTGGTCATGACTTCACTTTTACCCTACAGTAATTCTCTTAATGGCTACTAGAATTGATTGTAATAGCAGGCATGCCTTCTATTAATGTTATGCAAGAGTAAAAGCAGTTCTTGGCAGGTTCCTAAATGGAATTCATCTGTTTAAATATGCATTTTTTGATTACTGTCTAACCTTCTACAACCTTTAATGTCTGCCTGTCTTTGCCATTAAAGATTAATCCATTAGTCTATCAGATAAAATAATAATATGAATGGATCTGCATTACTTCACCTCATCTATCAAATCAGATAACACTATTGTTTTTACTATTTGTAGATATATATGTGACTATAAACTATCATCCATAAGAAAGACAATCTAGTATAATGTAATGTTATGTTTGCAAAATATATGGACTATCAAAATTACTTTATGAATACTCAAAATTTTCCAACCCTACAAAATGAAACTCTCAAAGAAAATTAACAAAAATAGAATAACGCTATAGTTTCCATTGATATACCCAATTATCCATCCATCTATCCAAACAATAATTTTTGAAGTCTTATTTATTATGATATTTATTAGTTGTGCTTTGCAGAAGATTAGGCATTTGTGAAAAAGATAAGATAGATATAATTCTATTTACCTTTTGTTAAGTATCTAAATTTGTATCTATCTGGATATATGTCTTCATAGAACATTATTGCACAGGAGAAAATATGGCCCTGGTAAAATAAATAAGTAAGTAAGTAAATAAATAAATACATGTTTTATAATGCAATGCATTTTATCACTCTTATAGATGCATACTGGTTGAGAGCATAATCAAAAAATTTTTTAATTATTTATTTTTGGGGAAAGTGTAAGTGGGGGAGGGGTAGAGAGAGAGGGGTAGAGGATCTGAAGCAGGCTCTGCGCTGACAGGCTGACAGCAGTGAACCTGATGTGGGTCTCAGACTCAGAAACTACACTAGCATGATGTGAGCCAAAGTCTGAGGCTCAACCGACCGAGCCACCCCGCTGCCCCAGAGAATAATCAAATTCTTGACAAATTTTGCAGAAAATAAATATGTTTAAAATTTTCAGCTCTGTGTTTGTTAAACTCTTTTCAATGTGGAATCCTTTTTCATGAAACAAAATGTAATGGAGACTGATCTGTGAGGCATGGGGAAAGTGCTGTCATATGACAAACTGTTTAATTAGTGTATTTTTCTCACACTGGCAGTGATTAGAAATCAATTTGGAAACAAATGGGAAATATATTCTCTCTTTGTTTTAAATCACTTTCTTCAATATACAATTAGGAGTGATACTTGAGGATAGTTAATGTTTAAAATGGATAAATGTAGAGGGATTTTAAATAAACTAGGAAACATATATTTGAGAAGACCTTTTTAACCTCCATCGTTGGAGTTTTCGGTATTTGATTTGTATTCAGTGGCACTTTGATCATGTGCCATCAGCTCGATGCAAGTCTACTGTTACAGTTTGAATTGTGTCCCTCAAAATTCATGAATGTAGAAGTTTTAATTCACAGTTCCTGAGAATAGGACTGTATTTGGAGATAGAGTCTTTAAAGAGACAATTCAGGCAACATGAAGTCATATTGGTAGGTCCTGATCCTATGTGACCAACATCCTTATAAGAAGAGAAGATGAGGACACAGTTCCCACAGACTGAGGGATAACCAGGTGAGGGCACAGTGAGAAGGCAAAGAGACATGGCGTCCGTTAGAGGGAACCAAATCTGTCAACACCTTGATATGGATTCTATTATCCACAACTGTGAGAAAATAAATTTATATTGTTTAAGCCACCAAGACTATAATATTTGTGTTACAACAGCCCTGGAAAACCAATATACCTACTAAGCATTTTCTTTAGGTCGTATAGACTGATGGGGTCCTAAATCCAACAGAAGGTAGCAGCGGGGTGGTGTACTCACCCTTCACCAGTGAGAATAATCTCAACGCTCCCTCATCTCCCAGAGGCTGCTAGTGAAACCCATCTTCCCTTCAGTTTTACAGAATACCTCATGGCCTGTGGTTTCCAAATAAATATGGGATAGTTATCAAAATTAGTTAAGGATTTTTTTACTCTGATTAACTCTTCAGTTAATCTGTATTTAATAAAAGAATAGAAATAATCCTTTATGTATTTAGATGAATTAGATAAATATCTCCTCGTTCCCTCCAGAAATATAAATTAATAACTCCAGGCATGGAGTAATAATAGCCTGTTGGTTATATTAGTATTAAATGTCAAAGAGAAGTTTAAGCATTTGTGTAATGTTCCATTAATAGAAACTATCAGCTAAAAAATAGAAAACATCAGCAGATATTTGAAGTCTCAAATACATTGGTTCAATGCTTAGTTTAAAAACCATTGACATAACTTGATATTTATTCCCCTCCTCGCCTAACAGAAATGAATTTATCTATGTTGTATAAGACGTTAAATATTCCAACAAAGTTTGTCATCTTTAAAAGGCTTGCCTAGAATGCTACTGTGTCGCTTGATCCTGCCCCTTGTTGCTCCTGCTATTCAGAGAGCATTTTTTATAACCCTAAATGCCACTGACTGTCAGCAGGTAATGAATCATGTATTACTACTACCCAAATGCCTGCTTGGAGACTCATCCATTCAATGTGTGCCCTCTAATGTCTGAACAGAATGCCTCTCAGAATAAAATACCTCAATCCTTAGTCTGCTTCTTAAACAGAAAATTATTTATGAATCAGAAAGTTTCAAATACACTTGTGAGCATCAGTATTCTTTAATGGCTATAGAAATTGTACCTCATGTTTTAATAAAACTGTGTGATTTATAACAATGCTGAAGACTCATGGTTTCACTTTTGTAATTTATCACTTACAAATTTTAGTACAGCTTTAACATACCACTCACACAGACTGAAATAACCCTTGGTAAGGAATTATTCTCTAAGATGTATACAGGCGAGTGCTTGTGTATGTGTTTGTATTTGTCAGAGAGGATTTGGAAGGCAACTTACCTGATTTTTTAAAATTTTTTTCTAGCAGAGACATGAGTATTATATTATGAATATCTCCCCCAAATTCTTCAATCTCTCTGTGACTGTGCTTGGAGGAATTTTTAACTGAGCTTTTTAATAAAGGCATAATTTAAAATTGGGCCCTGCTCTGGAATGTGACTTATCTGCATTCTATTCTATAATTAGGTATTTGTGTGTGTGTGTGTGTGTGTGTGTGTGTGTGTGTGTATGTATACATCTCTATTTACATATATGTTCTTTGAAATTCAGTTCCTCTTTATTTAATGCAAAGCTTCCAGATTTTCTTTGCTGAAGCACCCTTTTTTTGTTCTTCAAAAAGTCAGCGACATGCAGATCTTTTCTGAGTTCGTGCTCTTCTTGTCCTTTCTATCTTTCTCTAACATCTTCAGTCTCTCTGTTTTTGAATTTTCTCTTACAGTTTTGAAGTACTGATTCTTGAAGAAAACATTCTAAAACACCTGCAAGATGTCCAGCATCATTTACTTATTAGTCAGGACATGTTCTCTTTTTTCTAATTTATATTTTCTCTAATATAGGTGTTCTTTTAAAAAAAAATATTGTTTATTGTTGAGAGAAAGAGAGAGCAAGAGCAGGGGAGGGGCAGAGAGAGAGAGGGAGACACAGAATCCAAAGCAGGCTCCAGGCTCTGAGCCTTCAGCACAGAACCCCAAGTGAGGCTCGAACTCACTAACCATGAGATCATGACCTGAGGCAAAGTCAGATGCTTAACTGACTGAGCCACCCAGGTGCTCCTCAAATTTAGATGTTTTTTGTGTTTCATGTCCTTTGAGGCAGTGATGCATATATTTTAACATTCTGCTTTGGGAATAACTTGGAAATAACCAGACTGCATGTTAAAAACATAATTCACAATTGAACAGAATGTAGAAATGCCATTTACTTTGAAGCTTAATAAACATATTACTGGAAGGTATTTAAGGATCTTCTACCTTTCTTTCACTAAGTTTTTCTATAGACTACACATGCTATATTCATTTGAGTTAGATTATACTAAATAACTATGTAACTTAAGCCATTTTTGTACTGGAGAATTTGTTCAACCTTCATTACATTTGTGCAAATCACTACTTATCTATACTACTTCATTTCTCAAAATTTGAAATATAAATACCTAAATTAACGCTAAAGCAGTGCACATTTTAAACATGTTTAAAATGTTTTGTGAGGCTAAGTTTTTGTTTTACAGAAATAATGTTGTCATATGTACTAAGAGCTTTTAAGTATCCATATTCTATGACCCAGCAACTCCATTTCTAAGATTTTTAAAAGGAAATAAGAAAATATGGCAATAATTTGTTAAATAACAATTTACCTTAGTTCTTATATGCACACAAATTGGAATATTGTATTATTTACATACAATATGTATTTGTGGGAATTCTAAACAAGTTATATATTCATATCATGGAATTTTTGCATCTACCATATATTTTGTTGTCAGATGTTTTAATAACATGACAAAACTATCATATTACAATGTGATACAAAGGAGTAAGCTTTAAAATTATTTTTTGACATGGTCCAAAATTTACATAGCAGATAAGCAAAGTAAATATTGCAACATTGACTACCTACTGGTGATGGTGCTAAATAATATGGCTTTATATTTATTCTTATTAATATATACTATAAAATGTATATATTTACAAAATTGGCATCTCTTACTTTGGTAATCAAAAAAATGGACTTTTCATGCTGCTGTAAAAAATAACTTTATAAAAAAAGTAAAAAATAAATGTTTTCGTCAGCATGTAATGTGAACTAGAGTTAAATTCTCTAACTACTAGCTAGTTCATAAATGGCTTTTCAAATATAGCATGAAACAGTCATTATAATGGGTGACTGGAGCTCAGAAAAAGATGATGGAGGTTCTGAAAAGGATATAAGCTATAAGTCATGTGCACATACAAAAGCTGAAAGACTTTTCAAAGTTATGCAATTTGATTTTATTTTCATATTTGAAGTCATCTTTGAATATGGATTGAAAAAAATATTAAGTAAAGCAAATATACAAAGTTTTGTGATAAAACCATTCAGAAATATAGAAATCTGTGCCATTTGTTCATCAAGTATTTATTGATTATGTCTTTATGTGCTGGCACAGCTAGACATAAAAAATAAGGATAATTCAAGGATAGGTTACCCATACTCAAATAATTGAAAATGGAGTTCAATCAGAAGTAAACTCTCCCTACTCCTCTTTAAGCATTTAGTTTTGATTATTCATTTTTCTTCATTTTGTATTTTAGGGATAATAAATATTTTCTCAAGTCTCAAACACTTTCATAGGCTTTAAGCATTATGCACTTTGGAGCCTCTTCTCTTACATAATCTCTTTCACATCTTCAGGACACCATGGCCTAAGGTGTGGGAGTACGGGAGTTGATGTTGAGAGACAAGTTGGTTGAACTTTTCTTTGTGAAAAAGTCCTGGTCTTATAAGGAAATATTCACCTCAAGTCAAACTTAAACCTTTTTCCCTTTAGAATAGTTGTTTTCCGTGGGTTTTCATAGTACCACATTCTCACTGCAACCTGGTCTCAAGATGATCAGAATCACTATACTTTAAAATGTTTGGAAGGGGTGATGGCAAATCATTTTACTTACCAGCAGTGAGTGTATTGGTGTTTCATATCTTCACTTCATTGAAAATCAAAGACTTAGGAAAACCTCTTCTTAACCAAAAGCACATGGTGGGGAGGAGGGGGGAGATACCAAATATATTTGAGTCCATTTGTGATTATTTTTTTAACATTTAGCAAGACTGAATGATGATTGAGATTGTTTAAAACCTCATGAGTCAAACCTAATAGAGACAGACAGTAACCAGTTTGCTAAACCTACTATTGGAACAAAACTGATAACATTTCTCTTAAAGTGAAAACACAACTACAGTGTGGACTTCACTACCAATCTGAACCTTTCCAGAGCCTCCTCTGCCTGCAAGTTTGTATTTAGATCTGAGCTTCTTATTACATAACATTGTTTCAATGAACAACTCATCTTGACAGACACCAGTATTCTTTCTTTATAAATGATGATCTAATTACATAAGTATGTCACAGTGTAAGACTATCAAGAGCATTTTAGCATTTTTTTTTAAAGGCAGAGTGTGGTACCCATGAAACTGTAAGAGCGAAGGAAGGAAGGAAGGAAGGAAGGAAGGAAGGAAGGAAGGAAGGAAGGAAGGAAGGAAAGAAAGGAAAGAAAGAAAGAAAGAAAGAAAGAAAGAAAGAAAGAAAGAAAGAAAGAAAGAAAGAAAGAAAGAAAGAAGAAAGAAAGCAAGAAAGAAAAGAAAGAAAGAAAGAAAGAAAGAAAGAAGAAAGAAAGCAAGCAAGAAAGAAAAGAAAG